>NW_027596151.1:0-386615 GCF_964194155.1 Cetorhinus maximus
CTCTTCCCTCTCTCACTGACACACTCTCCTCTCTCACTGACACACTCTCTCCCTCTCTCACTGACACACTCTCCCCCTCTCTCACTGACACACTCTCCCCCTCTCTCACTGACACACTCTCCCCTCTCTCACTGACACACTCTCTCACTGACACACTCTCTCCCTCTCTCACTGACACACTCTCTCCCTCTCTCACTGACACACTCTCCCCCTCTCTCACTGACACACTCTCTCACTGACACACTCTCCCCCTCTCTCACTGACACACTCTCTCACTGACACACTCTCCCCTCTCTCACTGACACACTCTCTCCCTCTCTCACTGACACACTCTCCCCTCTCTCACTGACACACTCTCCCCCTCTCTCACTGACACACTCTCCCCCTCTCTCACTGACACACTCTCCCCTCTCTCACTGACACACTCTCTCCCTCTCTCACTGACACACTCTCCCCCTCTCTCACTGACACACTCTCCCCCTCTCTCACTGACACACTCTCTCACTGACACACTCTCTCCCTCTCTCACTGACACACTCTCTCCCTCTCTCACTGACACACTCTCCCCCTCTCTCACTGACACTCTCATTGACACACTCTCCCCCTCTCTCACTGACACACTCTCTCACTGACACACTCTCCCCCTCTCTCACTGACACACTCTCCCCCTCTCTCACTGACACACTCTCTCCGTCTCTCACTGACACACTCTCCCCCTCTCTCACTGACACACTCTCTCCCTCTCTCACTGACGCACTCTCCCCCTCTCTCACTGACACACTCTCTCCCTCTCTCACTGACACACTCTCTCCCTCTCTCACTGACACACTCTCCCCCTCTCTCACTGACACACTCTCTCACTGACACACTCTCCCCCTCTCTCACTGACACACTCTCCCCCTCTCTCACTGACACACTCTCTCCGTCTCTCACTGACACACTCTCCCCCTCTCTCACTGACACACTCTCTCCCTCTCTCACTGACGCACTCTCCCCCTCTCTCACTGACACACTCTCTCCCTCTCTCACTGACACACTCTCTCCCTCTCTCACTGACGCACTCTCCCCCTCTCTCACTGACGCACTCTCTACCTCTCTCACTGACACACTCTCCCCCTCTCTCACTGACACACTCTCCCCCTCTCTCACTGACACATTCTCCCCCTCTCTCACTGACACATTCTCCCCCTCTCTCACTGACACACTCTCCCCCTCTCTCACTGACACACTCTCCCCCTCTCTCACTAACACACTCTCCCCCTCTATCATTGACACAATCTCTCCCTCTCTCACTGACACACTCTCTCGATCACTGAGGGTCTCTCTCTCGATCACTGACAGTCTCTCTCTCTCTCTCGATCACTGACAGTCTCTCTCTCTCTCTCGATCACTGACAGTCTCTCTCCCTCTCTCTCTCGATCACTGACAGTCTCTCTCCCTCTCTCTCTCGATCACTGAGAGTCTCTCTCTCTCTCTCGATCACTGACAGTCTCTCTCTCTCTCGATCACTGAGAGTCTCTCTCTCTCTCTCGATCACTGAGAGTCTCTCTCTCTCTCTCGATCACTGACAGTCTCTCTCTCTCTCTCGATCACTGACAGTCTCTCTCTCTCTCTCGATCACTGAGAGTCTCTCTCTCTCTCGATCACTGACAGTCTCTCTCTCTCTGTCTATCACTGAGAGTCTCTCTCTCTCTCGATCACTGAGAGTCTCTCTCTCTCTCTCGATCACTGACAGTCTCTCTCTCTCTCGATCACTGAGTCTCTCTCTCTCTCTCTCGATCACTGAGTCTCTCTCTCTCTCTCGATCACTGAGAGTCTCTCTCTCTCTCGATCACTGAGTCTCTCTCTCTCTCTCGATCACTGAGAGTCTCTCTCTCTCGATCACTGAGAGTCTCTCTCCCTCTCTCTCTCGATCACTGAGAGTCTCTCTCTCTCTCTCGATCACTGAGAGTCTCTCTCTCTCTCGATCACTGAGAGTCTCTCTCTCTCTCTCGATCACTGAGAGTCTCTCTCTCTCTCGATCACTGAGAGTCTCTCTCTCTCTCGATCACTGAGAGTCTCTCTCTCTCTCGATCACTGAGAGTCTCTCTCTCTCTCGATCACTGAGAGTCTCTCTCTCTCTCTCGATCACTGAGAGTCTCTCTCTCTCTCGATCATTGAGAGTCTCTCTCTCTCTCGATCGCTGAGAGTCTCTCTCTCTCTCGATCGCTGAGAGTCTCTCTCTCTCTCGATCACTGAGTCTCTCTCTCTCTCGATCACTGAGAGTCTCTCTCTCTCGATCACTGAGAGTCTCTCTCTCTCGATCACTGAGAGTCTCTCTCTCTCTCGATCACTGAGAGTCTCTCTCTCTCTCGATCACTGAGAGTCTCTCTCTCTCTCGATCACTGAGAGTCTCTCTCTCTCTCGATCACTGAGAGTCTCTCTCTCTCTCGATCACTGAGAGTCTCTCTCTCTCTCGATCACTGAGAGTCTCTCTCTCTCTCGATCACTGAGAGTCTCTCTCTCTCTCTCGATCACTGAGTCTCTCTCTCTCGATCACTGAGTCTCTCTCTCTCTCGATGACTGAGAGTCTCTCTCTCTCTCGATCACTGAGAGTCTCTCTCTCGATCACTGAGAGTCTCTCTCTCTCTCGATCACTGAGTCTCTCTCTCTCTCTCTCGATCACTGAGTCTCTCTCTTTCTCGATCACTGAGAGTCTCTCTCTCTCTCGATCACTGAGAGTCTCTCTCTCTCTCGATCACTGAGTCTCTCTCTCGATCACTGAGAGTCTCTCTCTCTCTCGATCACTGAGAGTCTCTCTCTCTCTCGATCACTGAGAGTCTCTCTCTCTCTCGATCACTGAGAGTCTCTCTCTCTCTCTCGATCACTGAGAGTCTCTCTCTCTCTCTCGATCACTGAGAGTCTCTCTCTCTCTCTCGATCACTGAGAGTCTCTCTCTCTCTCTCGATCACTGAGAGTCTCTCTCTCGATCACTGAGAGTCTCTCTCTCTCTCGATCACTGAGAGTCTCTCTCGATCACTAAGAGTCTCTCTCTCTCTCGATCACTGAGAGTCTCTCTCTCTCTCTCGATCACTGAGAGTCTCTCTCGATCACTGAGAGTCTCTCTCTCTCTCGATCACTGAGAGTCTCTCTCTCTCTCTCGATCACTGAGAGTCTCTCTCTCTCTCGATCACTGAGAGTCTCTCTCTCTCTCGATCACTGAGAGTCTCTCTCTCTCGATCACTGAGAGTCTCTCTCTCGATCACTGAGAGTCTCTCTCTCGATCACTGAGAGTCTCTCTCTCGATCACTGAGAGTCTCTCTCCCTCTCTCTCTCGATCACTGAGAGTCTCTCTCTCTCTCGATCACTGAGAGTCTCTCTCTCTCTCGATCACTGAGAGTCTCTCTCTCGATCACTGAGTCTCTCTCTCTCTCGATCACTGAGAGTCTCACTCTCTCTCGATCACTGAGTCTCTCTCCCTCTCGATCACTGAGAGTCTCTCTCTCTCTCGATCACTGAGAGTCTCTCTCTCTCTCGATCACTGAGTCTCTCTCTCTCTCGATCACTGAGAGTCTCTCTCTCTCTCGATCACTGAGAGTCTCTCTCTCTCTCGATCACTGAGTCTCTCTCTCTCTCTCGATCACTGAGTCTCTCTCTCTCTCGATCACTGAGTCTCTCTCTCTCTCGATCACTGAGTCTCTCTCTCTCTCTCGATCACTGAGTCTCTCTCTCTCTCTCGATCACTGAGTCTCTCTCTCTCTCGATCACTGAGTCTCTCTCTCTCTCTCGATCACTGAGAGTCTCTCTCTCTCTCGATCACTGAGAGTCTCTCTCTCTCTCGATCACTGAGAGTCTCTCTCGATCACTGAGAGTCTCTCTCTCTCTCGATCATTGAGAGTCTCAGTCTCTCTCGATCACTGAGAGTCTCTCTCTCTCTCTCTCGATCACTGAGAGTCTCTCTCTCTCTCTCGATCACTGAGAGTCTCTCTCTCACTCGATCACTGAGTCTCTCTCTCTCTCTCGATCACTGAGAGTCTCTCTCTCTCTCGATCACTGAGAGTCTCTCTCTCTCTCGATCACAGAGTCTCTCTCTCTCTCGATCACTGAGAGTCTCTCTCGATCATTGAGAGTCTCTCTCTCTCCATCACTGAGAGTCTCTCTCTCTCTCTCGATCACTGACAGTCTCTCTCTCGATCACTGAGTCTCTCTCTCTCCATCACTGAGAGTCTCTCTCTCTCTCGATCACTGAGAGTCTCTCTCTCTCTCGATCACTGAGAGTCTCTCTCTCTCTCGATCACTGAGAGTCTCTCTCTCTCTCTCTCAATCACTGAGAGTCTCTCTCTCTCTCTCGATCACTGAGTCTCTCTCTCTCTCGATCACTGAGTCTCTCTCTCTCTCGATCACTGAGAGTCTCTCTCTCTCTCTCGATCACTGAGAGTCTCTCTCTCTCTCTCGATCACTGAGAGTCTCTCTCTCTCTCTCGATCACTGAGAGTCTCTCTCTCTCTCTCGATCACTGAGAGTCTCTCTCTCTCGATCACTGAGAGTCTCTCTCGATCACTGAGAGTCTCTCTCTCTCTCGATCACTGAGAGTCTCTCTCGATCACTGAGAGTCTCTCTCTCTCTCGATCACTGAGAGTCTCTCTCGATCACTGAGAGTCTCTCTCTCTCGATCACTGAGAGTCTCTCTCTCTCTCTCGATCACTGAGAGTCTCTCTCGATCACTGAGTCTCTCTCTCTCTCTCTCGATCACTGAGAGTCTCTCTCTCTCTCGATCACTGAGAGTCTCTCTCACTCTCGATCACTGAGAGTCTCTCTCTCTCTCTCGATCACTGACAGTCTCTCTCTCTCTCTCTCGATCACTGACAGTCTCTCTCTCTCTCTCGATCACTGAGAGTCTCTCTCTTTCGATCACTGAGAGTCTCTCTCTCGATCACTGAGAGTCCCTCTCTCTCTCGATCACTGAGAGTCCCTCTCTCTCTCGATCACTGAGAGTCCCTCTCTCTCTCGATCACTGAGAGTCTCTCTCTCTCTCGATCACTGAGAGTCTCTCTCTCTCTCTCGATCACTGAGAGTCTCTCTCTCTCTCGATCACTGAGAGTCTCTCTCTCTCTCGATCACAGAGTCTCTCTCTCTCTCTCGATCACTGAGAGTCTCTCTCTCTCTCTCGATCACTGAGAGTCTCTCTCTCTCTCTCGATCACTGAGAGTCTCTCTCTCTCTCTCGATCACTGAGAGTCTCTCTCTCTCTCTCGATCACTGAGAGTCTCTCTCTCTCTCTCGATCACTGAGAGTCTCTCTCTCTCTCTCTCGATCACTGAGAGTCTCTCTCGATCACTGAGAGTCTCTCTCTCACACACCCTCTCTCACTGATGGTCTCCTTCTCTCTCTCTCTGACTGTCAGTCTCTCTCTCTCACAGCCTCTCTCTCTCACTCCCTCTGTCACTGACAGTCTCACTCTCTCTCTATCACTGGCACTCTCTCTCACTGACAGTCTCCCTCACAGACTCTCTCTCTCTCTCTCTCAGTCTCTCACTGACAGTCTGTCCCTCCACCTCTCACTGACAGTCTCTCTCTCTCTCTCTCTCTCTCTCTCATTCTCTTTCACAGACAGTCTGTCTCTCTCTCTCTCTTTAACTCTCTGGCTCTCTCTCTCTCACTGGCAGTCTCTCTCTCTCTCACTAACAGTCTCTCACTCTTTCTCTCCCACTGACACTCTCTCCTGCTGACAGTCTCACTCTCTCTCTCTCTCACAGCCTCTCTCTTTTTCCCACTCTCACTGACAGTCTGTCTCTCTCTCGCAATCTCTCTCTCTCCCACTGACAGTCATTCTCTCCCACTGACAATCTGTCTCTCTCCCACTGATAGTCTTGCTGTCTCCCTCTCTAACTGACAGCCTCTCTCTGGCTCCCTCTCTTACTGACAGTCTCAGTCTTCCTCTCTCTCTGACACTCTCTCTCTCACTGACAGTCTCTCTCTCCCACTGACAATCTCTCTCGCTCTCTGTCTCTCTCACAGTCTCTCTCTCTCTTTCTGTCTCTCTCTTTCTCCCTCTCACTGACAGTCTGTCTCTCTCTCTCTCTCGTTGACTCCCTCTCAGGCTCCCTGTCTCTCACTGACAGTCTCTCTCCCTCTCTCACTGACACTTTCTCTCACCAACAGCCTCTCTTCCTCTCTCAGTCTCTCTCTCTCTCTCCCACTGACAATCTCTCTCTCCCACTGACCGTCCCTCTCCCTCTCTCACTGACACTCTTTCTCTCACTAACAGTCTCTCTCTCTTTCTGTCACTGACAATCTCTCTCACTCACAGTCAGTCTCTCTTTCTCATTGACAGTCTCTCTCTCTCTCACTCACAGTCTGGCACTGTAGCACTGAAAGCCTCGCTGTCTCCCTCTCTCACTGAAAGCCTCGCTGTCTCTCTCTCTCACTGAAAGTCTCGCTGTCTCCCTCTCTCACTGAGATTCTCGCTGTCTCCCTCTCTCACTGAAATTCTCGCTGTCTCCCTCTCTCACTGAAAGTCTTGCTATCTCTCTCTCTCACTGAAAGCCTCGCTGTCTCCCTCTCTCACTGAAATTCTCGCTGTCTCTCTCTCTCTCACCGAAAGTCTCGCTGTCTCCCTCTCTCACTGAAAGTCTTGCTGTCTCTCTCTCTCACTGAAAGTCTCGCTGTCTCCCTCTCTCACTGAAATTCTCGTTGTCTCCCTCTCTCACTGAAATTCTCGCTGTCTCCCTCTCTCACTGAAAGTCTTGCTGTCTCTCTCTCTCACTGAAAGCCTCGCTGTCTCCCTCTCTCACTGAAATTCTCGCTGTCTCTCTCTCTCTCTCACTGAAAGTCTCGCTGTCTCTCTCTCTCACTGAAAGTCTCGCTGTCTCCCTCTCTCACTGAAATTCTCGCTGTCTCTCTCTCTCTCACTGAAAGCCTCGCTGTCTCTCTCTCTCACTGAAAGTCTCGCTGTCTCCCTCTCTCACTGAAAGCCGCACTGTCTCCCTTTCTCACTGAAAGTCTCGCTGTGTCTCTCTCTCACTGAAAGTCTCGCTGTGTCTCTCTCTCACTGAAAGTCTCGCTGTCTCCCTCTCACTGAAAGTCTCGCTGTCTCCCTCTCTCACTGAAAGTCTCGCTGTCTCTCTCACTGAAAGTCTAGCTGTCTCCCTCTCTCACTGACAGTCTCGCTGTCTCTCTCTCTCACTGAAAGTCTCGCTGTCTCCATCTCTCACTGAAAGTCTCGCTGTCTCCCTCTCTCACTGAAAGTCTCGCTGTCTCCACCTCTCACTGAAAGTCTAGCTGTCTCCCTCTCTCACTGAAAGTCTCGCTGTCTCCCTCTCTCACTGAAAGTCTCGCTGTCTCCATCTCTCACTGAAAGTCTCGCTGTCTCCCTCTCTCACTGAAAGCCTCGCTGTCTCCCTCTCTCACTGAAAGCCTCGCTGTCTCCCTCTCTCACTGAAAGTCTCGCTGTCTCTCTCTCTCACTGAAAGTCTCGCTGTCTCTCTCACTGAAAGCCTCGCTGTCTCCCTCTCTCACTGAAAGTCTCACTGTCTCTCTCTCTCACTGAAAGTCTCGCTGTCTCTCTCTCTCACTGAAATTCTCGCTGTCTCCCTCTCTCACTGAAAGTCTCGCTGTCTCGTCTCACTGAAAGTCTCGCTATCTCCCTCTCTCACTGAAAGTCTCGCTGTCTCCCTCTCTCACTGAAAGTCTCGCTGTCTCTCACTGAAAGTCTCGCTGTCTCTCACTGAAAGTCTCGCTGTCTCGTCTCACTGAAAGTCTCGCTGTCTCCCTCTCTCACTGAAAGTCTCGCTGTCTCCCACTCTTACTGAAAGTCTTGCTGTCTCTCTATCTCACTGAAGTTCTCGCTGTCTCTTTCACTGAAAGTCTCGCTGTCTCCCCCTCTCACTGAAATTCTCGCTGTCTCCCTCTCTCAATGAAAGTCTCGCTGTCTCTCTCTCTCACTGAAAGTCTTGCTGTCTCTCTCTCTCACTGAAGGTTTCGCTGTCTCCCTCTCTCACTGAAAGTCTTGCTGTCTCTCTCACTGAAGGTTTCGCTGTCTCCCTCTCTCACTGAAAGTCTCGCTGTCTCTCTCTCTCACTGAAGGTCTCGCTGTCTCTCTCTCTCACTGAAAGCCTCGCTGTCTCCCTCTGTCACTGAAAGTCTCACTGTCTCCCTCTCTCAATGAAAGCCTCTCTGACTCCCTCTCTCACTGAAAGCCTCGCTGTGTCTCTCACTTAAAGTCTCGCTGTCTCCCTCTCTCACTGAAAGTCTCGCTGTCTCCCTCTGTCACTGAAAGTCTCGCTGTCTCCCTCTCTCACTGAAAGTCTCGCTGTCTCTCTCTCTCACTGAAAGTCTCGCTGTCTCCCTCTGTCACTGAAAGTCTCGCTGTCTCCCTCTCTCACTGAAAGTCTCGCTGTCTCTCTCTCTCACTGAAAGTCTCGCTGTCTCCCTCTCTCACTGAAAGTCTCGCTGTCTCCCTCTCTCACTGAAAGTCTCGCTGTCTCCCTCTCTCACTGAAAGTCTAGCTGTCTCCCTCTCTCACTGAAAGTCTCACTGTCTGCCTCTCTCACTGAAAGCCTCGCTGTCTCCCTCTCTCACTGAAAGTCTGGCTGTCTCTCTCTCTCACTGAAAGTCTCGCTGTCTCCCTCTCTCACTGAAAGTCTCGCTGTCTCCCTCTCTCACTGCAAGCCTCGCTGTCTCACTCTCACTGAAAGTCTCGCTGTCTCCCTCTCTCACTGAAAGCCTCGCTGTCTCCCTCTCTCACTGACAGTCTCACTGTCTCCCTCTCTTACTGAAAGCCTCGCTGTCTCCCTCTGTCACTGAAAGTCTCGCTGTCTCCCTCTCTCACTGAAAGTCTCGCTGTCTCCCTCTCTCACTGAAAGTCTCGCTGTCTCTCTCTCTCACTGAAAGCCTCGCTGTCTCCCTCTCCCACTGAAGTTCTCGCTGTCTCTTTCACTGAAAGTCTCGCTGTCTCCCTCTCTCACTGAAATTCTCGCTGTCTCCCTCTCTCAATGAAAGTCTCGCTGTCTATCTCTCTCACTGAAAGCCTCACTGTCTCCCTCTCTCACTGAAGGTCTCGCTGTCTCCCTCTCTCACTGAAAGCCTCGCTGTCTCCCTCTCTCATTGAAATTTTCGCTGTCCTCCTCACTCACTGAAATTCTCGCTGTCTCTCTCTCTCTCACTGAAAGTCTCACTGTCTCTCTCTCTCACTGAAAGCCTCGCTGTCTCTCTCTCTCACTGAAAGTCTCGCTGTCTCCCTCTCTCACTGAAAGTCTCGCTGTCTCCCTCTCTCACTGAAAGTCTCGCTGTCTCTCTCTCTCACTGAAAGTCTCGCTGTGTCTCTCTCTCACTGAAAGACTCGCTGTCTCCCTCTCTCACTGAAAGTCTCGCTGTCTCCCTCTCTCACTGAAAGTCTCGCTGTCTCTCTCTTTCACTGAAAGTCTCGCTGTCTCTCTCTCTCACTGAAAGCCTCGCTGTCTCCCTCTCTCACTGAAAGCCTCGCTGTCTCCCTCTCACTGAATATCTCGCTGTCTCCCCCTCTCACTGAAAGCCTCGCTGTCTCCCTCTCTCACTGAAAGCCTCGCTGTCTCGCTCTCTCACTGAAAGTCTCGCTGTCTCCCTCTCTCACTGAAAGCCTCGCTGTCTCACTCTCTCACTGAAAGTCTCGCTGTCTTGCTCTCTCACTGAAAGTCTCGCTGTCTCGCTGTCTCACTGAAAGCCTCGCTGTCTCCCTCTCTCACTGAAAGTCTCGCTGTCTCGCTCTCTCACTGAAAGCCTCGCTGTCTCTCTCTCTCACTGAAAGTCTCGCTGTCTTGCTCTCTCACTGAAAGTCTCGCTGTCTCGCTCTCTCACTGAAAGCCTCGCTGTCTCCCTCTCTCACTGAAAGCCTAGCTGTCTCCCTCTCTCACTGAAAGTCTCGCTGTCTCCCTCTCTCACTGAAAGCCTTGCTGTCTCCCTCTCTCACTGAAAGTCTCGCTGTCTCCCTCTCTCACTGAAAGTCTCGCTGTCTCGCTCTCTCACTGAAAGTCTCGCTGTCTCCCTCTCACTAAAAGTCTCGCTGTCTCTCTCTCTCACTGAAAGCCTTGCTGTCTCTCTCTCTCACTGAAAGTCTCGCTGTCTCTCTCTCTCACTGAAAGTCTCGCTGTCTCTTTCTCCCACTGAAAGTCTCGCTGTCTCCCTCTCTCACTGAAAGTCTCGCTGTCTCCCTCTCTCACTGAAAGTCTCGCTGTCTCTCTCTCTCACTGAAAGTCTCGCTGTCTCCCTCTGTCACTGAAAGACTCGCTGTCTCCCTCTGTCACTGAAAGTCTCGCTGTCTCCTCTCACTGAAAGTCTCGCTGTCTCTCTCTCTCACTGAAAGTCTCGCTGTCTCCCTCTGTCACTGAAAGTCTCGCTGTCTCCCTCTGTCACTGAAAGTCTCGCTGTCTCCCTCTCTCACTGATAGTCTCGCTGTCTCTCTCTCTCACTGATAGTCTCGCTGTCTCTCTCTCTCACTGATAGTCTCGCTGTCTCTCTCTCTCACTGAAAGTCTCGCTGTCTCCCTCTCTCACTGAAAGTCTCGCTGTCTCCCTCTCTCACTGAAAGTCTCGCTGTCTCCCTCTCTCACTGAAAGTCTCGCTGTCTCCCTCTCTCACTGAAAGTCTCGCTGTCTCCCTCTCTCACTGAAAGTCTCGCTGTCTCCCTCTCTCACTGAAAGTCTCGCTGTCTTGCTCTCTCACTGAAAGTCTCGCTGTCTCTCTCTCTCACTGAAAGTCTCGCTGTCTCCCTCTCTCACTGAAAGTCTCGCTGTCTCCCTCTCTCACTGCAAGCCTCGCTGTCTCACTCTCACTGAAAGTCTCGCTGTCTCCCTCTCTCACTGAAAGTCTCGCTGTCTCCCTCTCTTACTGAAAGCCTCGCTGTCTCCCTCTGTCACTGAAAGTCTCGCTGTCTCCCTCTCTCACTGAAAGTCTCGCTGTCTCCCTCTCTCACTGAAAGTCTCGCTGTCTCTCTCTCTCACTGAAAGCCTCACTGTCTCCCTCTCCCACTGAAGTTCTCGCTGTCTCTTTCACTGAAAGTCTCGCTGTCTCCCTCTCTCACTGAAAGTCTCGCTGTCTCTCTCTCTCACTGAAAGCCTCGCTGTCTCCCTCTCTCACTGAAAGCCTCGCTGTCTCCCTCTCACTGAATACCTCGCTGTCTCCCCCTCTCACTGAAAGCCTCGCTGTCTCCCTCTCTCACTGAAAGCCTCGCTGTCTCCCTCTCTCACTGAAAGTCTCGCTGTCTCTCTTTCTCACTGAAAGCCTCGCTGTCTCCCTCTCTCACTGAAAGTCTCGCTGTAGCCCTCTCTCACTGAAAGTCTCGCTGTCTCCCTCTCTCACTGAAAGTCTCGCTGTCTCCCTCTCTCACTGAAAGCCTCGCTGTCTCGCTCTCTCACTGCAAGTCTCGCTGTCTCCCTCTCTCACTGAAAGTCTCGCTGTCTCCCTCTCTCACTGAAAGCATCGCTGTCTCGCTCTCTCAATGCAAGCCTCCCTGTCTCCCTCTCTCACTGAAAGTCTCGCTATCTCCCTCTCTTACTGAAAGCCTCGCTGTCTCCCTCTCTCACTGAAAGCCTCGCTGTCTCTCTCTCTCACTGAAAGCCTCGCTGTCTCCCTCTCTCACTGAAATTCTCGCTGTCTCTCTCTCTCACTGAAAGCCTCGCTGTCTCCCTCTCTCACTGAAGGTCTCGCTGTCTCCCTCTCTCACTGAAAGTCTCGCTGTCTCCCTGTCCCACTGAAAGTCTCGCTGTCTCTCTCTCTCACTGAAAGCCTCGCTGTCTCCCTCTCTCACTGAAAGTCTCGCTGTGTCTCTCTCTCACTGAAAGTCTCGCTGTCTCCCTCTCTCACTGAAAGTCTCGCTGTCTTCCTCTCTCACTGAAAGTCTCGCTGTCTTCCTCTCTCACTGAAAGTCTCGCTGTCTCTCACTGAAAGTCTAGCTGTCTGCCTCTCTCACTGAAAGTCTCGCTGTCTGTCTCACTGAAAGCCTCGCTGTCTCCCTCTCTTACTGAAAGCCTCGCTGTCTCCCTCTCTCACTGAAAGTCTCGCTGTCTCTCTCTCTCACTGAAAGTCTCGCTGTCTCTCTCTCTCACTGAAAGCCTCGCTGTCTCCCTCTCTCACTGAAAGTCTCGCTGTCTCTCTCTCTCACTGAAAGCCTCGCTGCCTCCCTCTCTCACTGAAAGTCTCACTGTCTCCCTCTCTCACTGAAAGCCTGGCTGTCTCCCTCTCTCACTGAATGTCTCACTGTCTCCCTCTCTCACTGAAAGTCTCGCTGTCTCCCTCTCTCACTGAAAGTCTCGCTGTCTCCCTATCTCACTGAAAGTCTCGCTTTCTCTCTCTCACTGAAAGTCTCACTGTCTCCCTCTCTCACTGAAAGTCTCGCTGTCTCCCTCTCTCACTGAAATTCTCGCTGTCTCTCTCTCTCACTGAATACCTCGCTGTCTCCCTCTCTCACTGATAGTCTCGCTGTCTCCCTCTCTCACTGAAAGTCTCGCTGTCTCCCTATCTCACTGAAAGTCTCGCTGTCTCCCTCTCTCACTGAAAGTCTCGCTGTCTCCCTCTCTCACTGAAAGTCTCGCTGTCTCTCTCACTGAAAGCCTCGCTGTCTCTCTCTCTCACTGAAAGTCTCGCTGTCTCCCTCTCTCACTGAAAGTCTCGCTGTCTCTCTCACTGAATACCTCGCTGTCTCCCTATCTCACTGAAAGTCTCGCTGTCTCCCTCTCTCACTGAAAGTCTCGCTGTCTCCCTCTCTCACTGAATACCTCGCTGTCTCCCTCTCTCACTGAAAGTCTCGCTGTCTCCCTCTCTCACTGAACGCCTCGCTGTCTCCCTCTCTCACTGAAAGTCTCGCTGTCTCCCTCTCTCACTGAAAGTCCCGCTGTCTCCCTCTCTCACTGAAAGTCTCGCTGTCTCCCTCTCTCACTGAATACCTCGCTGTCTCCCTCTCTCACTGAAAGCCTCGCTGTCTCCCTCTCTCACTGAAAGTCTCGCTGTCTCGCTCTCTCACTGCAAGCCTCGCTGTCTCCCTCTCTCACTGAAAGTCTCGCTGTCTCCCTCTCTCACTGAAAGTCTCTCTGACTCCCTCTCTCACTGAAAGTCTCGCTGTCTCTCTCTCTCACTGAAAGCCTCGCTGTCTCTCTCTCTCACTGAAAGTCTCGCTGTCTCTTTCTCTCATTGAAAGTCTCGCTGTCTCCCTCTCTCACTGCAATTCTCGCTGTCCCCCTCTCTCACTGAAAGTCTCGCTGTCTCCCTCTCTCACTGAAAGTCTCGCTGTCTCTCTCTCTCACTGAAAGTCTCGCTGTGTCTCTCTCTCACTGAAAGCCTCGCTGTCTCCCTCTCTCACTGAAAGTCTTGCTGTCTCCCTCTCTCACTGAAAGTCTCGCTGTCTCTCTCTCTCACTGAAAGTCTCGCTGTCTCTCTCTCTCACTGAAAGCCTCGCTGTCTCCCTCTCTCACTGAAAGCCTCGCTGTCTCCCTCTCACTGAATACCTCGCTGTCTCCCCCTCTCACTGAAAGCCTCGCTGTCTCCCTCTCTCACTGAAAGCCTCGCTGTCTCCCTCTCTCACTGAAAGTCTCGCTGTCTCTCTTTCTCACTGAAAGCCTCGCTGTCTCCCTCTCTCACTGAAAGTCTCGCTGTCTTGCTCTCTCACTGAAAGTCTCGCTGTCTCGCTCTCTCACTGAAAGCCTCGCTGTCTCCCTCTCTCACTGAAAGCCTAGCTGTCTCCCTCTCTCACTGAAAGTCTCGCTGTCTCCCTCTCTCACTGAAAGCCTCGCTGTCTCCCTCTCTCACTGAAAGTCTCGCTGTCTCCCTCTCAATGCAAGCCTCCCTGTCTCCCTCTCTCACTGAAAGTCTCGCTGTCTCCCTCTCTTACTGAAAGGCTCGCTGTCTCCCTCTGTCACTGAAAGTCTCACTGTCTCCCTCTCTCAATGAAAGCCTCTCTGACTCCCTCTCTCACTGAAAGCCTCGCTGTCTCTCTCTCTCACTGAAAGCCTCGCTGTCTCCCTCTCTCACTGAAGGTCTCGCTGTCTCCCTCTCTCACTGAAAGTCTCGCTGTCTCCCTCTCCCACTGAAAGTCTCGCTGTCTCTCTCTCTCACTGAAAGTCTCGCTGTCTTCCTCTCTCACTGAAATTCTCGCTGTCTCTCTCTCTCACTGAAAGCCTCGCTGTCTCCCTCTCTCACTGAAGGTCTCGCTGTCTCCCTCTCTCACTGAAAGTCTCGCTGTCTCCCTCTCCCACTGAAAGTCTCGCTGTCTCTCTCTCTCACTGAAAGCCTCGCTGTCTCCCTCTCTCACTGAAAGTCTCGCTGTGTCTCTCTCTCACTGAAAGTCTCGCTGTCTCCCTCTCTCACTGAAAGTCTCGCTGTCTTCCTCTCTCACTGAAAGTCTCGCTGTCTTCCTCTCTCACTGAAAGTCTCGCTGTCTCTCTCACTGAAAGTCTAGCTGTCTGCCTCTCTCACTGAAAGTCCCGCTGTCTCCCTCTCTCACTGAAAGTCTCGCTGTCTCCCTCTCTCACTGAATACCTCGCTGGCTCCCTCTCTCACTGAAAGCCTCGCTGTCTCCCTCTCTCACTGAAAGTCTCGCTGTCTCGCTCTCTCACTGCAAGCCTCGCTGTCTCCCTCTCTCACTGAAAGTCTCGCTGTCTCCCTCTCTCACTGAAAGTCTCTCTGACTCCCTCTCTCACTGAAAGTCTCGCTGTCTCTCTCTCTCACTGAAAGCCTCGCTGTCTCTCTCTCTCACTGAAAGTCTCGCTGTCTCTTTCTCTCATTGAAAGTCTCGCTGTCTCCCTCTCTCACTGCAATTCTCGCTGTCTCCCTCTCTCACTGAAAGTCTCGCTGTCTCCCTCTCTCACTGAAAGTCTCTCTGACTCCCTCTCTCACTGAAAGTCTCGCTGTCTCCCTCTCTCACTGAAAGTCTCGCTGTTTCGCTCTCTCACTGCAAGCCAAGCTGTCTCCCTCTCTCACTGAAAGTATCGCTGTCTCCCTCTCTCACTGAAAGTCTCTCTGACTCCCTCTCTCACTGAAAGTCTCGCTGTCTCTCTCTCTCACTGAAAGCCTCGCTGTCTCTCTCTCTCACTGAAAGTCTCGCTGTCTCTCTCTCTCACTGAAAGTCTCGCTGTCTCCCTCTCTCACTGCAATTCCCGCTGTCTCCCTCTCTCACTGAAAGTCTCACTGTCTCCCTCTCTCACTGAAAGCCTCGCTGTCTCTCTCTCTCACTGAAAGTCTCGCTGTCTCTCTCTCACTGAAAGTCTCGCTGTCTCTTTCTCTCATTGAAAGTCTCGCTGTCTCCCTCTCTCACTGAAAGTCTCGCTGTCTCCCTCTCTCACTGAAAGTCTCGCTGTCTCTCTCTCTCACTGAAGGTCTCGCTGTCTCCCTCTCTCACTGAAAGTCTCGCTGTCTCTCTCTCTCGCTGAAAGCCTCGCTGTCTCCCTCTCTCACTGAAAGCCTCGCTGTCTTCCTCTCTCACTGAAAGTCTCGCTGTCTCCCTCTCTCACTGAAAGTCTCGCTGTCTCCCTCTCTCACTGAAATTCTCGCTGTCTCTCTCACTGAAAGCCTCACTGTCTCCCTCTCTCACTGAAAGTCTCGCTGTGTCTCACTGTCACTGAAAGCCTCGCTGTCTCCCTCTCTCACTGAAAGCCTCGCTGTCTCCCTCTCTCGCTGAAAGTCTCGCTGTTTCTCTCTCACTGAAAGTCTCGCTGTCTCCCTCTCTCACTTAAAGTCTCGCTGTCTCGTCTCACTGAAAGTCTCGCTCTATCCCTCTCTCACTGAAAATCTCGCTGTCTCCCTCTCTCACTGAAAGTCTCGCTGTCTCTCTCTCTCACTGAAAGTCTAGCTGTCTCCCTCTCTCACTGAAAGCCTCGCTGTCTCCCTCTCTCACTGAAAGCCTCGCTGTCTCGCTCTCTCACTGCAAGTCTCGCTGTCTCGTCTCACTGAAAGTCTCGCTGTCTCTCTCTCAGAAAGCCTCACTGTCTCTCTCTCTCTGTGAAAGTCTCGCTGTTTCCCTCTCTCACTGAAAGCCTCGCTGTCTCCCTCTCTCACTGAAAGTCTCGTTGTCTCCCTCTCACACTGAAAGCCTCGCTGTCTCCCTCTCAATGAAAGTCTCGCTGTCTCCCTCTCTCACTCAAAGTCTCGCTGTCTCCCTCTCTCACTGAAAGTCTCGCTTTCTCTCTCTCTCACTGAAAGTCTCGCTGTCTCCCTCTCTCACTGAAAGTCTCACTGTCTCCCTCTCACACTGAAAGTCTCGCTGTCTCCCTCTCTCACTGAAAGTCTCGCTGTCTCCCTCTCTCACTGAATGTCTCGCTGTCTCCCTCTCTCATTGAAAGTCTCGCTGTCTCCCTCTCTCACTGAAAGTCTCGCTGTCTCTCTCTCTCACTGAAAGCCTCGCTGTCTCCCTCTCCCACTGAAGTTCTCGCTGTCTCTTTCACTGAAAGTCTCGCTGTCTCCCTCGCTCACTGAAATTCTCGCTGTCTCCCTCTCTCAATGAAAGTCTCGCTGTCTATCTCTCTCACTGAAAGCCTCACTGTCTCCCTCTCTCACTGAAGGTCTCGCTGTCTCCCTCTCTCACTGAAAGCCTCGCTGTCTCCCTCTCTCATTGAAATTTTCGCTGTCCTCCTCACTCACTGAAATTCTCGCTGTCTCTCTCTCTCTCACTGAAAGTCTCACTGTCTCTCTCTCTCACTGAAAGCCTCGCTGTCTCTCTCTCTCACTGAAAGTCTCGCTGTCTCCCTCTCTCACTGAAAGTCTCGCTGTCTCCCTCTCTCACTGAAAGTCTCGCTGTCTCTCTCTCTCACTGAAAGTCTCGCTGTGTCTCTCTCTCACTGAAAGACTCGCTGTCTCCCTCTCTCACTGAAAGTCTCGCTGTCTCCCTCTCTCACTGAAAGTCTCGCTGTCTCTCTCTTTCACTGAAAGTCTCGCTGTCTCTCTCTCTCACTGAAAGCCTCGCTGTCTCCCTCTCTCACTGAAAGCCTCGCTGTCTCCCTCTCACTGAATATCTCGCTGTCTCCCCCTCTCACTGAAAGCCTCGCTGTCTCCCTCTCTCACTGAAAGCCTCGCTGTCTCCCTCTCTCACTGAAAGTCTCGCTGTCTCCCTCTCTCACTGAAAGTCTCGCTGTCTCTCTCTCTCACTGAAAGCCTCGCTGTCTCCCTCTCTCACTGAAAGTCTCCCTGTAGCCCTCTCTCACTGAAAGTCTCGCTGTCTCGCTCTCTCACTGAAAGTTTTGCTGTCTCGCTCTCTCACTGAAAGCCTCGCGGTCTCCCTCTCTCACTGAAAGTCTCGCTGTCTCCCTCTCTCACTGAAAGTCTCGCTGTCTCGCTCTCTCACTGAAAGTCTCGCTGTCTCCCTCTCTCACTGAAAGCCTCGCTGTCTCCCTCTCTCACTGAAAGTCTCGCTGTCTCCCTCTCTCACTGAAAGTCTCGCTGTCTCCCTCTCTCACTGAAAGCCTCGCTGTCTCCCTCTCTCACTGAAAGCCTCGCTGTCTCGCTCTCTCACTGAAAGTCTCGCTGTCTCCCTCTCTCACTGAAAGCCTCTCTGTCTCACTCTCTCACTGAAAGTCTCGCTGTCTTGCTCTCTCACTGAAAGTCTCGCTGTCTCGCTGTCTCACTGAAAGCCTCGCTGTCTCCCTCTCTCACTGAAAGTCTCGCTGTCTCGCTCTCTCACTGAAAGCCTCGCTGTGTCGCTCTCTCACTGAAAGTCTCGCTGTCTTGCTCTCTCACTGAAAGTCTCGCTGTCTCGCTCTCTTACTGAAAGCCTCGCTGTCTCCCTCTCTCACTGAAAGCCTAGCTGTCTCCCTCTCTCACTGAAAGTCTCGCTGTCTCCCTCTCTCACTGAAAGCCTCGCTGTCTCCCTCTCTCACTGAAAGTCTCGCTGTCTCCCTCTCTCACTGAAAGTCTCGCTGTCTCGCTCTCTCACTGAAAGTCTCGCTGTCTCCCTCTCACTAAAAGTCTCGCTGTCTCTCTCTCTCACTGAAAGCCTTGCTGTCTCTCTCTCTCACTGAAAGTCTCGCTGTCTCTCTCTCTCACTGAAAGTCTCGCTGTCTCTTTCTCCCACTGAAAGTCTCGCTGTCTCCCTCTCTCACTGAAAGTCTCGCTGTCTCCCTCTCTCACTGAAAGTCTCGCTGTCTCTCTCTCTCACTGAAAGTCTCGCTGTCTCCCTCTGTTCACTGAAAGACTCGCTGTCTCCCTCTGTCACTGAAAGTCTCGCTGTCTCCTCTCACTGAAAGTCTCGCTGTCTCTCTCTCTCACTGAAAGTCTCGCTGTCTCCCTCTGTCACTGAAAGTCTCGCTGTCTCCTCTGTCACTGAAAGTCTCGCTGTCTCCTCTCTCACTGATAGTCTCGCTGTCTCTCTCTCTCACTGATAGTCTCGCTGTCTCTCTCTCTCACTGAAAGTCTCGCTGTCTCCCTCTCTCACTGAAAGTCTCGCTGTCTCCCTCTCTCACTGAAAGTCTCGCTGTCTCCCTCTCTCACTGAAAGTCTCGCTGTCTCCCTCTCTCACTGAAAGTCTCACTGTCTCCCTCTCTCACTGAAAGTCTCACTGTCTCCCTCTCTCACTGAAAGTCTCGCTGTCTTGCTCTCTCACTGAAAGTCTCGCTGTCTCTCTCTCTCACTGAAAGTCTCGCTGTCTCCCTCTCTCACTGAAAGTCTCGCTGTCTCCTCTCTCACTGCAAGCCTCGCTGTCTCACTCTCACTGAAAGTCTCGCTGTCTCCCTCTCTCACTGAAAGTCTCGCTGTCTCCCTCTCTTACTGAAAGCCTCGCTGTCTCCCTCTGTCACTGAAAGTCTCGCTGTCTCCCTCTCTCACTGAAAGTCTCGCTGTCTCCCTCTCTCACTGAAAGTCTCGCTGTCTCTCTCTCTCACTGAAAGCCTCACTGTCTCCCTCTCCCACTGAAGTTCTCGCTGTCTCTTTCACTGAAAGTCTCGCTGTCTCCCTCTCTCACTGAAAGTCTCGCTGTCCTCTCTCTCTCACTGAAAGCCTCGCTGTCTCCCTCTCTCACTGAAAGCCTCGCTGTCTCCCTCTCACTGAATACCTCGCTGTCTCCCCCTCTCACTGAAAGCCTCGCTGTCTCCCTCTCTCACTGAAAGCCTCGCTGTCTCCCTCTCTCACTGAAAGTCTCGCTGTCTCTCTTTCTCACTGAAAGCCTCGCTGTCTCCCTCTCTCACTGAAAGTCTCGCTGTAGCCCTCTCTCACTGAAAGTCTCGCTGTCTCCCTCTCTCACTGAAAGTCTCGCTGTCTCCCTCTCTCACTGAAAGCCTCGCTGTCTCGCTCTCTCACTGCAAGCTCGCTGTCTCCCTCTCTCACTGAAAGTCTCGCTGTCTCCCTCTCTCACTGAAGCATCGCTGTCTCGCTCTCTCAATGCAAGCCTCCCTGTCTCCCTCTCTCACTGAAAGTCTCGCTATCTCCCTCTCTTACTGAAAGCCTCGCTGTCTCCCTCTCTCACTGAAAGCCTCGCTGTCTCTCTCTCTCACTGAAAGCCTCGCTGTCTCCCTCTCTCACTGAAATTCTCGCTGTCTCTCTCTCTCACTGAAAGCCTCGCTGTCTCCCTCTCTCACTGAAGGTCTCGCTGTCTCCCTCTCTCACTGAAAGTCTCGCTGTCTCCCTGTCCCACTGAAAGTCTCGCTGTCTCTCTCTCTCACTGAAAGCCTCGCTGTCTCCCTCTCTCACTGAAAGTCTCGCTGTGTCTCTCTCTCACTGAAAGTCTCGCTGTCTCCCTCTCTCACTGAAAGTCTCGCTGTCTTCCTCTCTCACTGAAAGTCTCGCTGTCTTCCTCTCTCACTGAAAGTCTCGCTGTCTCTCTCACTGAAAGTCTAGCTGTCTGCCTCTCTCACTGAAAGTCTCGCTGTCTGTCTCACTGAAAGCCTCGTTGTCTCCCTCTCTTACTGAAAACCTCGCTGTCTCCCTCTCTCACTGAAAGTCTCGCTGTCTCTCTCTCTCACTGAAAGTCTCGCTGTCTCTCTCTCTCACTGAAAGCCTCGCTGTCTCCCTCTCTCACTGAAGTCTCGCTGTCTCTCTCTCTCACTGAAAGCCTCGCTGCCTCCCTCTCTCACTGAAAGTCTCACTGTCTCCCTCTCTCACTGAAAGCCTGGCTGTCTCCCTCTCTCACTGAATGTCTCACTGTCTCCCTCTCTCACTGAAAGTCTCGCTGTCTCCCTCTCTCACTGAAAGTCTCGCTGTCTCCCTATCTCACTGAAAGTCTCGCTTTCTCTCTCTCACTGAAAGTCTCACTGTCTCCCTCTCTCACTGAAAGTCTCGCTGTCTCCCTCTCTCACTGAAATTCTCGCTGTCTCTCTCTCTCACTGAATACCTCGCTGTCTCCCTCTCTCACTGATAGTCTCGCTGTCTCCCTCTCTCACTGAAAGTCTCGCTGTCTCCCTATCTCACTGAAAGTCTCGCTGTCTCCCTCTCTCACTGAAAGTCTCGCTGTCTCCCTCTCTCACTGAAAGTCTCGCTGTCTCTCTCACTGAAAGCCTCGCTGTCTCTCTCTCTCACTGAAAGTCTCGCTGTCTCCCTCTCTCACTGAAAGTCTCGCTGTCTCTCTCACTGAATACCTCGCTGTCTCCCTATCTCACTGAAAGTCTCGCTGTCTCCCTCTCTCACTGAAAGTCTCGCTGTCTCCCTCTCTCACTGAATACCTCGCTGTCTCCCTCTCTCACTGAAAGTCTCGCTGTCTCCCTCTCTCACTGAACGCCTCGCTGTCTCCCTCTCTCACTGAAAGTCTCGCTGTTTCTCTCTCACTGAAAGTCTCGCTGTCTCCCTCTCTCACTTAAAGTCTCGCTGTCTCGTCTCACTGAAAGTCTCGCTCTATCCCTCTCTCACTGAAAATCTCGCTGTCTCCCTCTCTCACTGAAAGTCTCGCTGTCTCTCTCTCTCACTGAAAGTCTAGCTGTCTCCCTCTCTCATTGAAAGCCTCGCTGTCTCCCTCTCTCACTGAAAGCCTCGCTGTCTCGCTCTCTCACTGCAAGTCTCGCTGTCTCGTCTCACTGAAAGTCTCGCTGTCTCTCTCTCAGAAAGCCTCACTGTCTCTCTCTCTCTGTGAAAGTCTCGCTGTTTCCCTCTCTCACTGAAAGCCTCGCTGTCTCCCTCTCTCACTGAAAGTCTCGTTGTCTCCCTCTCACACTGAAAGCCTCGCTGTCTCCCTCTCAATGAAAGTCTCGCTGTCTCCCTCTCTCACTTTAAGTCTCCCTGTCTCTCTGTCTCACTGAAAGTCTCGCTGTCTCCCTCTCTCACTGAAAGTCTCGCTGTCTCCCTCTCTCACTCAAAGTCTCGCTGTCTCCCTCTCTCACTGAAAGTCTCGCTTTCTCTCTCTCTCACTGAAAGTCTCGCTGTCTCCCTCTCTCACTGAAAGTCTCACTGTCTCCCTCTCACACTGAAAGTCTCGCTGTCTCCCTCTCTCACTGAAAGTCTCGCTGTCTCCCTCTCTCACTGAATGTCTCGCTGTCTCCCTCTCTCATTGAAAGTCTCGCTGTCTCCCTCTCTCACTGAAAGTCTCGCTGTCTCTCTCTCTCACTGAAAGCCTCGCTGTCTCCCTCTCCCACTGAAGTTCTCGCTGTCTCTTTCACTGAAAGTCTCGCTGTCTCCCTCGCTCACTGAAATTCTCGCTGTCTCCCTCTCTCAATGAAAGTCTCGCTGTCTATCTCTCTCACTGAAAGCCTCACTGTCTCCCTCTCTCACTGAAGGTCTCGCTGTCTCCCTCTCTCACTGAAAGCCTCGCTGTCTCCCTCTCTCATTGAAATTTTCGCTGTCCTCCTCACTCACTGAAATTCTCGCTGTCTCTCTCTCTCTCACTGAAAGTCTCACTGTCTCTCTCTCTCACTGAAAGCCTCGCTGTCTCTCTCTCTCACTGAAAGTCTCGCTGTCTCCCTCTCTCACTGAAAGTCTCGCTGTCTCTCTCTCTCACTGAAAGTCTCGCTGTGTCTCTCTCTCACTGAAAGACTCGCTGTCTCCCTCTCTCACTGAAAGTCTCGCTGTCTCCCTCTCTCACTGAAAGTCTCGCTGTCTCTCTCTTTCACTGAAAGTCTCGCTGTCTCTCTCTCTCACTGAAAGCCTCGCTGTCTCCCTCTCTCACTGAAAGCCTCGCTGTCTCCCTCTCACTGAATATCTCGCTGTCTCCCCCTCTCACTGAAAGCCTCGCTGTCTCCCTCTCTCACTGAAAGCCTCGCTGTCTCCCTCTCTCACTGAAAGTCTCGCTGTCTCCCTCTCTCACTGAAAGTCTCGCTGTCTCTCTCTCTCACTGAAAGCCTCGCTGTCTCCCTCTCTCACTGAAAGTCTCGCTGTAGCCCTCTCTCACTGAAAGTCTCGCTGTCTCGCTCTCTCACTGAAAGTTTTGCTGTCTCGCTCTCTCACTGAAAGCCTCGCGGTCTCCCTCTCTCACTGAAAGTCTCGCTGTCTCCCTCTCTCACTGAAAGTCTCGCTGTCTCGCTCTCTCACTGAAAGTCTCGCTGTCTCCCTCTCTCACTGAAAGCCTCGCTGTCTCCCTCTCTCACTGAAAGTCTCGCTGTCTCCCTCTCTCACTGAAAGTCTCGCTGTCTCCCTCTCTCACTGAAAGCCTCGCTGTCTCCCTCTCTCACTGAAAGCCTCGCTGTCTCGCTCTCTCACTGAAAGTCTCGCTGTCTCCCTCTCTCACTGAAAGCCTCGCTGTCTCACTCTCTCACTGAAAGTCTCGCTGTCTCGCTCTCTCACTGAAAGTCTCGCTGTCTCGCTGTCTCACTGAAAGCCTCGCTGTCTCCCTCTCTCACTGAAAGTCTCGCTGTCTCGCTCTCTCACTGAAAGCCTCGCTGTCTCGCTCTCTCACTGAAAGTCTCGCTGTCTTGCTCTCTCACTGAAAGTCTCGCTGTCTCGCTCTCTCACTGAAAGCCTCGCTGTCTCCCTCTCTCACTGAAAGCCTAGCTGTCTCCCTCTCTCACTGAAAGTCTCGCTGTCTCCCTCTCTCACTGAAAGCCTCGCTGTCTCCCTCTCTCACTGAAAGTCTCGCTGTCTCCCTCTCTCACTGAAAGTCTCGCTGTCTCGCTCTCTCACTGAAAGTCTCGCTGTCTCCCTCTCACTAAAAGTCTCGCTGTCTCTCTCTCTCACTGAAAGCCTTGCTGTCTCTCTCTCTCACTGAAAGTCTCGCTGTCTCTCTCTCTCACTGAAAGTCTCGCTGTCTCTTTCTCCCACTGAAAGTCTCGCTGTCTCCCTCTCTCACTGAAAGTCTCGCTGTCTCCCTCTCTCACTGAAAGTCTCGCTGTCTCTCTCTCTCACTGAAAGTCTCGCTGTCTCCCTCTGTCACTGAAAGACTCGCTGTCTCCCTCTGTCACTGAAAGTCTCGCTGTCTCCTCTCACTGAAAGTCTCGCTGTCTCTCTCTCTCACTGAAAGTCTCGCTGTCTCCCTCTGTCACTGAAAGTCTCGCTGTCTCCCTCTGTCACTGAAAGTCTCGCTGTCTCCCTCTCTCACTGATAGTCTCGCTGTCTCTCTCTCTCACTGATAGTCTCGCTGTCTCTCTCTCTCACTGAAAGTCTCGCTGTCTCCCTCTCTCACTGAAAGTCTCGCTGTCTCCCTCTCTCACTGAAAGTCTCGCTGTCTCCCTCTCTCACTGAAAGTCTCGCTGTCTCCCTCTCTCACTGAAAGTCTCACTGTCTCCCTCTCTCACTGAAAGTCTCACTGTCTCCCTCTCTCACTGAAAGTCTCGCTGTCTTGCTCTCTCACTGAAAGTCTCGCTGTCTCTCTCTCTCACTGAAAGTCTCGCTGTCTCCCTCTCTCACTGAAAGTCTCGCTGTCTCCCTCTCTCACTGCAAGCCTCGCTGTCTCACTCTCACTGAAAGTCTCGCTGTCTCCCTCTCTCACTGAAAGTCTCGCTGTCTCCCTCTCTTACTGAAAGCCTCGCTGTCTCCCTCTGTCACTGAAAGTCTCGCTGTCTCCCTCTCTCACTGAAAGTCTCGCTGTCTCCCTCTCTCACTGAAAGTCTCGCTGTCTCTCTCTCTCACTGAAAGCCTCACTGTCTCCCTCTCCCACTGAAGTTCTCGCTGTCTCTTTCACTGAAAGTCTCGCTGTCTCCCTCTCTCACTGAAAGTCTCGCTGTCTCTCTCTCTCACTGAAAGCCTCGCTGTCTCCCTCTCTCACTGAAAGCCTCGCTGTCTCCCTCTCACTGAATACCTCGCTGTCTCCCCCTCTCACTGAAAGCCTCGCTGTCTCCCTCTCTCACTGAAAGCCTCGCTGTCTCCCTCTCTCACTGAAAGTCTCGCTGTCTCTCTTTCTCACTGAAAGCCTCGCTGTCTCCCTCTCTCACTGAAAGTCTCGCTGTAGCCCTCTCTCACTGAAAGTCTCGCTGTCTCCCTCTCTCACTGAAAGTCTCGCTGTCTCCCTCTCTCACTGAAAGCCTCGCTGTCTTGCTCTCTCACTGCAAGCCTCGCTGTCTCCCTCTCTCACTGAAAGTCTCGCTGTCTCCCTCTCTCACTGAAAGCATCGCTGTCTCGCTCTCTCAATGCAAGCCTCCCTGTCTCCCTCTCTCACTGAAAGTCTCGCTATCTCCCTCTCTTACTGAAAGCCTCGCTGTCTCCCTCTCTCACTGAAAGCCTCGCTGTCTCTCTCTCTCACTGAAAGCCTCGCTGTCTCCCTCTCTCACTGAAATTCTCGCTGTCTCTCTCTCTCACTGAAAGCCTCGCTGTCTCCCTCTCTCACTGAAGGTCTCGCTGTCTCCCTCTCTCACTGAAAGTCTCGCTGTCTCCCTGTCCCACTGAAAGTCTCGCTGTCTCTCTCTCTCACTGAAAGCCTCGCTGTCTCCCTCTCTCACTGAAAGTCTCGCTGTGTCTCTCTCTCACTGAAAGTCTCGCTGTCTCCCTCTCTCACTGAAAGTCTCG
Source organism: Cetorhinus maximus (assembly GCF_964194155.1). Classification (NCBI taxonomy): domain Eukaryota; kingdom Metazoa; phylum Chordata; class Chondrichthyes; order Lamniformes; family Cetorhinidae; genus Cetorhinus; species Cetorhinus maximus. The sequence goes on from NW_027596151.1 coordinate 24,784, forward strand.
CTGTCTTCCTCTCTCACTGAAAGTCTCGCTGTCTTCCTCTCTCACTGAAAGTCTCGCTGTCTCTCTCACTGAAAGTCTAGCTGTCTGCCTCTCTCACTGAAAGTCTCGCTGTCTGTCTCACTGAAAGCCTCGCTGTCTCCCTCTCTTACTGAAAGCCTCGCTGTCTCCCTCTCTCACTGAAAGTCTCGCTGTCTCTCTCTCTCACTGAAAGTCTCGCTGTCTCTCTCTCTCACTGAAAGCCTCGCTGTCTCCCTCTCTCACTGAAAGTCTCGCTGTCTCTCTCTCTCACTGAAAGCCTCGCTGCCTCCCTCTCTCACTGAAAGTCTCACTGTCTCCCTCTCTCACTGAAAGCCTGGCTGTCTCCCTCTCTCACTGAATGTCTCACTGTCTCCCTCTCTCACTGAAAGTCTCGCTGTCTCCCTCTCTCACTGAAAGTCTCGCTGTCTCCCTATCTCACTGAAAGTCTCGCTTTCTCTCTCTCACTGAAAGTCTCACTGTCTCCCTCTCTCACTGAAAGTCTCGCTGTCTCCCTCTCTCACTGAAATTCTCGCTGTCTCTCTCTCTCACTGAATACCTCGCTGTCTCCCTCTCTCACTGATAGTCTCGCTGTCTCCCTCTCTCACTGAAAGTCTCGCTGTCTCCCTATCTCACTGAAAGTCTCGCTGTCTCCCTCTCTCACTGAAAGTCTCGCTGTCTCCCTCTCTCACTGAAAGTCTCGCTGTCTCTCTCACTGAAAGCCTCGCTGTCTCTCTCTCTCACTGAAAGTCTCGCTGTCTCCCTCTCTCACTGAAAGTCTCGCTGTCTCTCTCACTGAATACCTCGCTGTCTCCCTATCTCACTGAAAGTCTCGCTGTCTCCCTCTCTCACTGAAAGTCTCGCTGTCTCCCTCTCTCACTGAATACCTCGCTGTCTCCCTCTCTCACTGAAAGTCTCGCTGTCTCCCTCTCTCACTGAACGCCTCGCTGTCTCCCTCTGTCACTGAAAGACTCGCTGTCTCCCTCTGTCACTGAAAGTCTCGCTGTCTCCTCTCACTGAAAGTCTCGCTGTCTCTCTCTCTCACTGAAAGTCTCGCTGTCTCCCTCTGTCACTGAAAGTCTCGCTGTCTCCCTCTGTCACTGAAAGTCTCGCTGTCTCCCTCTCTCACTGATAGTCTCGCTGTCTCTCTCTCTCACTGATAGTCTCGCTGTCTCTCTCTCTCACTGAAAGTCTCGCTGTCTCCCTCTCTCACTGAAAGTCTCGCTGTCTCCCTCTCTCACTGAAAGTCTCGCTGTCTCCCTCTCTCACTGAAAGTCTCGCTGTCTCCCTCTCTCACTGAAAGTCTCGCTGTCTCCCTCTCTCACTGAAAGTCTCGCTGTCTCCCTCTCTCACTGAAAGTCTCACTGTCTCCCTCTCTCACTGAAAGTCTCGCTGTCTCCCTCTCTCACTGAAAGTCTCGCTGTCTTGCTCTCTCACTGAAAGTCTCGCTGTCTCTCTCTCTCACTGAAAGTCTCGCTGTCTCCCTCTCTCACTGAAAGTCTCGCTGTCTCCCTCTCTCACTGCAAGCCTCGCTGTCTCACTCTCACTGAAAGTCTCGCTGTCTCCCTCTCTCACTGAAAGTCTCGCTGTCTCCCTCTCTTACTGAAAGCCTCGCTGTCTCCCTCTGTCACTGAAAGTCTCGCTGTCTCCCTCTCTCACTGAAAGTCTCGCTGTCTCCCTCTCTCACTGAAAGTCTCGCTGTCTCTCTCTCTCACTGAAAGCCTCACTGTCTCCCTCTCCCACTGAAGTTCTCGCTGTCTCTTTCACTGAAAGTCTCGCTGTCTCCCTCTCTCACTGAAAGTCTCGCTGTCTCTCTCTCTCACTGAAAGCCTCGCTGTCTCCCTCTCTCACTGAAAGCCTCGCTGTCTCCCTCTCACTGAATACCTCGCTGTCTCCCCCTCTCACTGAAAGCCTCGCTGTCTCCCTCTCTCACTGAAAGCCTCGCTGTCTCCCTCTCTCACTGAAAGTCTCGCTGTCTCTCTTTCTCACTGAAAGCCTCGCTGTCTCCCTCTCTCACTGAAAGTCTCGCTGTAGCCCTCTCTCACTGAAAGTCTCGCTGTCTCCCTCTCTCACTGAAAGTCTCGCTGTCTCCCTCTCTCACTGAAAGCCTCGCTGTCTCGCTCTCTCACTGCAAGCCTCGCTGTCTCCCTCTCTCACTGAAAGTCTCGCTGTCTCCCTCTCTCACTGAAAGCATCGCTGTCTCGCTCTCTCAATGCAAGCCTCCCTGTCTCCCTCTCTCACTGAAAGTCTCGCTATCTCCCTCTCTTACTGAAAGCCTCGCTGTCTCCCTCTCTCACTGAAAGCCTCGCTGTCTCTCTCTCTCACTGAAAGCCTCGCTGTCTCCCTCTCTCACTGAAATTCTCGCTGTCTCTCTCTCTCACTGAAAGCCTCGCTGTCTCCCTCTCTCACTGAAGGTCTCGCTGTCTCCCTCTCTCACTGAAAGTCTCGCTGTCTCCCTGTCCCACTGAAAGTCTCGCTGTCTCTCTCTCTCACTGAAAGCCTCGCTGTCTCCCTCTCTCACTGAAAGTCTCGCTGTGTCTCTCTCTCACTGAAAGTCTCGCTGTCTCCCTCTCTCACTGAAAGTCTCGCTGTCTTCCTCTCTCACTGAAAGTCTCGCTGTCTTCCTCTCTCACTGAAAGTCTCGCTGTCTCTCTCACTGAAAGTCTAGCTGTCTGCCTCTCTCACTGAAAGTCTCGCTGTCTGTCTCACTGAAAGCCTCGCTGTCTCCCTCTCTTACTGAAAACCTCGCTGTCTCCCTCTCTCACTGAAAGTCTCGCTGTCTCTCTCTCTCACTGAAAGTCTCGCTGTCTCTCTCTCTCACTGAAAGCCTCGCTGTCTCCCTCTCTCACTGAAAGTCTCGCTGTCTCTCTCTCTCACTGAAAGCCTCGCTGCCTCCCTCTCTCACTGAAAGTCTCACTGTCTCCCTCTCTCACTGAAAGCCTGGCTGTCTCCCTCTCTCACTGAATGTCTCACTGTCTCCCTCTCTCACTGAAAGTCTCGCTGTCTCCCTCTCTCACTGAAAGTCTCGCTGTCTCCCTATCTCACTGAAAGTCTCGCTTTCTCTCTCTCACTGAAAGTCTCACTGTCTCCCTCTCTCACTGAAAGTCTCGCTGTCTCCCTCTCTCACTGAAATTCTCGCTGTCTCTCTCTCTCACTGAATACCTCCCTGTCTCCCTCTCTCACTGATAGTCTCGCTGTCTCCCTCTCTCACTGAAAGTCTCGCTGTCTCCCTATCTCACTGAAAGTCTCGCTGTCTCCCTCTCTCACTGAAAGTCTCGCTGTCTCCCTCTCTCACTGAAAGTCTCGCTGTCTCTCTCACTGAAAGCCTCGCTGTCTCTCTCTCTCACTGAAAGTCTCGCTGTCTCCCTCTCTCACTGAAAGTCTCGCTGTCTCTCTCACTGAATACCTCGCTGTCTCCCTATCTCACTGAAAGTCTCGCTGTCTCCCTCTCTCACTGAAAGTCTCGCTGTCTCCCTCTCTCACTGAATACCTCGCTGTCTCCCTCTCTCACTGAAAGTCTCGCTGTCTCCCTCTCTCACTGAACGCCTCGCTGTCTCCCTCTCTCACTGAAAGTCTCGCTGTTTCTCTCTCACTGAAAGTCTCGCTGTCTCCCTCTCTCACTTAAAGTCTCGCTGTCTCGTCTCACTGAAAGTCTCGCTCTATCCCTCTCTCACTGAAAATCTCGCTGTCTCCCTCTCTCACTGAAAGTCTCGCTGTCTCTCTCTCTCACTGAAAGTCTAGCTGTCTCCCTCTCTCATTGAAAGCCTCGCTGTCTCCCTCTCTCACTGAAAGCCTCGCTGTCTCGCTCTCTCACTGCAAGTCTCGCTGTCTCGTCTCACTGAAAGTCTCGCTGTCTCTCTCTCAGAAAGCCTCACTGTCTCTCTCTCTCTGTGAAAGTCTCGCTGTTTCCCTCTCTCACTGAAAGCCTCGCTGTCTCCCTCTCTCACTGAAAGTCTCGTTGTCTCCCTCTCACACTGAAAGCCTCGCTGTCTCCCTCTCAATGAAAGTCTCGCTGTCTCCCTCTCTCACTTTAAGTCTCCCTGTCTCTCTGTCTCACTGAAAGTCTCGCTGTCTCCCTCTCTCACTGAAAGTCTCGCTGTCTCCCTCTCTCACTCAAAGTCTCGCTGTCTCCCTCTCTCACTGAAAGTCTCGCTTTCTCTCTCTCTCACTGAAAGTCTCGCTGTCTCCCTCTCTCACTGAAAGTCTCACTGTCTCCCTCTCACACTGAAAGTCTCGCTGTCTCCCTCTCTCACTGAAAGTCTCGCTGTCTCCCTCTCTCACTGAATGTCTCGCTGTCTCCCTCTCTCATTGAAAGTCTCGCTGTCTCCCTCTCTCACTGAAAGTCTCGCTGTCTCTCTCTCTCACTGAAAGCCTCGCTGTCTCCCTCTCCCACTGAAGTTCTCGCTGTCTCTTTCACTGAAAGTCTCGCTGTCTCCCTCGCTCACTGAAATTCTCGCTGTCTCCCTCTCTCAATGAAAGTCTCGCTGTCTATCTCTCTCACTGAAAGCCTCACTGTCTCCCTCTCTCACTGAAGGTCTCGCTGTCTCCCTCTCTCACTGAAAGCCTCGCTGTCTCCCTCTCTCATTGAAATTTTCGCTGTCCTCCTCACTCACTGAAATTCTCGCTGTCTCTCTCTCTCTCACTGAAAGTCTCACTGTCTCTCTCTCTCACTGAAAGCCTCGCTGTCTCTCTCTCTCACTGAAAGTCTCGCTGTCTCCCTCTCTCACTGAAAGTCTCGCTGTCTCTCTCTCTCACTGAAAGTCTCGCTGTGTCTCTCTCTCACTGAAAGACTCGCTGTCTCCCTCTCTCACTGAAAGTCTCGCTGTCTCCCTCTCTCACTGAAAGTCTCGCTGTCTCTCTCTTTCACTGAAAGTCTCGCTGTCTCTCTCTCTCACTGAAAGCCTCGCTGTCTCCCTCTCTCACTGAAAGCCTCGCTGTCTCCCTCTCACTGAATATCTCGCTGTCTCCCCCTCTCACTGAAAGCCTCGCTGTCTCCCTCTCTCACTGAAAGCCTCGCTGTCTCCCTCTCTCACTGAAAGTCTCGCTGTCTCCCTCTCTCACTGAAAGTCTCGCTGTCTCTCTCTCTCACTGAAAGCCTCGCTGTCTCCCTCTCTCACTGAAAGTCTCGCTGTAGCCCTCTCTCACTGAAAGTCTCGCTGTCTCGCTCTCTCACTGAAAGTTTTGCTGTCTCGCTCTCTCACTGAAAGCCTCGCGGTCTCCCTCTCTCACTGAAAGTCTCGCTGTCTCCCTCTCTCACTGAAAGTCTCGCTGTCTCGCTCTCTCACTGAAAGTCTCGCTGTCTCCCTCTCTCACTGAAAGCCTCGCTGTCTCCCTCTCTCACTGAAAGTCTCGCTGTCTCCCTCTCTCACTGAAAGTCTCGCTGTCTCCCTCTCTCACTGAAAGCCTCGCTGTCTCCCTCTCTCACTGAAAGCCTCGCTGTCTCGCTCTCTCACTGAAAGTCTCGCTGTCTCCCTCTCTCACTGAAAGCCTCGCTGTCTCACTCTCTCACTGAAAGTCTCGCTGTCTCGCTCTCTCACTGAAAGTCTCGCTGTCTCGCTGTCTCACTGAAAGCCTCGCTGTCTCCCTCTCTCACTGAAAGTCTCGCTGTCTCGCTCTCTCACTGAAAGCCTCGCTGTCTCGCTCTCTCACTGAAAGTCTCGCTGTCTTGCTCTCTCACTGAAAGTCTCGCTGTCTCGCTCTCTCACTGAAAGCCTCGCTGTCTCCCTCTCTCACTGAAAGCCTAGCTGTCTCCCTCTCTCACTGAAAGTCTCGCTGTCTCCCTCTCTCACTGAAAGCCTCGCTGTCTCCCTCTCTCACTGAAAGTCTCGCTGTCTCCCTCTCTCACTGAAAGTCTCGCTGTCTCGCTCTCTCACTGAAAGTCTCGCTGTCTCCCTCTCACTAAAAGTCTCGCTGTCTCTCTCTCTCACTGAAAGCCTTGCTGTCTCTCTCTCTCACTGAAAGTCTCGCTGTCTCTCTCTCTCACTGAAAGTCTCGCTGTCTCTTTCTCCCACTGAAAGTCTCGCTGTCTCCCTCTCTCACTGAAAGTCTCGCTGTCTCCCTCTCTCACTGAAAGTCTCGCTGTCTCTCTCTCTCACTGAAAGTCTCGCTGTCTCCCTCTGTCACTGAAAGACTCGCTGTCTCCCTCTGTCACTGAAAGTCTCGCTGTCTCCTCTCACTGAAAGTCTCGCTGTCTCTCTCTCTCACTGAAAGTCTCGCTGTCTCCCTCTGTCACTGAAAGTCTCGCTGTCTCCCTCTGTCACTGAAAGTCTCGCTGTCTCCCTCTCTCACTGATAGTCTCGCTGTCTCTCTCTCTCACTGATAGTCTCGCTGTCTCTCTCTCTCACTGAAAGTCTCGCTGTCTCCCTCTCTCACTGAAAGTCTCGCTGTCTCCCTCTCTCACTGAAAGTCTCGCTGTCTCCCTCTCTCACTGAAAGTCTCGCTGTCTCCCTCTCTCACTGAAAGTCTCACTGTCTCCCTCTCTCACTGAAAGTCTCACTGTCTCCCTCTCTCACTGAAAGTCTCGCTGTCTTGCTCTCTCACTGAAAGTCTCGCTGTCTCTCTCTCTCACTGAAAGTCTCGCTGTCTCCCTCTCTCACTGAAAGTCTCGCTGTCTCCCTCTCTCACTGCAAGCCTCGCTGTCTCACTCTCACTGAAAGTCTCGCTGTCTCCCTCTCTCACTGAAAGTCTCGCTGTCTCCCTCTCTTACTGAAAGCCTCGCTGTCTCCCTCTGTCACTGAAAGTCTCGCTGTCTCCCTCTCTCACTGAAAGTCTCGCTGTCTCCCTCTCTCACTGAAAGTCTCGCTGTCTCTCTCTCTCACTGAAAGCCTCACTGTCTCCCTCTCCCACTGAAGTTCTCGCTGTCTCTTTCACTGAAAGTCTCGCTGTCTCCCTCTCTCACTGAAAGTCTCGCTGTCTCTCTCTCTCACTGAAAGCCTCGCTGTCTCCCTCTCTCACTGAAAGCCTCGCTGTCTCCCTCTCACTGAATACCTCGCTGTCTCCCCCTCTCACTGAAAGCCTCGCTGTCTCCCTCTCTCACTGAAAGCCTCGCTGTCTCCCTCTCTCACTGAAAGTCTCGCTGTCTCTCTTTCTCACTGAAAGCCTCGCTGTCTCCCTCTCTCACTGAAAGTCTCGCTGTAGCCCTCTCTCACTGAAAGTCTCGCTGTCTCCCTCTCTCACTGAAAGTCTCGCTGTCTCCCTCTCTCACTGAAAGCCTCGCTGTCTTGCTCTCTCACTGCAAGCCTCGCTGTCTCCCTCTCTCACTGAAAGTCTCGCTGTCTCCCTCTCTCACTGAAAGCATCGCTGTCTCGCTCTCTCAATGCAAGCCTCCCTGTCTCCCTCTCTCACTGAAAGTCTCGCTATCTCCCTCTCTTACTGAAAGCCTCGCTGTCTCCCTCTCTCACTGAAAGCCTCGCTGTCTCTCTCTCTCACTGAAAGCCTCGCTGTCTCCCTCTCTCACTGAAATTCTCGCTGTCTCTCTCTCTCACTGAAAGCCTCGCTGTCTCCCTCTCTCACTGAAGGTCTCGCTGTCTCCCTCTCTCACTGAAAGTCTCGCTGTCTCCCTGTCCCACTGAAAGTCTCGCTGTCTCTCTCTCTCACTGAAAGCCTCGCTGTCTCCCTCTCTCACTGAAAGTCTCGCTGTGTCTCTCTCTCACTGAAAGTCTCGCTGTCTCCCTCTCTCACTGAAAGTCTCGCTGTCTTCCTCTCTCACTGAAAGTCTCGCTGTCTTCCTCTCTCACTGAAAGTCTCGCTGTCTCTCTCACTGAAAGTCTAGCTGTCTGCCTCTCTCACTGAAAGTCTCGCTGTCTGTCTCACTGAAAGCCTCGCTGTCTCCCTCTCTTACTGAAAGCCTCGCTGTCTCCCTCTCTCACTGAAAGTCTCGCTGTCTCTCTCTCTCACTGAAAGTCTCGCTGTCTCTCTCTCTCACTGAAAGCCTCGCTGTCTCCCTCTCTCACTGAAAGTCTCGCTGTCTCTCTCTCTCACTGAAAGCCTCGCTGCCTCCCTCTCTCACTGAAAGTCTCACTGTCTCCCTCTCTCACTGAAAGCCTGGCTGTCTCCCTCTCTCACTGAATGTCTCACTGTCTCCCTCTCTCACTGAAAGTCTCGCTGTCTCCCTCTCTCACTGAAAGTCTCGCTGTCTCCCTATCTCACTGAAAGTCTCGCTTTCTCTCTCTCACTGAAAGTCTCACTGTCTCCCTCTCTCACTGAAAGTCTCGCTGTCTCCCTCTCTCACTGAAATTCTCGCTGTCTCTCTCTCTCACTGAATACCTCGCTGTCTCCCTCTCTCACTGATAGTCTCGCTGTCTCCCTCTCTCACTGAAAGTCTCGCTGTCTCCCTCTCTCACTGAAAGTCTCGCTGTCTCCCTATCTCACTGAAAGTCTCGCTGTCTCCCTCTCTCACTGAAAGTCTCGCTGTCTCCCTCTCTCACTGAAAGTCTCGCTGTCTCTCTCACTGAAAGCCTCGCTGTCTCTCTCTCTCACTGAAAGTCTCGCTGTCTCCCTCTCTCACTGAAAGTCTCGCTGTCTCTCTCACTGAATACCTCGCTGTCTCCCTATCTCACTGAAAGTCTCGCTGTCTCCCTCTCTCACTGAAAGTCTCGCTGTCTCCCTCTCTCACTGAATACCTCGCTGTCTCCCTCTCTCACTGAAAGTCTCGCTGTCTCCCTCTCTCACTGAACGCCTCGCTGTCTCCCTCTCTCACTGAAAGTCTCGCTGTCTCCCTCTCTCACTGAAAGTCCCGCTGTCTCCCTCTCTCACTGAAAGTCTCGCTGTCTCCCTCTCTCACTGAAAGTCTCTCTGACTCCCTCTCTCACTGAAAGTCTCGCTGTCTCCCTCTCTCACTGAAAGTCTCGCTGTTTCGCTCTCTCACTGCAAGCCAAGCTGTCTCCCTCTCTCACTGAAAGTATCGCTGTCTCCCTCTCTCACTGAAAGTCTCTCTGACTCCCTCTCTCACTGAAAGTCTCGCTGTCTCTCTCTCTCACTGAAAGCCTCGCTGTCTCTCTCTCTCACTGAAAGTCTCGCTGTCTCTCTCTCTCACTGAAAGTCTCGCTGTCTCCCTCTCTCACTGCAATTCCCGCTGTCTCCCTCTCTCACTGAAAGTCTCACTGTCTCCCTCTCTCACTGAAAGCCTCGCTGTCTCTCTCTCTCACTGAAAGTCTCGCTGTCTCTCTCTCACTGAAAGTCTCGCTGTCTCTTTCTCTCATTGAAAGTCTCGCTGTCTCCCTCTCTCACTGAAAGTCTCGCTGTCTCCCTCTCTCACTGAAAGTCTCGCTGTCTCTCTCTCTCACTGAAGGTCTCGCTGTCTCCCTCTCTCACTGAACGCCTCGCTGTCTCTCTCTCTCACTGAAAGCCTCGCTGTCTCCCTCTCTCACTGAAGGTCTCGCTGTCTCCCTCTCTCACTGAAGGTCTCGCTGTCTCCCTCTCTCACTGAAAGTCTCGCTATCTCCCTCTCTCACTGAAAGTCTCGCTGTCTCCCTCTCTCACTGAAAGTCTCGCTGTCTCCCTCTCTCACTGAAAGTCTCGCTGTCTCTCTCTCTCGCTGAAAGCCTCGCTGTCTCCCTCTCTCACTGAAAGCCTCGCTGTCTTCCTCTCTCACTGAAAGTCTCGCTGTCTCCCTCTCTCACTGAAAGTCTCGCTGTCTCCCTCTCTCACTGAAATTCTCGCTGTCTCTCTCACTGAAAGCCTCACTGTCTCCCTCTCTCACTGAAAGTCTCGCTGTGTCTCACTGTCACTGAAAGCCTCGCTGTCTCCCTCTCTCACTGAAAGCCTCGCTGTCTCCCTCTCTCGCTGAAAGTCTCGCTGTTTCTCTCTCACTGAAAGTCTCGCTGTCTCCCTCTCTCACTTAAAGTCTCGCTGTCTCGTCTCACTGAAAGTCTCGCTCTATCCCTCTCTCACTGAAAATCTCGCTGTCTCCCTCTCTCACTGAAAGTCTCGCTGTCTCTCTCTCTCACTGAAAGTCTAGCTGTCTCCCTCTCTCACTGAAAGCCTCGCTGTCTCCCTCTCTCACTGAAAGCCTCGCTGTCTCGCTCTCTCACTGCAAGTCTCGCTGTCTCGTCTCACTGAAAGTCTCGCTGTCTCTCTCTCAGAAAGCCTCACTGTCTCTCTCTCTCTGTGAAAGTCTCGCTGTTTCCCTCTCTCACTGAAAGCCTCGCTGTCTCCCTCTCTCACTGAAAGTCTCGTTGTCTCCCTCTCACACTGAAAGCCTCGCTGTCTCCCTCTCAATGAAAGTCTCGCTGTCTCCCTCTCTCACTTTAAGTCTCCCTGTCTCTCTGTCTCACTGAAAGTCTCGCTGTCTCCCTCTCTCACTGAAAGTCTCGCTGTCTCCCTCTCTCACTCAAAGTCTCGCTGTCTCCCTCTCTCACTGAAAGTCTCGCTTTCTCTCTCTCTCACTGAAAGTCTCGCTGTCTCCCTCTCTCACTGAAAGTCTCACTGTCTCCCTCTCACACTGAAAGTCTCGCTGTCTCCCTCTCTCACTGAAAGTCTCGCTGTCTCCCTCTCTCACTGAATGTCTCGCTGTCTCCCTCTCTCATTGAAAGTCTCGCTGTCTCCCTCTCTCATTGAAAGTCTCGCTTTCTCCCTCTCTCACTGAAAGTCTCGCTGTCTCTCTCTCTCACTGAAAGTCTCGCTGTCTCTCTCACTGAAAGTCTCGCTGTCTCCCTCTCTCACTAAAGTCTCGCTGTCTCTCTGTCTCACTGAAAGTCTCGCTGTCTCCCTCTCTCATTGAAAGTCCCGCTGTCTCCCTCTCTCACTGAAAGTCTCCCTGTCTCTCTCTCACTGAAAGTCTTGCTGTCTCTCTCTCACTGAAAGTCTCGCTGTCTCCCTCTCTCACTGAAAGTCTCGCTGTCTCTTTCTCTCACTGAATGTCTCGCTGTCTCTCACTGACAGTCTCCCTCTCTCACTGACAGTCTCTCTCTCTCTCACTGACAGTCTCTCTCTCTCTCACTGACAGTCTCTCTCTCTCTCACTGACAGTCTCTCTCTCTCTCACTGACAGTCTCTCTCTCTGTCACTGACAGTCTCTCTCTCTCTCACTGACAGTCTCTCTCTCTCTCACTGACAGTCTCTCTCTCTCTCACTGACAGTCTCTCTCTCTATCACTGACAGTCTCTCTCTCTATCACTGACAGTCTCTCTTTCTCTCACTGAAAGTCTCTCTTTCTCTCACTGAAAGTCTCTCTCTCTCTCAGTGACAGTCTCTCTTTCTCTCACTGAAAGTCTCTCTCTCTCTCACTGACAGTCTCTCTCTCTCTCTCTCACTGACAGTCTCTCTCTCTCTCTCTCACTGACAGTCTCTCTCTCTCACTCTCACTGACAGTCTCTCTCTCTCTCCCACTGAGTCTCTCTCTCTCTCCCACTGAGTCTCTCTCTCTCTTTCTCACTGACAGTCTCCCTCTCTCTCTCAACATCTCTCTCCCACATTCTCTCTCTTTCCCCCTCTCTCACTGGCAGTCTGTCTCTCAAATTTACTCCCTCTCTCACTGACAGTCTCTCTTTCTCTCTCACTGAAAGTCTCTTTTTCTCTCTCACTGAAAGTCTCTCTTTCTCTCTCCCACTGACGTAGCCTCTCTCTCTCTCAGGCACTCACTGACAGTCTCTCTCTAACTTACAGTTTCTCTCTAACTGACAGTCTCGCTCTCTCACTGACAGTCTCTCTCTAACTGACAGTTCCTCTCTCTCTCTCTAACTGACAGTCTCTCTCTCTCTAACTGACAGTCTCTCTCTCTCTCACTGACAGTCTCTCTCTCTCTCACTGAGAGTCTCTCTCTCTGTCTCACTGACAGTCTCTCTCTCTCTCTCTCTCTCACTGACAGTCTCTCTCTCTCTCTCTCTCTCACTGACAGTCTCTCTCTCTCTCTCTCTCTCACTGACAGTCTCTCTCTCTCTCACTGACAGTCTCTCTCTCTCTCACTGAAAGTCTCTCTCTCTCTCACTGAAAGTCTCTCTCTCTCTCTCACTGAAAGTCTCTCTCTCTCTCTCACTGACAGTCTCTCTCTCTCTCTCACTGAGTCTCTCTCTCTCTCTCTCTCTCACTGACAGTCTCTCTCTCTCTCACTGACAGTCTCTCTCTCTCTCACTGACAGTCTCTCTCACTGACAGAGTCTCTCTCTCTCTCTCACTGACAGTCTCTCTCTCTCTCACTGACAGTCTCTCTCTCTCTCTCACTGACAGTCTCTCTCTCTCTCACTGACAGTCTCTCTCTCTCTCACTGAAAGTCTCTCTCTCTCTCACTGACAGTCTCTCTCTCACTGACAGTCTCTCTCTCTCTCACTGACAGTCTCTCTCTCTCTCTCACTGACAGTCTCTCTCTCTCTCACTGACAGTCTCTCTCTCACTGACAGTCTCTCTCTCACTGACAGTCTCTCTCTCTCTCTCTCTCTCACTGACAGTCTCTCTCTTTCACACTGACAGTCTCTCTCTCTCTCACTGACAGTCTCTCTCTCTCACTGAAAGTCTCTCTCTCTCTCACTGAAAGTCTCTCTCTCTCTCACTGACAGTCTCTCTCTCTCTCTCACTGAAAGTCTCTCTCTCTCTCTCACTGAAAGTCTCTCTCTCTCTCTCACTGAAAGTCTCTCTCTCTCTCTCACTGACAGTCTCTCTCTCTCTCACTGACAGTCTCTCGCTCTTTCTCTCACTGAAAGTCTCTCTCTCTCTCACTGACAGTCTCTCTCTCTCTCACTGAAAGTCTCTCTCTCTCTCACTGAAAGTCTCTCTCTCTCTCTCACTGAAAGTCTCTCTCTCTCTCTCACTGACAGTCTCTCTCTCTCTCTCACTGAGTCTCTCTCTCTCTCTCTCTCTCTCTCTCTCACTGAGTCTCTCTCTCTCTCTCTCTCTCTCACTGACAGTCTCTCTCTCTCACTGACAGTCTCTCTCACTGACAGTCTCTCTCTCTCTCTCACTGACAGTCTCTCTCTCTCTCTCTCACTGACAGTCTCTCTCTCTCTCACTGAAAGTCTCTCTCTCTCTCACTGAAAGTCTCTCTCTCTCTCACTGACAGTCTCTCTCTCTCTCACTGAAAGTCTCTCTCTCTCTCACTGACAGTCTCTCTCTCTCTCTCACTGAAAGTCTCTCTCTCTCTCTCACTGACAGTCTCTCTCTCTCTCACTGACAGTCTCTCTCTCACTGACAGTCTCTCTCACTGACAGTCTCTCTCTCTCTCTCTCACTGACAGTCTCTCTCTCTCACACTGACAGTCTCTCTCTCTCTCACTGACAGTCTCTCTCTCTCACTGAAAGTCTCTCTCTCTCACTGAAAGTCTCTCTCTCTCTCACTGAAAGTCTCTCTCTCTCTCACTGAAAGTCTCTCTCTCTCTCACTGACAGTCTCTCTCTCTCTCACTGAGTCTCTCTCTCTCTCTCTCTCTCTCTCTCTCACTGACAGTCTCTCTCTCTCACTGACAGTCTCTCTCACTGACAGAGTCTCTCTCTCTCTCTCACTGACAGTCTCTCTCTCTCTCTCTCACTGACAGTCTCTCTCTCTCTCACTGACAGTCTCTCTCTCTCTCACTGACAGTCTCTCTCACTGACAGAGTCTCTCTCTCTCTCTCACTGACAGTCTCTCTCTCTCTCACTGACAGTCTCTCTCTCTCTCTCACTGACAGTCTCTCTCTCTCTCACTGACAGTCTCTCTCTCTCTCACTGAAAGTCTCTCTCTCTCTCACTGACAGTCTCTCTCTCACTGACAGTCTCTCTCTCTCTCACTGACAGTCTCTCTCTCTCTCTCACTGACAGTCTCTCTCTCTCTCACTGACAGTCTCTCTCTCACTGACAGTCTCTCTCTCACTGACAGTCTCTCTCTCTCTCTCTCTCACTGACAGTCTCTCTCTTTCACACTGACAGTCTCTCTCTCTCTCACTGACAGTCTCTCTCTCTCACTGAAAGTCTCTCTCTCTCTCACTGAAAGTCTCTCTCTCTCTCACTGACAGTCTCTCTCTCTCTCTCACTGAAAGTCTCTCTCTCTCTCTCACTGAAAGTCTCTCTCTCTCTCTCACTGAAAGTCTCTCTCTCTCTCTCACTGACAGTCTCTCTCTCTCTCACTGACAGTCTCTCGCTCTTTCTCTCACTGAAAGTCTCTCTCTCTCTCACTGACAGTCTCTCTCTCTCTCACTGAAAGTCTCTCTCTCTCTCACTGAAAGTCTCTCTCTCTCTCTCACTGAAAGTCTCTCTCTCTCTCTCACTGACAGTCTCTCTCTCTCTCTCACTGAGTCTCTCTCTCTCTCTCTCTCTCTCTCTCTCACTGAGTCTCTCTCTCTCTCTCTCTCTCTCACTGACAGTCTCTCTCTCTCACTGACAGTCTCTCTCACTGACAGTCTCTCTCTCTCTCTCACTGACAGTCTCTCTCTCTCTCTCTCACTGACAGTCTCTCTCTCTCTCACTGAAAGTCTCTCTCTCTCTCACTGAAAGTCTCTCTCTCTCTCACTGACAGTCTCTCTCTCTCTCACTGAAAGTCTCTCTCTCTCTCACTGACAGTCTCTCTCTCTCTCTCACTGAAAGTCTCTCTCTCTCTCTCACTGACAGTCTCTCTCTCTCTCACTGACAGTCTCTCTCTCACTGACAGTCTCTCTCACTGACAGTCTCTCTCTCTCTCTCTCACTGACAGTCTCTCTCTCTCACACTGACAGTCTCTCTCTCTCTCACTGACAGTCTCTCTCTCTCACTGAAAGTCTCTCTCTCTCACTGAAAGTCTCTCTCTCTCACTGAAAGTCTCTCTCTCTCTCACTGAAAGTCTCTCTCTCTCTCACTGACAGTCTCTCTCTCTCTCACTGAGTCTCTCTCTCTCTCTCTCTCTCTCTCTCTCACTGACAGTCTCTCTCTCTCACTGACAGTCTCTCTCACTGACAGAGTCTCTCTCTCTCTCTCACTGACAGTCTCTCTCTCTCTCTCTCACTGACAGTCTCTCTCTCTCTCACTGAAAGTCTCTCTCTCTCTCACTGACAGTCTCTCTCTCTCTCACTGACAGTCTCTCTCTCTCTCACTGACAGTCTCTCTCTCTCTCTCTCACTGAAAGTCTCTCTCTCTCTCTCACTGACAGTCTCTCTCTCACTGACAGTCTCTCTCTCTCACTGACAGTCTCTCTCTCACTGACAGTCTCTCTCTCACTGACAGTCTCTCTCTCACTGACAGTCTCTCTCTCTCTCTCTCACTGACAGTCTCTCTCTCTCACACTGACAGTCGCTCTCTCTCACTGACAGTCTCTCTCTCTCACTGAAAGTCTCTCTCTCTCTCACTGAAAGTCTCTCTCTCTCTCTCACTGACACTCTCTCTCTCACTGAAAGTCTCTCTCTCTCTCACTGACAGTCTCTCTCTCTCTCACTGAAAGTCTCTCTCTCTCTCACTGAGTCTCTCTCTCTCTCACTGAAAGTCTCTCTTTCTCTCTCACTGAAAGTCTCTCTTTCTCTCTCACTGAAAGTCTCTCTCTCTCACTGAAAGTCTCTCTCTCTCTCTCACTGAGTCTCTCTCTCTCTCACTGAAAGTCTCTCTTTCTCTCTCACTGAAAGTCTCTCTCTCTCTCTCACTGAGTCTCTCTCTCTCTCTCTCTCTCTCTCACTGACAGTCTCTCTCTCTCACTGACAGTCTCTCTCACTGACAGAGTCTCTCTCTCTCTCTCACTGACAGTCTCTCTCTCTCTCTCTCACTGACAGTCTCTCTCTCTCTCACTGACAGTCTCTCTCTCTCTCACTGACAGTCTCTCTCTCTCTCACTGACAGTCTCTCTCTCTCTCACTGACAGTCTCTCTCTCTCTCACTGACAGTCTCTCTCTCTCTCTCACTGAAAGTCTCTCTCTCTCTCTCACTGACAGTCTCTCTCTCACTGACAGTCTCTCTCTCTCACTGACAGTCTCTCTCTCACTGACAGTCTCTCTCTCACTGACAGTCTCTCTCTCTCTCTCTCACTGACAGTCTCTCTCTCTCACACTGACAGTCTCTCTCTCTCACTGACAGTCTCTCTCTCTCACTGAAAGTCTCTCTCTCTCTCACTGAAAGTCTCTCTCTCTCTCACTGACACTCTCTCTCTCTCTCACTGAAAGTCTCTCTCTCTCTCTCACTGAAAGTCTCTCTCTCTCTCTCACTGAGTCTCTCTCTCACTGAAAGTCTCTCTCTCTCTCACTGACAGTCTCTCTCTCTCTCACTGAAAGTCTCTCTCTCTCTCTCACTGAGTCTCTCTCTCTCTCACTGAAAGTCTCTCTTTCTCTCTCACTGAAAGTCTCTCTTTCTCTCTCACTGAAAGTCTCTCTCTCTCACTGACAGTCTCTCTCTCTCTCACTGACAGTCTCTCTCTCTCTCTCACTGAAAGTCTCTCTTTCTCTCTCACTGAAAGTCTCTCTCTCTCTCTCACTGAAAGTCTCTCTCTCTCTCTCACTGAAAGTCTCTCTCTCTCTCTCACTGACAGTCTCTCTCTCTCTCACTGACAGTCTCTCGCTCTCTCTCTCACTGAAAGTCTCTCTCTCTCACTGACAGTCTCTCTCTCTCTCACTGAAAGTCTCTCTCTCTCTCACTGACAGTCTCTCTTTCTCTCTCACTGAAAGTCTCTTTTTCTCTCTCCCACTGACGGAGCCTCTCTCTCTCTCAGGCACTCACTGACAGTCTCTCTCTAACTGACAGTCTCTCTCTAACTGACAGTCATTCTCTCTCTCTGGCACTCACTGACAGTCTCTCTCTAACTGACAGTCTCTCTCTAACTGACAGTCTCTCTCTCTCAGGCACTCACTGACAGTCTCTCTCTAACTGACAGTCTCTCTCTAACTGACAGTCTCTCTCTAACTGACAGTCATTCTCTCTCTCTGGCACTCACTGACAGTCTCTCTCTAACTGACAGTCTCTCTCTAACTGACAGTCTCTCTCTAACTGACAGTCTCTCTCTCTCAGGCACTCACTGACAGTCTCTCTCTAACTGACAGTCTCTCTCTAACTGACAGTCTCTCTCTCTCTCTAACTGACAGTCTCTCTCTCTCTCTAACTGACAGTCTCTCTCTCTCTCTAACTGACAGTCTCTCTCTCTCTCTAACTGACAGTCCCTCTCTCTCTAACTGACAGTCCCTCTCTCTCTCTCACTGACAGTCCCTCTCTCTCTCACTGACAGTCCCTCTCTCTCTCACTGACAGTCTCTCTCTCTCTCACTGACAGTCCCTCTCTCTCTAACTGACAGTCCCTCTCTCTCTAACTGACAGTCCCTCTCTCTCTCTAACTGACAGTCCCTCTCTCTCTAACTGACAGTCCCTTTCTCTAACTGACAGTCCCTCTCTCTCTCTCACTGACAGTCCCTCTCTCTCTAACTGATAGTCCCTCTCTCTAACTGACAGTCCCTCTCTCTCTCTCACTGACAGTCTCTCTCTCTCTCACTGAGTCTCTCTCTCTCTCACTGACAGTCTCTCTCTCTCTCACTGACAGTCTCTCTCTCTCTCACTGACAGTCTCTCTCTCTCACTGACAGTCTCTCTCTCTCACTGACAGAGTCTCTCTCTCTCTCACTGACAGTCTCTCTCTCACTGACAGTCTCTCTCTCTCTCTCTCTCTCACTGACAGTCTCTCTCTCTCTCTCTCACTGAAGTCTCTCTCTCTCTCACTGACAGTCTCTCTCTCTCTCTCACTGACAGTCAGCCTCCCTCTCACTGACAGTCAGCCTCCCTCTCACTGACTGTCAGCCTCCCTCTCACTGACAGTCAGCCTCCCTTTCACTGCCAGTCAGCCTCCCTCTCACTGACAGTCAGCCTCCCTCTCACTGACAGACAGCCTCCCTCTCACTGACAGTCAGCTTCCCTCTCACTGACAGTCAGCCTCCCTCTCACTGACAGTCAGCCTCCCTCTCACTGACTGTCAGCCTCCCTCTCACTGACAGTCAGCTTCCCTCTCACTGACAGTCAGCCTCACTCCCTCACTGACAGTCAGTCTCCCTCTCACTGACAGTCAGCCTCCCTCTCACTGACAGTCAGCCTCCCTCTCACTGCCAGTCAGCCTCCCTCTCACTGCCAGTCAGCCTCCCTCTCACTGACAGTCAGCCTCCCTCTCACTGACAGTCAGCCTCCCTCTCACTGACAGTCAGCCTCCCTCTCACTGACAGTCAGCCTCCCTCTCACTGACAGTCAGCCTCCCTCTCACTGACAGTCAGCCTCCCTCTCACTGACAGTCAGCCTCCCTCTCACTGACTGTCAGCCTCCCTCCCTCCCTGACAGTCAGCCTCCCTCACTCACTGACAGTCAGCCTCCCTCTCACTGCCAGTCAGCCTCCCTCTCACTGACAGTCAGCCTCCCTCCCTGACAGTCAGCCTCCCTCCCTCACTGACAGTCAGCCTCCCTCCCTCACTGCCAGTCAGCCTCCCTCACTGACAGTCAGCCTCCCTCACTCACTGACAGTCAGCCTCCCTCCCTCACTGACAGTCAGCCTCCCTCCCTCACTGACAGTCAGCCTCACTCCCTCCCTGACCATCTCATTCTCCCTCTCACTGACCCACACTCTCTCTCCCTCTCCCTCTCATAATCTCTCTCTCTAACTCTGTCTCACAGTATCTCCCTCTCGGTCTCTCTGTCTCACTCCTTCTCACAGTCTCTCTCACACACAATCTCTCTCTCTTTCTCCCACTGACAGTCTCTCTCCCTCTCTCACTGACTGTGCGTGTCTCTCGCTCTCTCTCCCTCCATCACTGACAGTCTCTCTCTCTTTCCCTTTCTCACTGACATTTTCCCACTCTCTCTTATTGACAGTCACTCTCTCTCTCACAGTCTCTCTCTTTCTCTCACTGACAGTCTCTCTTTCACAGTCTCTCTCTCTCATTGACAGTCGCTCGCTCTCTCCCTGACAGCCTCACACTCTCTCACTGACAGTCTCCCTCTCTCCCTCTCACAGTCTCTCTCTCCCTCTCACAGCCTCTCTCTCTTTCTCCCACTGGCGGTCTCTCTCTCACTGACTGACTGTATGTGTTTCTCTCTCTCTCTCTCTCCCCCTCCCACTGATAGTCTCTCTCTCACTGACAGTCAGTCTCTCTCTCGCTCTCTCTCTCTCTCTCTCTAACTGACAATCTCTCTCTCATTGACAGTCTCTCTCTCTCATTGACAGTCGCTCTCACTGACAGTCTCTCTCTCCCACTGAGTCTCTCTCTCTCTCACTGACAGTCTCTCTCTCTCTCTCTCTCACTGGCAGTCTCTCTCTCTTTCTCTCCCACTGACACTCTCTCCCACTGACAGTCTCTCTCTTTCTCTCTCTCCCTCTCTCACTGACAGTCTCCTCCTCTCAATCTCTCACAGTCTGTCTCTATCTCTAACTCTCTCTCTGTGTCTCTGACTCCCTCTCACTGACAGTCTCTCTCTCTCCCAAGACAATCTTTCTCTCTCTCTCTCACTGTCTCTCTCTTTCTCCCTCTCTCACTGACAGTCTGTCTCTCTCTTGCAGTCTGTCTCTCTCTCGCAGTCTCTCTCTCACTGACAGTCTCTCTCTCTGTCAATACTGAGTCTCTCTCTCTGTCAATACTGAGTCTCTCTCTCTGTCAATACTGAGTCTCTCTCTCTGTCAATACAGAATCTCTCTCTCTGTCAATACAGAGTCTCTCTCTCTGTCAATACAGAGTCTCTCTCTCTGTCAATACAGAGTCTCTCTCTCTGTCAATACAGAGTCTCTCTCTCTGTCAATACAGAGTCTCTCTCTCTGTCAATACAGAGTCTCTCTCTCTGTCAATACAGAGTCTCCCTCTCTGTCAATACAGAGTCTCTCTCTCTGTCAATACAGAGTCTCTCTCTCTGTCAATACAGAGTCTCTCTCTCTGTCAATACAGAGTCTCTCTCTCTGTCAATACAGAGTCTCTCTCTCTGTCAATACAGAGTCTCTCCCTCTGTCAATACAGAGTCTCTCCCTCTGTCAATACAGAGTCTCTCCCTCTGTCAATACAGAGTCTCTCTCTCTGTCAATACAGAGTCTCTCTCTCTGTCAATACAGAGTCTCTCTCTCTGTCAATACAGAGTCTCTCTCTCTGTCAATACAGAGTCTCTCTCTCTGTCAATACAGAGTCTCTCTCTCTGTCAATACAGAGTCTCTCTCTCTGTCAATACAGAGTCTCTCTGTCAATACAGAGTCTCTCTCTCTGTCAATACAGAGTCTCTCTCTCTGTCAATACAGAGTCTCTCTCTCTGTCAATACAGAGTCTCTCTCTCTGTCAATACAGAGTCTCTCTCTATGTCAATACAGAGTCTCTCTCTCTGTCAATACAGAGTCTCTCTCTCTGTCAATACACAGTCTCTCTGTCAATACACAGTCTCTCTGTCAATACTGAGTCTCTCTCTCTGTCAATACTGAGTCTCTCTCTCTGTCAATACAGAGTCTCTCTCTCTGTCAATACAGAGTCTCTCTCTCTGTCAATACAGAGTCTCTCTCTCTGTCAATACAGAGTCTCTCTCTCTGTCAATACAGAGTCTCTCTCTCTGTCAATACAGAGTCTCTCTCTCTGTCAATGCAGAGTCTCTCTCTGTCAATACACAGTCTCTCTCCCTGTCAATACACAGTCTCTCTCTCTGTCCATACACAGTCTCTCTCTCTGTCCATACTGAGTCTCTCTGTCAATACTGAGTCTCTCTGCCAATACTGAGTCTCTCTCTCTCTGTCAATACTGAGTCTCTCTCTCTTTTCAATACAGAATCTCTCTCTCCCTGTCAATACTGAATCTCTCTCTCCCTGTCAATACTGAATCTCTCTCTCTCTGTCAATACAGAGTCTCTCTCTCTGTCAATAGAGTCTCTCTCTGTCAATACACAGTCTCTCTCCCTGTCAATACAGAGTCTCTCCCTCTGTCAATACAGAGTCTCTCCCTCTGTCAATACAGAGTCTCTCCCTCTGTCAATACAGAGTCTCTCTCTCTGTCAATACAGAGTCTCTCTCTCTGTCAATACAGAGTCTCTCTCTCTGTCAATACAGAGTCTCTCTCTCTGTCAATACAGAGTCTCTCTCTCTGTCAATACAGAGTCTCTCTCTCTGTCAATACAGAGTCTCTCTCTCTGTCAATACAGAGTCTCTCTGTCAATACAGAGTCTCTCTCTCTGTCAATACAGAGTCTCTCTCTCTGTCAATACAGAGTCTCTCTCTCTGTCAATACAGAGTCTCTCTCTATGTCAATACAGAGTCTCTCTCTCTGTCAATACAGAGTCTCTCTCTCTGTCAATACACAGTCTCTCTGTCAATACACAGTCTCTCTGTCAATACTGAGTCTCTCTCTCTGTCAATACTGAGTCTCTCTCTCTGTCAATACAGAGTCTCTCTCTCTGTCAATACAGAGTCTCTCTCTCTGTCAATACAGAGTCTCTCTCTCTGTCAATACAGAGTCTCTCTCTCTGTCAATACAGAGTCTCTCTCTCTGTCAATACAGAGTCTCTCTCTCTGTCAATGCAGAGTCTCTCTCTGTCAATACACAGTCTCTCTCCCTGTCAATACACAGTCTCTCTCTCTGTCCATACACAGTCTCTCTCTCTGTCCATACTGAGTCTCTCTGTCAATACTGAGTCTCTCTGCCAATACTGAGTCTCTCTCTCTCTGTCAATACTGAGTCTCTCTCTCTTTTCAATACAGAATCTCTCTCTCCCTGTCAATACTGAATCTCTCTCTCCCTGTCAATACTGAATCTCTCTCTCTCTGTCAATACAGAGTCTCTCTCTCTGTCAATAGAGTCTCTCTCTGTCAATACACAGTCTCTCTCCCTGTCAATACACAGTCTCTCTCTCTGTCCATACACAGTCTCTCTCTCTGTCCATACACAGTCTCTCTCTCTGTCAATACTGAGTCTCTCTGCCAATACTGAGTCTCTCTCTCTCTGTCAATACTGAGTCTCTCTCTCTCTGTCAATACAGAATCTCTCTCTCCCTGTCAATACTGAATCTCTCTCTCCCTGTCAATACTGAATCTCTCTCTCCCTGTCAATACAGAATCTCTCTCTCTCTGAGAATACAGAATCTCTCTCTCTCTGTCAATACAGAGTCTCTCCCTCTGTCAATACAGAGTCTCTCTCCCTCTGTCAATACTGAGTCTCTCTCCCCCTGTCAATACTGAGTCTCTCTCTGTCAATACTGAGTCTCTCTCTCTGTCAATACTGAGTCTCTCTCTCTCTGTCAATACAGAATCTCTCTCTCCCTGTCAATACTGAATCTTTCTCTCCCTGTCAATACTGAATCTCTCTCTCCCTGTCAATACTGAATCTCTCTCTCCCTGTCAATACAGAATCTCTCTCTCTCTGAGAATACAGAATCTCTCTCTCTCTGTCAATACAGAGTCTCTCTCCCTCTGTCAATACTGAGTCTCTCTCTCCCTGTCAATACTGAGTCTCTCTCTCTCTGTCAATACTGACTCTCTCTCTCCCTGTTAATACTGAATCTCTCTCTCTCTGTCAATACTGAATCTCTCTCTCCCTGCTAATACTGAATCTCTCTGTCCTTGTTAATACTGAATCTCTCTCTCCCTGTTAATACTGAATCTCTCTCTCCCTGTCAATACTGAATCTCTCTCTCCCTGTCAATACTGAATCTCTCTCTCTCTGTCAATACTGAGTCTCTCTCTCCCTGTCAATACTGAGTCTCTCTCTCTGTCAATACTGAGTCTCTCTCTCTGTCAATACTGAGTCTCTCTCTCCCTGTCAATACTGAATCTCTCTCTCTCCCTGTCAATACTGAATCTCTCTCTCCCTGTCAATACTGAATCTCTCTCTCCCTGTCAATACAGTCCCTCTCCGTCAGTACCGACAGCCTCTCTCCGTCAGTACCGACAGCCTCTCTCCGTCAGTACCGACAGCCTCTCTCCGTCAGTACCGACAGCCTCTCTCCGTCAGTACCGACAGTCTCTCTCCGTCAGTACCGACAGTCTCTCTCCGTCAGTACCGACAGCCTCTATCCGTCAGTACCGACAGCCTCTCTCCGTCAGTACCGACAGTCTCTCTCCGTCAGTACCGACAGTCTCTCTCCGTCAGTACCGACAGTCCCTCTCCGTCAGTACCGACAGTCCCTCTCCGTCAGTACCGACAGTCCCTCTCCGTCAGTACCGACAGTCCCTCTCCGTCAGTACCGACAGTCCCTCTGCGTCAGTACCGACAGTCTCTATCCGTCAGTACCGACAGTCTCTCTCCGTCAGTACCGACAGTCTCTCTCCGTCAGTACCGACAGTCTCTCTCCGTCAGTACCGACAGTCTCTCTCCGTCAGTACCGACAGTCTCTCTCCGTCAGTACCGACAGTCTCTATCCGTCAGTACCGACAGCCTCTCTCCGTCAGTACCGACAGCCTCTCTCCGTCAGTACCGACAGCCTCTCTCCGTCACTACACTCAGTCTCCGTCAATACTGACAGTCTCTCTCCGTCAATACTGACAGTCTCTCTCCGTCAATACTGACAGTCTGTCTCCGTCAATACTGACAGTCTCTCTCCGTCAATACTGACAGTCTCTCTCCGTCAGTACTGACAGTCTCTCTCCGTCAATACTGACAGTCTCTCTCCGTCAATACTGACAGTCTCTCTCCGTCAGTACTGACAGTCTCTCTCCGTCAATACTGACAGTCTCTCTCCGTCAATACTGACAGTCTCTCTCCGTCAATACTGACAGTCTCTCCCACTCAATACTGACAGTCTCTCCCTCTCAATACTGACAGTCTCTCCCTCTCAATACTGACAGTCTCTCTCCGTCAGTACCGACAGTCTCTCTCCGTCAGTACTGACAGTCTCTCCCTCTCAAAACTGACAGTCTCTCCCTCTCAAAACTGACAGTCTCTCCCTCTCAATACTGACAGTCACTCTGTCTCTCTCTCAATACTGACAGTGTCTCTGTCAATACTCAGTCTCTCCCTATCAAAACTGACAGTCTCGCCCTCTCAAAACTGACAGTCTCTCCCTCTCAAAACTGACAGTCTCTCCCTCTCAAAACTGACAGTCTCTCCCTCTCAAAACTGACAGTCTCTCCCTCTCAAAACTGACAGTCTCTCCCTCTCAAAACTGACAGTCTCTCCCTCTCAAACCTGACAGTCTCTCCCTCTCAATACTGACCGTCTCTCCCTCTCAAAACTGACAGTCTCTCCCTCTCAAAACTGACAGTCTCTCCCTCTCAAAACTGACAGTCTCTCCCTCTCAAAACTGACAGCCTCTCCCTCTCAAAACTGACAGTCTCTCCCTCTCAATACTGACAGTCTCTCTCCGTCAGTACCGACAGTCTCTCTCCGTCAGTACTGACAGTCTCTCCCTCTCAAAACTGACAGTCTCTCCCTCTCAAAACTGACAGTCTCTCCCTCTCAATACTGACAGTCTCTCTGTCTCTCTCTCAATACTGACAGTGTCTCTGTCAATACTCAGTCTCTCCCTATCAAAACTGACAGTCTCGCCCTCTCAAAACTGACAGTCTCTCCCTCTCAAAACTGACAGTCTCTCCCTCTCAAAACTGACAGTCTCTCCCTCTCAAAACTGACAGTCTCTCCCTCTCAAAACTGACAGTCTCTCCCTCTCAAAACTGACAGTCTCTCCCTCTCAAACCTGACAGTCTCTCCCTCTCAATACTGACCGTCTCTCCCTCTCAAAACTGACAGTCTCTCCCTCTCAAAACTGACAGCCTCTCCCTCTCAAAACTGACAGTCTCTCCCTCTCAAAACTGAGTCTCTCCCTCTCAAAACTGACAGTCTCTCCCTCTCAAAACTGACAGTCTCTCCCTCTCAAAACTGACAGTCTCTCCCTCTCAAAACTGACAGTCTCTCCCTCTCAAAACTGACAGTCTCTCCCTCTCAAAACTGACAGTCTCTCCCTCTCAAAACTGACAGTCTCTCCCTCTCAAAACTGACAGTCTCTCCCTCTCAAAACTGACAGTCTCTCCCTCTCAAAACTGACAGTCTCTCCCTCTCAAAACTGACAGTCTCTCCCTCTCAAAACTGACAGTCTCTCCCTCTCAAAACTGACAGTCTCTCCCTCTCAAAACTGACAGTCTCTCCCTCTCAATACAGACAGTCTCTCTCTCTCAGTACTGACAGTGTCTCTCAATGCTGACACACTCTCTTCTCATTACTGACAGTCTCTCTGTCTCTCTAATGCTCCTGCGACGGGATGTCTTGGGATGTTTTTCTTTGTTAAAGGTGCTATATAAATGCAAGTTGTTGTTATCTGTGGCTATTCCCCTGTTTTTATTTGTGTTAGTCAGTGTACATTTACTTGATTATATATTTGAGTTATTAAATCTTACTCAGTATTACTGTCTCTGTTGATCTGTGTCTGGTTCTTTGTATAACTGTGTATTTATCTGTGTGTGTGCATATGGCTCTGTATCTAACTAACCCTGTCTGTTGTTCGGTTTTTTGCATTCCTCTTTGTATCTATGTACATTTATGCATATGTGTTACTTTGTTTATGTGCATTTTTTTCACTCTGCTTATCTTATGCACTTTCTGTTCCTAGGTCTGGCTCATTTGGGCCGGGTTGACAGGGTTGGGGTGTGGGTTTGGGAGGGGTCATTATAACCTGACTAGTCAGCGGGAAGCTGATGGCAATGAGTTTGCTGCCTGTTTCATCTTGCCTAGCTTTACTCTCTTGTACTATCAGTAGGCAACAACAATGTGTGAGGTGGAAACTGGGCATCCAATTCAAACCTGCTTGCTTTCCACCGTGTGGGTTTGGTTCAGTGGGGCTGATCTTTCTGTATCTCATTCTGTTTTCAGTCCTTTGGTTATCTGTGTATTTCTGATCCACCTTTCCCTCTGCATTTCTATCTTTGACTTTGTATCTTTGTGTACCTTCCTGCCTTATTCCGTGTTTCTGTCCACTTTCATTGCATTTCTCTGTTCTTGAGTGTGTTTCTCTCTCTCTTGCCGTTTTTCTCACTCTCTCTGTTTCTCTCTGGTTTTATTTTATCTAGCAGGTCATAGCAAAGTATCTCCTGCAATTGTTTCTATTCTCACTCCTGTAGCATTACCTCTGGAGTTCATTGAGGATTTCCCTTGGCCCTTCTTCTATTTTCCATCTTCATTTTGCTCCTCAGTGACATCATCCAAAAACATGACGTTGGGTTCTCCATGGACACTGATGACTCAGTTCTACCTCACCACCAGAATGATGGTCTGACACCAGCCCTAAATAAGCTATAATTTCCATAAAAAACATTCACTTTAATCCCCCCCTGAAACTCTGTACCCTCACCGCTGAGTCCTGGTCACTGTCTCTGACTGACCTGAGTTGCCCCTGAGCTGAGCTTCTGATCACATATCATTTCTATCACAAAGACCACCTACTTCTACCTCTCTACTGTTCTCTGTCTCTGACACTGCCTCAGCTTAACTATTCCTGAAACCTTCATTGATGCTTTTTACCTCCAGGTTTGACTATTCCAGTGTTTTCCTGGCCCACCTCCCACCTTCTATTCCTCCAGGACAGGTCAGGATGTGGTGGCCTTATCTGTATTTTCTGGCTGTGTTCCTGCCCCCATGTGCCTCTGCTTTTCTCTGTTTCTCTCTTTCTCTTGTATACCGTATTTCGTTCTGCCATTCTATCTCACTATCTGTTCCTGGTCCTATCTCATGGGATAATTTTCTTTGTCTGCTGTCTGTCTCTAACCATTAATCTGGCCTGGGGAAAAGGGCTGCCTTCGTGCCTTCTACCAATGTTTAGTGTCTCGGTTGTCACTTTAGTACAACAGAAATCTTGCCCCTTCCTTCTTTT
Organism: Cetorhinus maximus; assembly: GCF_964194155.1. NCBI lineage: Eukaryota > Metazoa > Chordata > Chondrichthyes > Lamniformes > Cetorhinidae > Cetorhinus > Cetorhinus maximus. The sequence continues at coordinate 51,426 of NW_027596151.1, forward strand.
TATCTACTTGCTTCTCCTGGTAGACTTGTGTGAAAGGCAGGACAGGTTCAGAGAGAGAGGGAGACGTGCTGAGGTTCAGCTGTTACCTCAGACACTTGTGCAGATAGATCATTATCTTTTGAAAGGCTTTCCCTTTTGTGCTTTAAATCCATATGCCTTCAAACTCTTAGTGTTAGACAATGTGAGAACCAAAGTAGAAGACACTTTCCAAGATTTTATGTTCACTGAATTGCTTCATTTGAGTTTTAAAATGCTGTTGTTGTGTTTCTGAAAAATGTCGATGTCTGCACTGCGTTTTTAAAAAAATGTTTTCAATGGTGTTGGGTTACATGTATGATGGTACATTTGATGGTTACACTAGTAGTACAGCTTGGTGTTTCTGGTGTTCACACACGCCTTTGTGTCTATGTATTTTTCACACATGCATGAAATGAGAAAAGAATGACCAACTTTAATAACAGATTTCCTCTAAATTACTTTCCTGGATTGATGTTTATCACATTCCCTGAAGTGCCTGCTGCTGTTTGTATTGAAGTGGCATAAACACTTAGCCGTTTTTGCATTGGGTGGTCCTATTGGGCCAATAATGTTTAATTTCTGACAGAGCTATTGGACTGTTGTCTCTCTGAAGTTTACATTTATCAAACACCCCTTGAACTGTTCATGACACAGCTAGAGTGTGATCGAAGAACAGATTATTACTAAAGGTTTAGTTTCTAAATAGTTTTGTTTTTCTTGTAAACATACTGGTAGTAAATGTTTACGTTAATCATCTTGATACTGTAGAAGTTCACTTATTTTTCAAAATGTGTTTGACTTATAAAATGAAGTAACAATATAATTTCTGCAGCTGGTGAAAGTGGGATTGTTATATTCGTGAATGGAACGTGTGCCAAAACCTCAAACTTAATTACTGTAAAAGTACCAGAACTATGTTCACAACTTTGGTGAAATTTGGCAATATTTCAGTAAATTCAATATCAGTTAATTCCTGCTCACAGGATGTTGGCATATCTGGGTGATATTAAGTATCAGCAGGGTTAGATTCTGATTTCTCTAAATGAGAGCCTTGGGTGTTTAACTTTTCTCCAACTCCACTGTTTACAATTGGATCACGGGGGGTGTGAGAGTACAATAGCACAAGCGTGTCAAACAAAGTGAAGTGGGTTAGAATCAGTGGCTTTGCCTATGAATGTCCAGTTCATGGAATGCACATGGTGGTGCTGTGTAGGGTATGGGAAGGTTGTCTGACCAGTTGTGACCTCAGGCTTGCTGAATATAAACATCTTTGGTTGTCTTGATTAGTATCCTGTCTCAAAATATTCCAGAGAGCAGCATCAGGCAGGCAGGAAAATCAAAGCCAACTTGTAAACTTTATAATTTACTCTCTATTCTTTCCCTGTACGCCAAAATGGCTTGAAAATCCAATTGACGAAGAGTCATACAGACTCGAAACGTTAACTCTGTCTTTCTCTCCACAGATGCTGTCAGACTTGCTGAGTTTTTCCAGCATTTTTTGTTTTCGTGTTGGAAATCCAATATTTATTTTTCTTCCTTCAGGAGTAAATCAACACTGAATATCTAAGTCTGTGTAAGAGCAAAAGCAAATACAAATGAAGCTGTCAGATACTAATTACAGACCGACGGTATATAGCACAATTATTCACAGAGCCCTTAGGCTAATTCTTACCATTTTAAATATTTAATTACATTTTAGGACCACTGTTAACTGAGGTGCAAGTATTGCTCCGCTCTTTGTACAGGCAGTTTGTATTGATGCAGAGATACTTTGACCTTGCAGTGACGCAAACTGTGTCACGCACTTTGGGCCCTCAAATCCAGCAGCGAGGTGAGGAAGTCTCGGCCTTGCACCACCTGCAGCCATAGGATGAATGAAAACATGGTCTATCTCAATCCTTTCTGGCTGCAGTCTGGAGAAGGAAAACTGGGTCTATACATGAAATGATAATGAGATGTCAGTCCTGACTTAACAGAAGTCTCATCAAATAAACCTGAGCTCATCCAAAACTCTGCTGCCTGTATTCCTAACTTGCACCAAGTCTCATTCGCCCATCACGCCTGTGCTCGCTGATTTACAATGGCTGCTGGCCAGGCAACAAAGATGAGAATAAATAAAATTCCCATTGTTGTGTTCAAATGCCTCTATGGCCTCACCCCTCTCTACCTATCTCTGTAACCTCCTCCAGCCCTCCAAGCTTTCTGCGCTCCTCCAATTCTGGCCTCTTACACTTCCCTGATTTTAATGGTTCCAACATTGGTGGCTATGCCTTCAGTTATTTAGGCCCTAAGCTCTGGAACCCCCTCTCTGATAATCTTGCCCTTTTCTCCTCCCTCTTTCCTCCTTAATACATCAAGCAACAATAAAAATAACAATTTGCATTGATATGGCATCTTCAAAGTGGAAAACATCCCTAAGCCCTTCACAGAAGAGTGACAGAAAAGAAGTGCCAAAAAAGACATTAGGAGGGCTGACCAAAACTTGGTCAAAATGCTGGGTTTTAAGGAAGTGATTGAGGTGGAGAGCTTGCAGGGTTTAGGGATTCATTTGGGAACTAGGCAGCTGAAAGCACAGCTGGCAATAGGGCAAAGGGAGAGGTAATGTGCAAAGGAAGGAACTGGAATCAGAGGAAGGGAGTGTGGGTGGCTGGGGTTGTTGTAACAGGAGTGATGGGCAATTGAGGTGTAGTGTGAGCAAGGATGTGGGAAGCAGAGTTATGGTTAGGTGAAGTGAAGGAGGGAGCTCGCCAGGAGAGCATTGGAATAATGGCACTTAAAAATAACAAAGGGATGGATGAGAGTTTCAGATGGGCTGAGTTAGCAGGTGAACAATGTTGGGAATGGTTGTCTTTGTGATGCAGAGGATATGGAGTTGTAAACTCAACTGAGGGTCAAGTAGGATGCCAAAGCTACAGATAGTCTAGTTCAGCCTGAGACAGGGCCTGGAAGGGGAAGGTCAGTGACAGAGATTTGTGTTGGAGACCAAAGGTTGAAGGTTTTGGTCGTCTTAATATTTAGCAGCTCATTCGAGACCGGATGCCAGAGAAGCAGTGTAATCGCGTGGCAGTAAAGGTGTTGAGAGAGGTGGTGGAGTGGTAGAGCTGGGTGTCATCAGTGTACATCTGAAAGTTATTGTTGTGAAAGGGTGAGGGGGACAAGGATAGATGCAATGTCTGATCAATAATAATGAAACAGATTTCAAAAGATTATTGAATCTTAATAAATGCGAGACACTGGATGGAATGTTAATAAATACTAACAGTGTATTCTCCTATACACATTGAGCATTGGAGCACGGCAGAGGATAGCAGCAGCAGCATTGAAATGTGTATAATGGTACATGGTGCAGATGGTTCACAACAGTGATGTTGGAATGCTCAGTAATTTGTTATACTCTGTAGAACATCAGTCATGATGATGCTAAAATGCTCTGCATATCAGTACTTGTGTGAAATATCACAAGTGATTGAAATTTAAGTTGGGAAATTTCAACATTGGTGTAATTTCAGTAGTTTGTGTTTCATTTATCAGGTACAATTGCTTTTGAAAATGGCTGTGGACATTTGCAGCCTTCCAAGGGTAGAACTACCATCAACATGTGGCATGTGCAGTTGTCTCAAAGTTTTGTTTTGATGTAAAGTTTGATATTTAAGTGCCAGGGAACTGAAGTGCTAAAAATTATTTGATTTGGAGGCATTCAGACCGGTAGTTGCCATGTTTCTGGCTGCTTCAGTCTTAAATTAAGCTGCCGCCACAATTTGTGTAGAGAGACGAGGGAGTTGGCCTTCAGGCTGTGATTTTTGGAAGTCAGACAGAAAGGTGTGTTTGTTGGACATGCTGCAGCTACAGTAGTATGTGCCAGCTGTGTTTACTGTGACTGAGTCTACATTCATATCACAGATGCATTGAACACTAACTCCAGGTCAATGTCCCATTATGTTATCACCCATTGTCATTTAAGCAATTATATTTAAATCAGCAGAACAGTAAAACATAACCTGACCTTGGCAACAAGGTTGTCTTTTCAAATGGACAGTAGTACAATAGAGATGCAATTAATTAGAATAAAAATGGTTCAAAAGTGCTTGAGACTTTCTCACTTACAATTACTTAAGATTCAAGTGCCATTTTTCTCTCCGTACCCAGCCTTTTACTTCTCTTCTTGCAGAAAGATCAGACTCCAGCTAGGCTAAGCAAGGATAGGCACTACCTGTTGTTTGCTGTCTGACCCAATACATGTGAGCCTAAGCAGTCACTAATATTAGACCTGCAAGTTCTATACTAAGTGTTGAAACTGAGTCATGGGAGAAGTGTTGAAATTCTAATGGGATAAAAATTGGTTTGGACAGTGTTGCAAAACGGGCACTAGGGAATCAATTGCCCGTTTTACACTCACTGGGAACACTGAACAAAGCCTAATTGACATCTCGCTGCCAGTGGTGGGGAATCCCGCAACAGCCCCTTTGACTTAATGGTGGGGGTAAGCGGGCTTGGCCACCATGATGCGCGCCTTGACCGCCTGCCCTTTGTTTTTGCGGTACGTGTATTGATGCCCTATGACTTGCTCGTATTATGTTTACAAAGCAGTAGATTTCAATTAGTCTATAAACATTGTATCACACCACTACTCCTAAACAATTCCCTATCAGTATTCTGTTTATTTTAGCTTGGATCAGAGCGGAACAATGGGCTTTCCTCAACTCTGGTACTTACACATGTAAATAGTTACATGTACCAAATTAAAAATACAACTTTCTATGTTTGTGTGGGACGCTGATTCCACACAAAAAGAAACACTTGCTGTATCACATCTCTCATAAACTTGAAGGGCTTCTCATCCAAGGAATTTCTTTGAATTATCAAAGCAGCAGGTGAATGATGGAACAGGCTCAAAGGGCTGAATTCCCTACTTGTGCTGCTGTGCTCCTAAGTGCAGGAATTGTTACATAACTGAACATGGCAGCTATTTTGCAGACAGAGAACTTGTCTCAGAAAGGAATGGGGTTAATTCTGAATGAATCCGTTTCTTGGTGGTGTTGATTGAGTGAAGAATTGTTGACCAAGAGAACTTTCTGCTCTTCAAGTAGTTGCTACAGAATCTTCCATCTGAATCATAGGAACAGGCTGGTGGCATCTTCATTGAAGATCATGTATCATCAGAAGCAAAGTTTCTGCCAGTGTCAGGGATTATGCGCTAAATTGTCCGAGCTGCGATTCAGGCCCATCACCCTGTGAGCCAGGACTCGGGGAGCTTGCCGTGACAGGGTGACTCAAATAAAATGCACAAATCAGAGAGCCCCAGCTTGAGGAATATGAGGCTCTTTATCACTCGTGCTTATCACAGTCATGTTGATTGGCTGCAGTCACTATGGAGCATGTACTTTGTAAGTAAATTTGGTTTTATTCTTTCAAATGGTAATACTGTATTAATTTGGTTTAATTTGGCTTGAAGGATACAAACACATGAATTAGGAGTAGGAGGCCACTTGGCCCCTCGAGCCCGCTCTGCCATCCAATAATATCATGGCTAATCTGACTGTAACCTCAACCCCACATTCCTGCCTACCCCCAATAACCTTTCACCCCCTTGTTTATCAAGAATCTTATCTGCTTCTGCTGAAAATATTCAAAGACTCTGCTTCCACCGCCTTTTGAGGAAGAGAGTTCCAAAAACTCGCAACCCCTTAAGAGAAAAAATTTCTCCTCATCTCTGTCTTAAATCAAACCGTGGCCCCTAATTCTAAATTATCCCACAAAAGGAAACATCCTCTCCACATCCACCCTGTCAAAACCCCTCAGGATCTTATATGTTTCAATCGAGTCACCTCTTGTTCTTCTAAACTCCAGTGGATACAAGCCTAACCTGACCAACCTTTCCTCATAAGACCAATCCAGATATTAGTTTAGTAAACCTTCTCTGAGCTACTTTCAATGCATTGACATCCTTAAGGAGACCAAAACTGCAATATTCGAGATGTGGTCTCACCTCATCAATGCCCCGTATAACTGAAGCATAACATCCTTACTTTTATGTTCAATTCCTCTCGTAATAAAGGACAACATTCCATTAGCCTTCTTAATTACTTGCTGTACCTGCATGCTAACTTTTTGTGACTCATGCACTAGAACACCTAGATCCCTCTGCACCTCGGGATTCTGCAATCATTCTCCGTTTAAGTAATGTTCTGTTTCTTTGACAGAAAGAATAAAGTGAACAACTTCATATTTTCCTACATCATACGCCATTTGCCAATTTTTGCCCACTTACTCAACCTATCTATATCCGTCTGCAACCTCCTTATGTCCTCTTCACAACATACTTTCCTACCTATCTTTCTATCATCTGCAAATTTAGCTACCATACCTTCGCTTCCCTCGCCTAAGTCACTGATATAAATTGTAAAAAGTTGAGGCCCCAGTACAGACCCCTGCGGGATTGCACTCGTCACATCCTGCCAATCAGACAAAGACCCATTTATGCATACTTTCTATTTTCTGCCAGCCAGCCAATCTTCTATCCAGGCTAATATGTTACCCCCTACACCATGTGCTTTTATTTTCTGCAATAACCTTTGATGTGGCACTTTTTCAAATGGCCTTTGGAAATCCAAGTACAGTACATCTACAGGCTCCCCTTTATCCACTGCTCATGTTACTTCTTCAAAAAAAACTCCAATAAGTTGGTTAAACATGATTTCCCTTTCAAAAAACCCATGCTGACTCTTCCTGATTACCTTGAGCTTCTCTAAGTGCCCAGCTATAACCTCCTTAATAATCGATTCTAACATCTTCCCCATGATAGACATCAAGTTAACTGCCCTATAGCTTCCTGTTTTCGGCCTCTCTCCCTTCTTGAAAGAGGGGTTATATTTGCTACTTTCCAGTCTGATGGAACCTTTCCAGAATCTAGCGAATTTTGGAAAATTAACACGAACGCATCTACTACGTCATTAGCCACCTCTTTTAACACCCTAGGTTGAAGTCCATCAGGAGCCAGAGACTTGCCAGCCTGCAGCTCCATCAGTTTGCTCAGTACTGCTTCCCTAGTGATTGTAATTTCACCAAGTTCCCTCTCCCTTCCACCTGCTGATTTACAGCTATTACTGGAATGTTTTTTGTATCCCTTATAATGAAGACAGAAGCAAAATATTTGTTCATTTCATCCACCATTCCCTTATTATCGACTGTTAACTCCCCATTGTCACTCTCCAGAAGACCAACATTCACTTTACTTACTCTTTTCCTTTTTAAATACCTGTCGAAACTCTTGCTATCCGTTTTTACTTTCTAGGTAGCATCCTCTCATACTCTAAATTTCTTTCTCCTGATTAACCTTTTCATCATTCTCTGCCTTTCTTCATATTCAGACCAATCATCTGACTTGCCCCTCATCTTTGCGCAGTTATATGCTTTTTTTCCTTCAGGTTGATGCTTTCCTTAATTTCTTCCGGTAACCATAGATGGTGGATCCTCCCTTTAGAATTTTTCTTTATAGTAGGACTATATTTATTCTGAGTATTTTGAAATATCCCCTTAAATGTGTGCCACTGCTTCTCTATTGATCTATCCCCTAGCCTAGTATCCCAGTTCACTTCAGCTAGCTCAGCTTTCATAACCACATAGTTGTCCTTATTTAAGTTTAAGATAATCCAGCGATTATTACCTTTGAGTTTCTGCTTCTTAATTTGGTACCTAGCTCCTCATACTGACTGTGCAGAACCTCATTCCTTGTCCTGCTTATGTTATTGGTACCTACATGGACCATGCGACTGGTACCCAACCAGCCCGTCCTTGCAAAACTGAAAACACAGTGTCCAACATTAGATGTGATTCCGCAATTGGACAACATTTCCTTAATAATCCTCAGTGTGCTAAGAATTGTACCGACAACCAATTTAAGATTGTCAGTTGGGTTTGCTGAATGGTGCATTTGCATGTACTGGCAGCTACATATATTAGTACATAGGACCCTGCCCTTTGCAGGCAGAAAGAATATGCGCACAAATTATGCCTGTTTCAGTTAAACAAAATAAGTGACAGCCGTTCACTGACTCATTCCTCAGGGCAATGCCTTGACCAATCAGGGTCAAACTGCCTGGTTTAAATTTCAAACAATGCTTGGCATTTAACTGTCAGTAACATCGCTAGTGCATTCTCCATGGCAATGCCTCTACCATTCGTAGTCCATTTACTAACCAATCAGCATTCTCTTCACATACAGTAAAACTGTTGTTTTCCCCTTATATTGGTATTCTTGTGAGTATCCTGATGAGTGCAAGACGAAAAGCTTCAACATGTCTCTTTTTTCAGCCATACTTAAGTTCTGTGCTACCAAACGACCGTATCCAATAAATTGGTTAATTACGATTTCTCTTTCACAAAGCCATGTTGACTGTGCCAGATTACCCTGAATTTTTGCCCTGCTATTATGTCTTTTATAATAGCTTCTAACATTTCCCCCCTGCAGTTGTTAAGCTAACCGGCCTGCAGTTTCCTGCTTTCTGTCTCTCTCTCTTTTTAAATAAAGAAGTTACATTCGCTATTTTCTAATCTAATGGAACCTTCCCCGAATCTGGGGAATTTTGGAAAATTAAAGCCAACACATCAACTACTTCACTAACTGCTTCTTTTAAGACCCTAGGATGAAGTCCATCAGGAACCGGGGACTTGTCAGCCCACAGTTCTAACAACTTTCTCAATACCACTTCCCTGGTGACTGTAATTTTCTTGAATTCCACCCTCACTTCCATGTCCTGATTTACAACTATCTCTGGGATGTTACTTGTATCCTCTGTAGTGAAGACTGATGCAAAATACCTGTTCAATTCATCTGCCATCTCCTTATTTTTAATTATTAATTCTCCAGTCTCACTTTCCATAGTACCACTGCTTGTTGTGTTAACACTTTTTAAAATATCTCTAGAAACTCTTACTATCTGTCTTTATATTTCTAGCTAGCTTTCTCTTGTACTCTAATTTTTCCTTCCTTAGCAAAGAATGAGCAAAAGTTTGATGCTTTTTACATTTTGCCCAATCTTCTGACCTGCCACCCATCTTTGTGCAATGATATGCTTTTTCTTAAAGATAGTATCAAACTTAATTTTTTTTTAGTTAACCATGGGTGGTGGGTCCTCCCCTCTGGGAGTACAGTGGCTTATTGATTATATTATTATGTTAATACATTCAACAACAAGGCGCAAAAATGTGTCCAGTTCCGGCTGGGCCATGTATAGACTGTCCATGGACACGATATGAAGAAGAAGTACATTTAGATTAGTCATTGAGCAATAAAACAGAAAATGCTGGAAATACTCAGCAGGTGTGACAGGATCTGTGGAGAGAGAACCTGAGTTTCAGGTCAATTACCTTTCATCAGGATTCTGCATTCAGTAGAACTGTCAGCCTCTACATGCGGTGGGGGGAGGGATGCTCTGCTGCTGGAAAAATTGCCCTTTCTTGGGGCTTTAACAATGTTAATTGGTTGGCTGCTTGCCTCCTTGCAGTGGGCAGCTGATTCTCTTCCCAGTTGGCTCCTGGGAAAATTCCCTTGGGAATGCATGGGGGAACCATCTTGACATGGCTCCCCACTATTTTTCCAGCCCCCCAACTTTCCAGTCCTGCCACCCTGGCCCTAGGAAAGTTCGGTCTGTGGGAGTGTATACGTGAGCGAGTGAATGAGTTGTGAATGTGTAAACCTCCCTGTTGGTCTTGTGATCTACTTGTGTTCCAAGCCTAGGCTATGAAATGACAAGGAGACGGCAGGCAATTTGTGATGAGTTTAAAATCATGATTTATATACAAATGCAGGGCTTCTGCCCAATTCCTTCAATACTGTGTGCAAGTTTGCAAACATTTTAACATCAACTTGTATGAAAATAAAAACTAAATGATACCAATATTTTCTTTAGCTGTCTGATTGTGAAGGCATTAGACATACAAAGAGAATAGAGCACATCTGTGCATCACTACAAAGCTCCAGCTGAGGTTAAATCAGGATTAATCTTTGTGATAATGATGATTCTGTTAGTTGTGTTATTTATGACATCATGGGGAAAAAATATAAATTTAATGTCCTTGAAGCAAAAAATGTTATTTGATTTTGGAATCTAGCTAGTCTTTCTTGAATATAGACTAGGAATCTTATAATATGAAGACGGAATTAAAAATGACACCTAAAGAACTGCATGGAGACAGCATATCTTGGCAAATATTTGGAAATTTGAAAATATTTCTTTGGTGATGTATCTTTTAATGAGGAAACAGGTCCTCTTCCCCTTTAGTTTTTGTTCCATGGGTGCTTTTCCTGCAGTTGAGAAAACACAGAGCTTCACCGGTGCTGTGCCTGGATGTCTTATCAAGATGTAAATGATGCCAGTCTGGCAGACTCACCCCATCTGTTCCATTTATCCCACCTCCCTCCCTAACCCCCAGTCCTTTCTGGGAAGACATTTGTCATCTGCTTACTGCATTGGCTTAACCTCAGTAACCAAGTGGAATTTGAGATGCGAGACCAGGGGGTACATGTGCATTCGTTGTTGAAGGTGGCAGGGTGGGGTGAGAAAGTGGTTAACAAGGCATACCGGATCCTGGGCTTTTAAATAGGGGCATGGATAACAAAAGCAAGGAATCTCTAGTGAACCATTGTGAAGCACTAGTTTGGCCTCAGCTGGAGTATAGTGTCCAAATCTGGGCACCACACTTTAGGAAGGATATATAGGTATTAAAGAACAAAGAAAAGTACGGCAAATGAACAGGCCCTTCGGCCCTCCAAGCCTGCGCCGATCATATTGCCTGTCAAACTAAAACATTTTTCACTTCCGGGGTCCGTATCCCTCTATTCCCATCCTATTCATGTATTTGTCAAGCTGCCTCTTAAACACCACTATCATACCTGCTTCCACCACCTCCTCTGGCAGCGAATTCCAGACACTCACTAACCCTCTGCGTAAAAAAACTTGCCCCGCACATCTCTAAAGTTTTCTCCTCTCACCTTACCTGGGAAAAAGCTTCTATCTACTCTGTCCATGCCACTCATAATTTTGTAAACTTCTATCGCCGCTCAATCTCCGTCGCTCTACTGAGAACAATCCGAGTTTCTCCAACCTCTCCTCATAGCTAATAACCTCCAGAACAGGCAGCATCCTGGTAAACCTCCTCTGCACCCTCTCCAATGCCTCCATATCCTTCTGGTAATGTGGCAACCAGAATTGCACACAATATTCCAAGTGTGGCCTAACCAAGGTTCTATACAGCTGCAGCATGACTTCCAAGCTTTTATACTCAATACCCCTGCTGATGAAGGCAAGCATGCCATATGCCTTCCTGACTACCTTATCCACCTGCGTTGCCACTTTGCGACCTGTGGACCTATACACCCAGATCCCTCTGCCCATCAATGCACTTAAGGGTTCTGCCATTTATTGTATAATTCCTGCCTGTATTAGACCTTCCAAAATGCATTACCTCGCATTTGTCCAGATTAAACTCCATCTGCCATTTCTCCGCCCAAGTCTCCAACCGATCTATATCCCGTTGTATCCTTTGACAATCCTCTTCACTATCTGCAACTCCTCCAACCTTAGTGTCGTCTACAAACTTACTAAATAGCACTGTTACATTTTCCTCCAAATCATTTACGTATACTACAAACAGCCAAGGTCCCAGCACTGATCCCTGCAGAACACCACTAGTCACAGCTCTCCATTCAGAAAAGCACCCTTCCACTGCTACCCTCTGTCTTTTATGACCAAGCCAATTCTGTATCCATCTTGCCAGCTCACCTCTGATCCCTTGCGACTTTACCTTCTGTACCAGTCTGCCATGAGGGACCTTGTCAAAGGCCTTACTGAAATCCATGTAGATAACATTCACTGCCCTTCCATCATCGATCATCTTTGTCACTTCCTCGAAAAACTCGATCAAGTTAGTGAGACACGACCTCCCCTTCACAAAACCATGTTGCTTCTCTCTAATACGCCCATTTGCTTCCAAATGGTAGTAAATCCTGTCACGAAGAATCTTCTCCAATACTTTCCCTACCACTGACATGAGGCTCACTGGCCTGTAATTTCCTGGATTATCCCTGCTACCCTTCTTAAACAATGGAACAACATTGGCCATTCTCCAGTCCTCTGGGACCTCACCCGTAGACAAAGATTTCTGTCAAAGCCCCAGCAATCTCCTCCCTTGCCTCCCTCAGTACTCTGGGGTAGATCCCATCTGGCCCTGGGGACTTATCCACCTTAATATTCTTCAAGACGCCTAACACCTTTTTTTTGATCTCAACATGATCCAAGCTATCTACACACTCTTCCCTAGACAAATCAACTGCTAAGTCCTTCTCTTTGGTGAATACTGATGAGAAGTACTCATTTAGTATCTCTCCCATTTCTTCTGGCTCCACACACAGATTCCCACCTCTGTCCCTGAGTGGGCCTACCCTTTCCCTGGCTACCCTCTTGCTTTTTACATATGTATAAAAGGCCTTGGGATTTTCCTTAATCCTGGTTGCCAATGACTTTTCATGACCCCTTTTCGCCCTCCTGACTCCTTGCTTAAGCTTCTTCCTACTTTCTTTATATTCTCCACAGGCTTCATCTGTTCCCTAGCCCTTATGAATGCTTCCCTTTTCTTTTTGACTAATCTCACAATATCCTTCGTTATCCAAGGTTCCTGAAACTTGCCATACTTATCCTTCATCCTAGCAGGAACATGCCGGTCCTGAATTCTTATCAACTGACGTTTGAAAGCCCCCCACATGTCAGTTGTTGATTTGCCCTCAAACATCCGCCTCCAGTCTAGATTCCTCAGTTCCTGCCTAATATTGTTATAGTTAGCCTTCCCCCAGTTAAGCACCTTAACCCGAGGACTCCTGTTATCCTTATCCACCAGTACCTTGAAACTTACTGAATTATGGTCAGTTTTCCCGAAATGCCCCCCTACTGAAACTTCGACCACCTGGCCGGGTTCATTCCCTAATACCAGGTCCAGTATTGCCCCTTACCTAGTTGGACTATCTACATATTATCTCAGGAAGCCCTCCTGGATGCACCTTACAAATTCTGCACCATCCAAACCCCTAGCGCTAAGTGATTCCCAGTCAATGTAGGGAAAGTTAAAATCACCCACCACAACAACCCTATTGCTTTTACATCTTTCCAAAATCTGCCTACATAACTGTTCCTCAATCTCCCGCCGGCAATTGGGAGGCCTATAGTAAACCCCCAACATTGTGACTGCACCCTTCCTATTCCGGAGCTCCACCCATATTGCCTCGCTGCATGAGCCCACCGAGGTGTCCTCCTGTCGTACAGCTGTGATATTCTCCTTAACCAGCAGTGCAACTTCCCCACCTCTTCTACATCCCTCTCTATCCTGCCTGAAACATCTAAATCCTGGAACGTTTATCTGCCAATCCTGTCCATCCTTCAACCAAGTCTCTGTAATAGCAATAACATCATAGTCCAAGTACTAATCCAAGCTCTAAGCTCACCTGCCTTGCCTGTTATACTTCTCGCATTGAAACAAATGCATTTCAGACCCCTAGTCCCACTGTGTTCAGTAATTTCTCCCTGCCTGCTCTTCCTCTTAGTCCTACTGGCCATATTCACTAGTTCCCAGTCATTTATTTCACCTGCTGACCTATTGCTCTGGTTCCCATCCCCCTGCCATACTAGCTTAAACCCTCCCGAGTGACACTAGCAAACCTCGCAGCCAGGATATTGGTGTCCCTCCAGTTTAGATGCAACCCGTCCTTCCTGCTCAGGTCCCACCTGCCCCAGAAGAGATCCCAATGATCCAAATATCGGAAACCCTCCCTCCTACACCATCTGTTCAGCCACGTGTTTAGCTGCACTATCTTCCTATTTCTAGCCTCACTGGCACGTGGCACAGGGAGTAATCCTGAGATTACAACCCTAGAGGTCCTGTTTTTTAACTTTCTGCCTAACTCCCTGAACTCCCGCTGCAGGACCTCATCACTCTTCCTGCCTATGTCGTTAGTATCAATGTGTACCACGACCTCTGGCTGTTCTCCCTCCCCCTTCAGCATGTCCCGTACCCGATCAGAGACATCCTGGACCCTGGCACCAGGGAGGCAACATACCATCCTGGTGTCTCTTTCACGACCACAGAAGCGTCTATCTGAGCCCCTGTCTATAAAGTCCCCTATGACAATTGCTCTTCTGTGCTTTGACCCTCCCCTTGCTGAACAACAGAGCCAGCCATGGTGCCACTGCTCTGGTTACTGCTGCTGTTTTCCCCTGATAGGCCATCCCCCCCAACAGTATCCAAAATGGTATACCTGTTAGAGAGGGGGACAGCCACAGGGGATTTCTGCACTGACTGCCTACCCCTGCTAGCGGTCACCCATCTATCTGTCTGTACCTTGGGTGTGACCACGGCTGCAAAACTCTTGTCTATGACGCTGTCCGCCACCTGAATGCTCCTAAGTGCATCCAACTGCTGCTCCAACCGATCCATTCGGTCTGTGAGGAGCTGCAATTGGGCACACTTCCTGCAGATGTAGTTGTCCTGGACACCTGAAGCGTCACAGATTTCCCACATCCCACAGGTGAAGCACTTCACCCCAGCAACTGCCATTTCTAGAACTATTTAATAAATTAATTTAAATTTAATAACTGCTTATTGACTCCTTATTAACTATACGTTCCCTAGGGCTAGATTTCTTCTATAAATGCTAAATTCTAAGAACAGTAATCCCCTGCTTCTGGTCTAGATACCCTCTAATTAATTAAGTGATTAATTTATTTGGTTTAATTAGTTTAACAATGTTTTAATTTCAAATTCAGTGTAGATTCCCTACCAGCCAATCAAGTCACAGATTTACCGTGACACCACTTTTAATTTTTTTTTTAGGACCTGAGGTCTGCACTCCCACTCTGCTCCCTGGAAAGAGAGAGTGAAGGTTCACTAGAATACTTGCAGGATTGAGGGACTTTGAAAAACACTAGGACATCCTCCTTAGAGAAGAGAAGGTTGAGAGGAGATTAGATAGAGTTCTTCAAATCACAAGGAGTAGATTAGAGAGGAGGTGTTCCCACTGGTGAAGGGTCAAGAACCAGAGACCAAATTAAGCTGATTGGCAAAAGAACCAGAGACAGCACAAGGAAAATGTTTTTCTACAGTGAGTAGTAAGGATCTGGAATGCACTGTCTGACAGTGAGGTAGAGGCAGGGTCAATCGAGTGGTTAGGATCTGGAATGCACTGTCTGACAGTGAGGTAGAGGCAGGGTCAACCGAGTGGTTAGGATCTGGAATGCACTTTCTGAGAGTGTGGTGGAGACAGGGTCAATCGATTGGTTAGGATCTGGAATGCACTGTCTGACAGTGAGGTAGAGGCAGGGTCAATCGAGTGGTTAGGATCTGGAATGCACTGCCTGAGAGTGTGGTGGCGACAGGGTCAATCGAGTGGTTAGGATTGAAGTGCACTGCCTGAGAGTGTGGTGGAGGCAGGGTCAACCGAGTGGTTAGGATCTGGAATGCACTGTCTGAGAGTGGTGGAGACAGGGTCAATCGAGTGGTTAGGATCTGGAGTGCACTGCCTGAGAGTGTGGTGGAGGCAGGGTCAATCGAGTGGTTAGGATCTGGAGTGCACTGCCTGAGAGTGTGGTGGAGGCAGGGTCATTCGAGTGGTTAGGATCTGGAATGCACTGTCTGAGAGTGTGGTGGAGACAGGGTCAATCGAGTGGTTAGGATCTGGAATGCACTGTCTGAGAGTGTGGTGGAGACAGGGTCATTCGAGTGGTTAGGATCTGGAATGCACTGTCTGAGAGTGTGGTGGAGACAGGGTCAATCGAGTGGTTAGGATCTGGAATGCACTGCCTGACAGTGAGGTCAGGCAGGGGACTACGACCAGCTGAGTAGATCTTACAGAGAAGTGGCATGGACTGCTGTAACCATTCTGTGATTCAATGAGAGGCTGTCACTTGTAATGTAGCTAGCATCATGTTTTTAAAACTTTTTACCTAAAAATAATTAGCATGCATTTATCCACTTGCTTGTAATTTGGTTGTTCTCTAAGAAAGATTTAGTGTTATCCATTACATTAACCACTAACCATCCACAAGTCGCACTGCAGGAATTTACCAAGGCTCTTTAGACAGTATCTTCCAAATGTATGACCACTACCATCTAGAAGCACAGGGCAGCAGATAGATAGGAACACCACCACCTGGAAGTTACCCTCCAAGTCACTCACCACCCTGACTTGGAAATATATCGCTGTTCTTTCACTGTCGCTGGGTCAGAATCCTGGAACACCCTCCCTAACAGCAGAGTGGGTGTACCTACACCACATGGACTGCAGCGGTTCAAGAAGGCAGCTCACCACCACCTTTTCAAGGGCAACTAGGGATGGGCAATAAATGCTGGCCCAGCCAGCGAAGCCCACATCCCGTGAATGAATAAAAAAAAAAGCCACATAGGACTAATTGGGAATTTTTTTTAAAAGAGTCATGGTCATTATCTTTGGGATGTAACACCAACTGCTGTCATAGGAGCCTTGGTAAATTTCTGCAGTGGGACTTGTAGATGGCTAGTGGTTAATGTAATGGATAACACTAAATATTTCTGAGAGACAACCAAATTACAAGCAAGTGGATAAATGCATGCCAATTATTTTATTATTTATGCAACACCTGCATGTGCATTTGAACTGTTTTTGGTGTTGATTTGTTAAATGGTAAGCCTGAAAGCAGAGTGTGTGCGTGATTTTGGATTATTGTGTGTGCTTTACTTTCTTGGTTACTACTTATTGGTGGAGCATGGGTGAAAATGTTGGAACTCAACACCAGCAACCTTGTATATCCACAACCCTGTGGATTTGGGCTTGAACCTTTCAGAGTTAGAGGTGTGAGTGTTACACCACGGAGCCCAAGGCTGACACCTGACACCACAAGGCTGCAGGACGACAAAGATTGGGTCCATAATATTGAAGGGTACATGACATTCAAGAAGAATAGGAAGTCAGGTAAAGGTGGAGGGGGTAGCACTGTTAACCAAAGATGGCATTGATGCAATAGTTAGAGCTGACCTTGCTTCAGTATATCAGGATGTAAAATCGGTTTGGATGGAGGTGAGGAATAGTAGGGGGATAAAGTCATTCGTGGGAGTGGTGTACAGGCCCTCTAACAGTAGCCACTGTGTAGGACAAAATATTCAAGAGAAAATATTGTGTGCTTGTGATTAAGGGACGGCAACAATCATGAGTGATTTTAATCTACATATAAACTGGAAAAATCAGATTGGCAGAAGTAGTGTGGATGAGGAGTTCTTAGAATGCTTTTGAGATAGTTTCTTAGAGCAGCACATTCTGGAACCAACCAGAGAGCAGGTTATATTTAAGACTTGGGCCGAGATTTTCCAGCCCCGTTGTGGGCAGGTCCCGCCGTGGGCGAGATGGCACCCCAGCCAGAATTTCATTAACTTGCGGTGGGACCGAAAGATCCCAGCGGCGGATGGGTGGGGAAAATCCCACCCTTGGTATTGTGTAATGTAACAGAATGAATGAATGATCTCAGAGTAGAGGCGACCACAATATGATTGAATTTTACATCCGGTTTGAAAGGGAGAAGAGTGGGCCTAAGACTAGTATCTTAAACTTAAATAAGGACAACTATGTGGGGATGAAAGCTGAGCTAGCTGAAGTGAACTGGGAAACTAGACTAGATGATAGATCAATAGAGAAGCAGTGGCTGACATTTAAGGGGATATTTCAGAGTATTCAGAATAAGTACATTCCTACTATAAAGAAAAATTCTAAGGGGAGGACCCACCATCTGTGGTTAATTAAAGAAGTTAAGGAAAGCATCAAGCTTAAGGAAAAAGCATGCAACTCTGCAAAGATGATTGGCAGGACAGTTGATTGGTCAGAATATAAAGAACGGCAGCGAATGACTAAAAGGTTAATTAAGAGTAAGAAATTAGAGTATGAGAGGAAGCTGGCTAGAAATGTAAAAATGGTTAGTAAGAGTTTCTATAGGTATTTAAAAAGAAAAAGAGTAAGTAAAGTGAGTGCTGGTCCTCTAGAGAGTGACAGTGGGAAGTTAATAGTAGATAATAAGGAAATGCCGGAAGAAATGAACAAATATTTTGCTTCTGTGTTCACTAAAGAGGATACAAAAAACATTCCAGTAACTACTGCAAATCAGGAGGTGGAAGGTAGAGAGGAACTTGGTGAAATTGAAATCACTAGAGAAATGGTACTGAGCAAATTGATGGAGCTGTGGGCTGGCAAGTCTCCAGGTCCTAATGGATTACATCCTAGGGTCTTAAAAGAGGTGGCTACTGAGGTAGTTGATGCACTGGTGTTAATTTTCCAAAATTCACTAGATTCTGGAAAGGTTCCATCAGATTGGAAAGTAGCAAATATAACCCCTCTATTCAAGAAGGGAGGGAGGCAGAAAACAGGAAACTATAGGCCAGTTAGCTTGACGTCTTTCATGGGGAAGTTATTAGAATCAATCAGTAAGGAGGTTATAGCTGGGCATGTAAAAAATTAAAAGGATGGCATGTCTGTATAAAACTTAACGTGTCTGCATTGCACTATAGTGAAACGGATGTCAGGCAATTTACCGTTCACTGAATTTTTAAAAAGTTACCTATGATGAGGGAGTGTCTTGGACTCTCGTTTATCTTCTGTTCTGTACCATAACTTGGAGCCGTCAGAGTATATATCTACATAGGACTTCAGCACAATGACGACATGGCTGTTCAGCAAATTACAATTATGTCCATTCCAAGTTGTAAATGCTAGTCTTTTTTTTTCCAATAATAGAAGAGTTCAAGGCAATCAGGAAGAGTCAGCATGGTTTTGTGAAAGGAAAATCATGTTTAACCAATTTATTGGAGTTTTTTGAAGGAGTAAAATGTGCAGTGGTTAAAGGGGAGCCTGTAGATGTACTGCACTTGGATTTCCAGAAGGCATTTGATAAAGTGGCATATCAAAGGTTATTAAGGAAAATAAAAGTACATGGTGCAGGGGGTAACATATTGGCATTTGGCATGGCTAGAAGATTGGCTGGCTGGCAAAAAGCAGAGGGTATGCATAAATGGGTCTTTTTTGGATTTGTAGGATGTGACAAGTGGAGTCCCACAGGGGTCTGTGCTGAGGCCTCAACTTTTTATGATTTACCATCAATGACTTAGATGAGGGGAGCAAAGGCATGGTAGCTAAATTTGGAGATGATGCAAAGATAAGTAGGAAGCAAAGGCATGGTAGCTAAATTTGCAGATGATGCAAAGATAAGTAGGAACGTTTGTTGTGAAGAGGACATGAGGTTGCAGATGGATATGGATAGGTTGAGAGAGTGGGCAAAGATCTGGCAAATGGAGTTTAAAGTGGGAAAATGTGAAGTTGTTCACTTTGGCAGAAAGAACAAAAAAGCAGAGTATTACTTGATTGGAGAATGGCAGCGTAATTCTGAGTTGCAGAGGGATCTAGGTGTTCTAGTACATGAGTCAAAGAAGTTAGTATGCAGGTACAGCAAGTAATTAAGAAGGCTAATGGAATGCTATCCTTTATTACCAGAGGGATTGAACATAAAAGTAAGGATGTTATGCTTCAATTATACAGGGCATTGGTGAGACTGCACCTTGAATACTGTGTGCAGTTTTGGTCTCCTTATTTAAGGAAGGATGTAAATGCATTGGAGGCGGTTCAAAGGAGGTTTGCTAGATTGATACCTTGAATGAGGGGATTTTCTTCTGAGGAAAGGTTGGACAGACTGGGCTTGTTTCACTGGAGTTTAGAAGAGTGAGAGGTGATTTGATTGAAGTATACAAGATCCTGAACAGCCTTGACAAGAGCTCTGAAGAAGGGTCATATGGACTCAAACATTATCTCTGTTTCTCTCTACACAGATGCAGCTAGACCTGCTGAGGTTTTCCAGCATTTTCTGTAGATAGATTCTCGTTAGACAACGGAATCAAAGATTATCGGGGGGTAGATGAGAATGTGGAAATCAATACACAAGAAGATCAGCCATGATCTTACTGAATGGCGGAACAGGCTTGAGGGGCCAAACCTGTTCCTATTTCTTATGTCCTTAAACTGCAAGCCACTGGTCCAAGGAACATGACTGTAATTTTGGTCCTATAATGTGTTTCTTTTGGTGATAGCATTGCCCTCTGCAGCACAGATGTTGTGTATCTCCAGTGACACCGCTAGCTGACAACACATGTGGCAAGCTTCAGTGGGTAGTGGTAGCACTGGATGTCTTGACGCAAAAGTCATCTGGAGCATGATTACTTGTGCATAGTTGCTCTTGAAAAGTCACAATTATGGCTTTGGCTGCCTTAGTGGTGCAACCAGAGCCAATTCTGTTGAGCCAGTTGGGTTGATTTTGACTTGTGAGCAACTGACTTGCAAAATGTGCCGGCCTTTCTCCCAAGCTCTAGGCACAGAACCGGCTGCGATTTACATGGGGCTAGTGGGCACCATGCTGGTGGGCACCCCATGACAGCATGTCAGATTTGGGCCGACCAATATTGGGCAAGGTAAATATGGGGTTCCCAGTGTGGGGCATGGGGAGGAGGTACATTAGATCACAACAACCCAGGTTATTTTTCTGGAGCCTGGAGTTTTTTAAATTTATTTTTTCACAGGATGTGGGTGTCACTGGCAAGGCCAGCACTTGTTGCCCAACACTAATTGCCCTTGAACTGAGTGGCTTGCTAGGCCATTTCAGAGGGCAGTTAAGAGCCACAACATTATTGTGGGTCTGGAGTCACATGTAGGCCAGACTGGGTAAGGACAGCAGATTTCCTTCCCTAAAGGACATTAGTGAACCAGATGGTTTTCACAACAATCGATAATGGTTTCATGGTCACCATTACTGAGATTAGCTTTTCAATTCCAGATTTTATTTATTGAATTTAAATTTCACCAGCTGCCGTGGTGGGATTTGAACCCAGCCCCCAAAACTTTAGCCTGGTCTTCTGAATTCCTAGCTCAGTGTCATTAGCACTATGCCACTGTCTCTCTCCCCAGTACTATTCCTGTTTTTCTGGGCCCTGTACAAAAAAATAACTGACTAACCTTTGCTGTGTCCTTTGGACTTCACCGCCTGTGGAGTTGATGGGCACATGCCTGGTGCCCGTTGGTAAATACTCTCTGTTAAGCTGTTAAGGAGGTGGTAGTGCTGCCAAATGAGGCCTCTACCCCACTGTCAGCACCAGGAGAAGCAAGTATAATTAACCACAGTGAATGTGGGCTCAGCACTATTAAAATGGCAGTAAGAAGATTCTTCTGATCCTAGCTTGCCTTACAGTAATATTTTAATTCAAGTAAGGTGGACTAGGTGGTCAGTGAAGGCCAAGCAAATCTTCAGTTTCCACATGAAATGCTTGTCGCATGTGTTTGCAACAAAAAAATTCTGTATTACATTCCAGCTGTGACCCACGTTCATACAAACAGAGGTTAGGCATGTTCAGTAAGGAGGAATGAAATGGCATGAATGATAGGTTCTTGATATTGAAAGGGATTCAAAACTAATTTCAGTCTGGGTATTAAAGAATTCCTGCAACAGCAAGCATTCTTCATTTCAAATAAAACAATATAAAACAAAGAGGCCGCAGTTTCACATCTGCTGACCAAGTGTGACAAATTCCTTTGTTGAGCATCTTTCGATATTTCTGCTGGGGATTAGTGATTTTCATGCCTCTCTTCACAACATGATTTATAGATTTTGCAACATCCAGCACTGTCAATTATCGTGAATGTAAGAAAAAAACACTTGTATTCATATAATATGAGACAGAAGTGTTGGAAATACTCGAGCAGGTCTCGAAGGACCCTGCATCTTGTGTTTATACAGTTTCAAAGCTGCTTTTGTAAAGTTCCCACCTCCCCCCCACCCCAGTTTTCTTTCCCACAGGAAAATCTGGGTGGGTGTAAATTAAACGGCCAATTTATTATCAGCAGTTTTCTGCTACAGTCAAAGACCAATTTCATCCCTAAAAATATTTTCATTGCTGATTTTATTCTATCCACATCCACAATGTGGAATATTCTGGGTTACAGATCATACAAAAGCAACAATTTGCATTTGTATGACGCCTTTAACATGACACAAGCATTCCCAAGGCATTTTTGGAGTGTTATCAAATTAAATTTATCACCAAACTGCTCAAAAAGACATTAGGACAGGTGACAAAAAGCTTGGTCAAAGAGGTAAGCTTTAAAGAGGGACTTGAGGAGAAAGAGAGGTGGACAGTCAGAGAGGTTTATGGTGGGAATTTCAGAGTTCAGGCCCAGGTAGCTGCACATAGGGCCGCAAATGGTGGGATGTGCGAGAGGATAGAATTGGAGAAACACAGAGATCACAGACAGTTTTAGGGTTGGAGGAGGTACAGAGATAAGGAGGGACATAGTGATAAATTTTAAAATGGAGGTATTAGAAGTATAGAATGGTTCCAGCACACAACTGGCACTCTACAAGGCTAATCCACTCCCCCACCCTTACCTTGTAGCCCTGCAAAATTTTTTATCTTCAGGTACTTATCCAATTCCCTCTTGAAAGTCACAGTTGAATCCACCTCCACCAATGAGAAGTTTCTCTCTATCTACTGTATCCAGATACCTCATGATTTTGAACACCTCTATCAAATCTCCTTTCAACCTTATCTTCTCAAGGCAAACAGTCCCAACTTCTCCAATCTATCCGCTGTATAACATCTTTAACATGGCACAAGCATTCCCAATCCTCATCCCCAGATCCATTCTTGGAAATCTTTTCTGCACCTTCTCTAAAGCCTTCACATCCTTCTGAAATGTGATGCCTTGAATTGGACACTATACTCCAGTTGATCAATGTTTGATTCAGTCCAATGTTTCATAAGGTTCACCATAATTCCTTTGCCTTTGTATTCTGTGCCTCTATTTATAAATCCCAACAAAGTCAACATTGATTTATGAAAGGTAAACAATGTTTGACAAACCTACTGAAGTTTTTTGAGGATGTAACTAGCAGAATAGATAAGGGAGAACTAGTGGATGTGGTGCATTTGGATTTTCAGAAAGCTTTTGATAAAGTCCCGTGTAATAGGTTAGTGTGCCAAATTAATGCACATGGGATTGGGGGTAATGTATTGGCATGGACTGAGGATTGGTTAGCAGACCGGAAACAATGAGTAGGAATACATGAAGCTTTTTCAGAGTGGCAGGTGGTGACTAGTGGGATACTGCAGGGATCAGTGCTTGGGCCCCAGCTATTCACAATATATATCAATGATTTGGATGAAGGAACCAAATGTAACATTTCTAAGTTTGCTGATGACACAAACCTTGGGGGGAATGTGAGCGATGAGAAGGGTGTTAAGACGCTTCAAGGCGATTTAGTCAGGTTGAGTGAGTGGGCAAATACATGGTAGATGCAGTATAATGTAGGCAAGTGTGAGGTTATCCACTTTGATAGGAAAAACAGAATGGAAGGGTATTATTTAAATGGTGATAGATTGGGAAATGTTGATGTACAAAGGGACCTCGGTGTCCTTGTACACCAATTACTGAAAGCAAACATGCAGGTGCAGCAAGCAGTTAGTAAGGTAAATGGTATGTTGGCCTTCATTGTGAGAGGACTTGAGTACATGAGCAAGGATGTCTTACTGACCATAAGACGTGGGAGCAGAAGTAGGCCATTCGGCCCATCGATTCTGCTCTGCCATTCAGTGAGATCATGGCTGATCTGATAATCCTCAACTCCACTTTCCTGCCTTTTCCCCATAACCCTCAATTCCGTTACTGATTAAAAATCTGTTTATCTAAGCCTTGAATATACTTAACAACCCAGCCTCTATAGCCTTCTGTGGTAAAGAATTCCACAGATTGACTACCCTCTGAGAGACAAAATTCCTCCTCATCTCTGTTTTAAATGGGCGACCCCTTACTCTGAGATTATGCCCTCTGGTCCTAGACTCTCCCACAAGGGGACACAACCTCTCAGCATCTACCCTGTCAAGTCCCCTAAGAATCTTGTATGTTTCAATAAGGTCCCCTCTCATTCTTCTAAACTCCAATGAGCACAGGCCCAACCTACTCAACCTCTCCTCATAAGAAAATCCCTCCATACCAGGGATCAGCCTAGTGAGCCGTTTCTGGACTGCCTCCAATGCCAGTATATCTTTCCTTAGATAAGGGACCAAAACTGTTCACTGTATTCTAGGTGTGGTCTAACTAGTGCCTTGTATAATTTTAGCAAGACTTCCCTATTTTGAAACTCCATTCCCTTTGAAATAAAGGCCAACATTCCATTTGCCTTACCTATTACCTGCTGAACTTGTATGTTAGCTTTTTGGGATTCATGTGCGAGGACCCCCAAATCCCTCTGTGCTGCAGCTTTCTTCAGCCTTTCTCCATTTAAATAATATTCAGCTTCTCTTTTCTTCCTGCCAAAGTGCATAACCTCACATTTTCCCACATTATATTCCATCTGCCAAGTTTTTGCCCACTCACTTAACCTGTCTATATCCCTCTTTGGACTCCTTGTGTCATCCTCACCACTTGCCTTCCCACCTATTTTTGTGTCATCCGCAAACTTGACAATAGTACATTCATTTCCCTCGTCCAAGTCATTAATATTTATTGTAAATAATTGTGGCCCCAGCACTGATCCCTGTGGCACTCCACTAGTTACAGGTTGCCATCCTGAAAATTCCCCATGTATCCCAAATCTGTCTTCTATTAGTTAGCCAGTCCTCTATCCATGCAAATATACTACCCATGGTGTTCATGGGCTCTTATCTTATTAAGTAGCCTTATGTGTGGTACCTTATTGAACGCCTTTTGGAAATCCAAATATATTATATCTACTGGTTTCCCTTCATATATCCTGCTTGTTACCTCCTCAAAGAATTCTAATAAATTTGTCAGGCATGATTTCCCCTTCAAGAAGCCATGCTGACTCTGCTTGATTAATTATGCATTTCTACATGTTGTGCTATTACATCCTTTATAATAGACTCTAACATTTTCCCAATGACAGATGTTAACCTAACTGGCCTGTAGTTACCTGTTTTTGTCTCCTTCACTTTTTGAGTAAGGGTGTCACATTGGCAGTTTTCCAATCCTCTGGGACTTTTCCAGAACCTAAGGATTCTTGGAAAATTACTACCAGTGCACCCACTATCTCTGCAGGTATTTCCTTTAATATCCTAAGATGCAACCCTTCAGGTCTAGGTGACTTATTGGCCTTTAGCCCCATTAGTTTCTCTAGTACTTTATCGCTAGTGATAGTTATTGTATTTATTTACTCCCCCCCTCTTTGCCCCATGATTATTTAGTATTTTTGGAATGCTATTAGTGTCTTCTACCATGAAGACTGATGCAAAGTATTTATTCAACTCCTCTGCCATTTCTTGGTTCCCCATTTTATTTCCCCAGCCTCATTCTCTAAGGTGCCTATATTGACTTTGGCCCTCTCTTCCTTTTTATATATTTAAAGAAGCTCTAACTGCCTGTTTTTATATTACTTGCTAGTTTACCCTCAAAGTTTATCTTCTTCCTCTTTATTATGTTTTTGTTCATCTTTTGTTGGTTTTTAAAATTTCCTAATCCTCTGCCTTACCACTGATTTTTGCCACATTGTATGTTTTTTCTTTCATTTTGATACTATCCTTAACTTCCTTGGTTAACCTTGGTTGGTTTATCCCTTTCCTACAGTCCTTCCTCCTCACTGGGAGATATCTTTGTGAGTCATGAACTATTTTCTTAAATGTCTGCCATTGTTCATCAACCATCTTTTCTGCTAAACTCCTTTCCCAGTCCACTCCAGCCAACTCTGCCCTCATTCCTTTGTAATTACCATTATTTAAGTTAAGCACAGTTGTTTCCGACCCAAATTTCTCACTCTCAAACTGAATGCTAAATTCCACCATGTTATGGTCACTGTTTCCTAGGGGATCTTTTACTCTGAGATCATTTCTTAAACCTGCCTCATTACACATTACCAGGTCCAAAATGAGCCTGATCCCTGACTGGATCCCAAAAATATTGTTCTAGGAAACTGTCCTGAATACACTCTATGAATTCTTGCTCGTGGCTAACTCTGGCAATTTGATTTTCCCAATCTACATGAAGAATAAAGTCAGCCATGATTAGTATACTGCTTTTTTTACATGCCCTCATTATCTCCTGATTTATTCTCTGTCCTACAGCATTGCTACTGTCAGGGGGCCTATAGACTACTCCCACCAGTGTCGTCTTCCCCTTGTTATTTCTTACCTCCACCCATATGGATTCGACATCTTCCAATGCAAGATCATTTCTTGCTATTGAACTTATTCCATCTCGTACTAACAAAGCTACCGCAGCACCCTTTCCTTCCTGCCTGTCCTTTCGAAAAGTCACATACCCCTGAATATTTAGTTCCCAGCTTTGAACTCCTCATAACCATGGACAGAATTTTGCCGTTGGCGAGCAGGGGGCGGGGCCTGCTCACCGATGCGTAAAATGACGCGGAATGATGTCGGGCAGAACCCCCGACGTCATCCTGGCCCATTTAAATTTTCAGGAAGGCGGGGGTACAGCAAAATCAGCTGCGGGCCCACTGACCTATCAATGGCCAATTGAGGTCATTGACAGGATCATTTAAACAATTAAAGGACCTGCCCGTCCAACCTTAAGGTTGGCGGGTCGGCCAGGAGCCCCGGCGGCAAATAGATAAAACATGAAACCTCATCCACCGGCGGGATGAGGTTTCATGTAGGGTTTTAAAAAGTTTAATAAAGTTATTATGTAAATTATGAACATGTCCCATCTCATGTGAGGGGGACATGTTAGGGAATTTTTTTTTTCTATTAATCTTTTTCAAAGTGTAAGCGATCTCCCTGTGGCAGCACTTAGCCTCAGGGAGATGTGCGCATGCGTGAAAGAGCACACTCTCACTTTTGGGGAATCCCACCCCCCCGCCCGCACAGGAAGCGCATAGCACTTCCCGCCAGACGTCACGCTGGGCGGGCCTTAATTGGCCCGCCCATGTAAAATGGCGGTGGGGCCCGCTTCTCCGGCAGGGATCGGCTCCCCACCCGCCGGAGATTGGGTCGGGCCTGCCCACCCGACAGGCAGAAAATTCTGCCCCATGTCTCCGTAATGGCTATAAGATCATACCCATTAATCTCTATTTGTGCCGTTAATTCATTTATTTTGTTCTGAATACTACGTGCATTTAATTAAAGAGCCATTCATTTTGCCTTTTTATCATTTTTTCCCCCTTTGACCCTGTTTGCTGCTGTTTTTTATGTTTGTACACTCAATCCCTTCCTGCCACACTCTGAGTATCATTACCTAAATAGCTGCCCTGCAATGCCGCCGTATCCTTTTGCTTTGTAAGCCTACTTATCCCTTCTCCAGAACCGTCCCCCACTATTTAGTTTAAAGCTCTCTCTACAGCCCTAGTTACTCGATTCGCCAGGACACTGGCCCCAGCACGGTTCAAGTGAAGCCCATCCCACCGGAACAGCTCCCTTCTACCCCAGTACTAGTGCCAGTGCCCCATGAACTGAAACTCATTCCTCCCACACCAATCTTTGAGCCAAGCATTTAACTCCTTGACTTTATTTCCCCTATGCCAGTTTGCCCGTGGTTCAGGGAGCAATTCTGAGGTTACCTTGGAGGTTCTGCTTTTAAATTTAGCTCCTAACTGTTCAAATTATTTCAGCAGAACCTCCTTTCTCGTCCTATCAATGTCGTTGGTACCAAAGTGGACAACGACAACTGGATCCCTCCCCTCCCCCTCCAAGATCCCCTCCAGCCCTGAGGAAATGTCCTTAACCCTGGCACGGGACAGGCAACACAGCCTTCGGGACTCATGCTCATGGCTGCAGAGAACAGTATCTATTCCCCTAATTATACTGTTATTACTCTACCACTACTACGATCCTGTTTCCTCCCTCCACTTGAGTGGCTCCATGTACCATGGTGCTGTGGTCAGTTTGCTCATCCTCCCTGCAGTCCCTGCTCTCATCCACACAATTTTCACTTGTAACTGGCATAGGGTAAATTAAGTCAAGGAGTTAAATGCTTGGCTCAGAGATTGGTGTGGGAGGAATGAGTTTCAGTTCATGGGGCACTGTCATCAGTAGAAGGGAGCTGTTCCGGTGGGATGGGCTTCAGTTGAACTTTGCTGGGGCCTGGCGAATCGAATAACTAGGGCTGTAGAGAGGGCTTTAAATTAAATATTGGGGGAGGGTTCTGGAGAAGGGATAAGTAGGCTTACAAAGCAAAATGATATGGCGCCATTGTTGGACAATTGCAGGGGCTGAGGCTCCTTGAATGCTACCCCTTGGGCCCCCATACCTGCCTCACCTGCAGTCATGCCCTCCTGTCCCTGATCACAGACCAAATTCGAATTATCTAACCTGTGGGGAGTGTCGTCCTGCTGGAGCAAAGTGCCCAGGTAACATTCCCTCTCCCTGATGTGGCGCAATGTCTGCAGCTCGGACTCCAGCTCCTTAACTTAGATCTGAAGTTCCTCATGCTGCAAACACTTACTACCGATGTGTTTGCTCCAGATCACCTTGGTGTCCAGCAGCTCCCACATGCTGCAGCAGCAACACATCACCCATCTTGCCACAGCTATCTTATTTAATTTAATTTATTAATTAATTACTTTAGTCCTTGTTAGCCTTGGTGCTTCTTCCAAGTTGCGTTCTGAGTACTGATTCATTAGCTGAGGGGAGGGCAATGAGTGTTAATCAGCAGCAGGTTTCTTTGCCTTTGTTTGAACTGAAATTAATTTTTCCCTGAATTGTCTTTTCTAAAAGCTTTCCCAGCACCAAGATTAAATGGACTGACATGAAGTTGCTGATCTTCTCATAGAGTGATATGAAGTTTACGGCACAGAAAGATGCCACTTGGCCCATCATGTCTGCACCAGCCAAAAAAATGAGCTACCCAGCTTAATCCCACTTTCTAGAATTAGGTCCGTAGCCCTGCAGGTTCCGGCACTCCAGGTGCATATCCAGATACCTATTAAAGGTTGAGGGTTTCTGCCTCTACTACCCTTTGAGGCAGTGAGCTCTGGACTCCCACAACCATCTGGGTAAAAAGATTTTTCCTCATCTCCCCTCTAAATCTTTCTACCAATCACTTTAAATCTATGCCCCCTAGTCATTGACCTCTCTGCTAAGGGCAATAGACCCTTCCCATCCACTCTATCCAGGCTTCTCACTATTTTGTATATCTCAATCAAATCACCGTCAGCGTCCCCAGTTCCAAGGGGAACAACCCCAGCCTATCCAATCTTTCCTCCTAGCTGCAATTTTCCAGGCCTGGCAACATCCTTGTAAATCTCCTCTGTCCCCTGTCTAGTGCAATTACATCCTTTCTGTAATGAGGTGGCCAGAACAACACACAGTACTCAAGTTGTGGCCTAACTAATGTTTTATACAGTTCCAGCATGACCTCCCTGCTCTTACATTCTATGTCTTAACTAATAAATAAAAGGATTCCATATGCCTTCTTAACCACCTTATCAACCTTTCCTTACACTCTTTTTTGAGAACAAGGGTGTCACATTTACAATTCTCTAGTCCTCTGCGATATGCCCGCACTTAAGAAGGATTAGAAGATAGTACCTCCCAATTTCCAACCTTATTTCCTCAGCATCCTTTGATGCATCTCATCTGGTCCTGGTGACTTATCAACTTTATGTACGACCAGCCTCTCCGAGACTTCCTGAGGATCTCAACTACTTCATCTTCACTATGACTTTGGCAGCATCTTCTTGGTAAAGACAAATGTGAAGCATCTCAGTACCTCACCAAGCCCTCTGCCTGCATGCATAGATCCTCTTTTGGTCCTTACTTGACCTCACCCCTACTCTTAGTACACTTCAACTATTTATGTGCCGACATAAGACCTTTTAATTCCTTTTTTATTTTGGCTGCCAGCCTCTTCTGAAGACGCTTGACCAGGAGCCAGCATAGTCTGGTAAGCAAATGGGTGACGGACAAGTTAGGAGAGAGACAGTGGAGTTTTTGAATGAGCTGAAGTTTATGCAGGGTGGAAGGGAAGAGGTCAGTGTTTGAATTCAGATAGCCTGACGATGAAGCATAGAGCTGGAGCCTAGTCATTTCACACTTAGAAGCTTTCATTTACAGAGGCACAATAGGTATTACATATTGTGCACCTCCAATCTAACATCCTTTCATCTTGTTGCCCTGTGTTGTACCAGTAAAGTTGAAGGGCCGTTGCCTCAAAAGTTGATACAGTCCATCAAGAAGATGTAAGAGCTGCAACAAAAAGTCAGATGTTAAAGGTAATTACAAGGGTATGGAGACAGAGTTGGCTGAAATGAACTGGGAAATTAGGTTAAAGGGTAGGTATTAGAGATACCGTGGCAGACATTTAAGGATATATTTCATAACTCTCAGCAAAAATATAATACAGAGAGATTTAAGGATATATTTCATAACCCTCAGCAAAAATATAATACAGCGAGAAAGAAAGACTGTATATAAGAAAGATGTATCATCTGTGGCTAACTAAAAAAGTTAAGGATAGTATCAAATTGAAAGAAAAAGCTTACAATTCTGTGAAGTTTAATGGTAGGTCAGAAGATTGAACAGATTTGAGAAACCAGCAAAGAATGACTTAAAAAAAATAATGAGGAAAGAATAGAGTATGAGAGAAAGCCAGCTTGATATATAAAAACAGATATTAAGAGTTTCTACAAGTATTTAAAAAGGAAAAAAGTAACTGAAGTGCGAGTTGGTTCTCTAGCGAGAGAGCCTGGAAAATTGATAACGGGAAATAAGGAAATGGTGGAATCATGGAACAGACGTTTTCTATCTGTCTTAACTGTAGAAGACACAAATAACATCTCAGAAATACTTGTAAATTAAGAGGTGAAAGGAAATCACAGAATGTTATAGTGCAAAAGGAGGCCATTCAGCCCATTGTGTCTGCACCAGCTCTCCAAATGAGCATTATGACTCAGTGCCGTGTCCCTGCCTTTTCCCCATAACACTGCACATTTTTTCTATTCAAATAATCATCTAATGTCCTCCTGAATGCCTGGATTGAACCTGCCTCCACCACACTTCCAGGCAGTGCATCCAGACCTGAATCACTTGGGTGAAAAAGTTTTTTCTCACATTGCTTCTTTTGCAAATCACTTTAAATCTGGGCCCTCTCGTTCCCTATCCTTTTATCAGCAGGAACAGTTTCTCCCTACCTACTCTGTCCAGACCCCTCATGATTTTGCGCATCTATCTTCATAATTGAAGTTTCTCATCCCTGGAACCATTTTTATAAACCTCTTCTGCAGCCTCTCCAATGCATTTATATCCTTCCTATAATGTGGTGCCCAGAACTATACACAATACTCCAGCTAAGGTCTAACCAGTGTCCTATACAAGTTCAGCATATACTCTTTGCCCTTGTACTCTTTGCCCCTATTAATAAAGCCCAGGATACTGTATGCTTTATTAACTGCTCACTCCACCTGTCCTGCCACCTTTAATGACTTATGCACATATATACCCAGGTCTCTCTGCACCTGCACACCCTTTAGAGTTGTACCCCTTATTTTATATTGTCTCTCCAGGTTCTTCCTACCAAAATGCATCACCTCGTATTTCTCTGCATTGAACTTCATCTGCCACCTATCTACCCTCTCCACCAACTTGTCTGTCCTTTTGAAGTTTTACGCTGTCTTGCTGACGGTTTACAATGCTTCCAAGTTTCACATCATCTGCAAACTTTGAGACTGCCCTCTGCACACTAAGATCTAGATTATTAATATATATCAGGAAAAGCAAGGGTCCCAATAACGACCCCTGGGGAACTCCATGACCAACCTTCCTCCAGCTTGAAAAATATCCATTAACCATTACTCTCTGTTTTCTGTTACTCAGCCAATTTTATGTTTAAGGAAGTTATAGCAGGCACTTAGAAAATCTCAGTGCAATCAAGCAGAGCCAACATGGTTGTGTGAAAAGGAAATGGTGTTTGACTAATTCATTGGAGTTCTTTGAGGAAGTAATAAGCAACGTGGATAAAGGGGAACCTGTGGATGTGATACATTTGGATTTCCAAAAGGCATTTGATGAGGTGCCACATTAAAGGTAACTACGCAAAATAAGAGTTAATGGTGCAGGGGGGTAACATATTAGCATGGCTAGAGGATTGGTTAGCTAACAAGGAGCAGAGAGCAGGGATAAATGGGTTATTTTCAGGTTGGCAAGCTGTAACTAATGGGGTGTCACAGGGATCAGAGCTGGGGCCTCAGCTATGCACAATCTATATCATTGACTTGGATGAAGGGACCAAATGTATGGTTGCTACATTTGCTGATGACACAAAGATAGGTAGGAGAGTATGTTGTGAAGAGTGCATAAGGAGTCTGCAAGGAGATATAGATATGTTAAGTGAGTGGGCACAAATTTGGCAGATGGAGTATAATGTGAGAAAATATCCACTTTGGCAGGAAGAATAGAAAAGCAGTATATTATTGAAATGGAGAGAGCTGCAGAACTCTGTGGTACAGAGAGATCTGGGTGTCCTGGTACATGAATCAGGAAAAGTTAGTCTGCAAGTCCAGCGAATGATTAGGTAGGCAAACGGAATGTTGTTCTTTAATGCAAGGGGAATGGAATATAAAAGTAGGGAAGTCTTGCTACAGTTGTACAGGGAGTTTAGAGGAATGAGAGAAAATCTTCTGGAAATATATAAGATCTTGAGGCAACTTGATAGGGTGGATGCTGAGAGAATATTTCCTTTTATGAGAGGGGTTAGAACTAGGGGACACAATTTAAAATAAAGGGCCCCCCATTTAAGATGAAGATGAGAATTTTTTTCTCTAACGTTCGTTAGTCTGTGGAATTCTCTTTCCCAGAGCACAGTGGGGGCAGGGTCACTGAACATTTTTAAGGCTGAGTTAGATAGATTCTTGATTGACCAGGGACTCAAAGGGTATAGAGGGTAAACAGGAAAGTAGAGTTGAGGCTATAATCAGATTAGCCATGATTTTATCAAATTGTGGAGCAAGCTTGAGGGACTGAATGGCCTACTATTGCTAATTCAGATATTTGTATACCTGATTACCATATAGTAGGTATGGGCTGAATTTTTGCTCCCAGGTTGGGAGAGCGGAGTTGGGACAATTCCCGGCCCCGCAAACCCAATCCGGGAAAAAGTGTCCTGAAAATGGGAGTTGTGGCGGGTGAGTATCGGAAAGAGTTCAGGGGCTGCCGGGTGTGTAGGTGGGATGGACAAAAGACAAGCCTTGGTGCTCTCCAGCCTTCATCCCTCACACCCCGCCCACACACTCCCTATGCCCCATCCATACCAACCTATGCCCCCCAACCAACCCCCCGTGTCCCCTCACATCCTTCATAACCTATGCCCTCCACCCACACTCCATTGCCCTTCATACCCTCCATGCCAATTTATGCCCCCCCACTCACCCCCATGCCCCTTTATAGCCCTTATGTCAACTTAGTGTGAACTCATGCCGCCCCCCCCCAGTCCACCACCCTTTAATCCTACCATGCTAACTCACCCATTATCCACCATGGGTTGATGTCAAGCCATGTTTAGGTTAAATAAAGTTCTTAAGTGTCTACTGATAAATTCACTAATTCAAAAAAATACACTCCTTGATAAAAATCATTAACTATATTTAACTTCCTTTGACCCGTTATAAAAACAAGCAGAGCCCCACTTCAAAGAGTTTGTAACCACTTGGAGCTGTCAATCAAACTGTGAACTGAGGGACACCTTGCTGTGATAATATGCTGTGAAATCAGTCGTGCAACACTAGCCCTATAACAGCAGCCTTCAGGTTTATGTCAACAGATAGTGAAATAACAAGCACTATTTATTTTTAACACTGCAGATTATTTTTCAAATACTTAAATGGCAGGAGATTTATACCCCTTGACAGCTTGACAGTTCCTTTGACAGTTCCAATGAACTTTACAGTTCCCATGAGTTAATGCACTTTTTATGCACATTCATGTCTAATTTTAACAATTCAAAGGGCACTTTACCTCTCCCAAAGGGCATCTGACCTCTCCCAAAGGTGTCTCGGGACCATATCCAAAAGGTACCCTACCTCTCCAAAGAAGTCCAGCGGATTTAGACCTTCTCCTGCCAGATTTAAGGTGCAAAGTTGTGTTTTGGACATCCCACTAGCCAAAACCAGATCTGTCTGAGGCAGCTGCACTTTAACAAGTCCACTTGCTACAGATGTGCAATTTAGAACCCACCCCCTGTGAAAATGGCAGGGGCTGGGTTCGGGGGCGGGATTTCCAGATTTGTGCCTATGCCACCATTTTTGCTAAGACAAGGAACCTCTCTGCATGAAAATTCAGACCGAAATATCAGGTATGAATATCAGATGTCAGATGTTATATACGGTTGCCAACTCTGAGCAGATTGTTCCAAATTTTATGTCAATTTATTCTTAGTGAGCTTAACTGTAAACATCTCCGTTCCATGATGTTAGAATTAATATCACTGCTCACTTATGCTAGAAATCTAATGAGACGATTTATCATCTTAAAAGAAATGATCTTCCTTTTGCTGATGTTTTGTCTCAGTGTAAACATTGTGCGTTGGCTGCCAAATAACTTTGTGTTGTGAAGTGCGACAGAATTGTTTCGACAATTTGGATTCGCCTTCATTTACCCTTTCATAGGTTTCTTTCAGTTCTAGCACTGCACTGCCCCTCCTCCCACCGCCCCCACTCCCCTCCAACCCCTACCCATCTCTCCTGAGAAGTGCTGATCAATGCTGCTCTGAGGTTTCCCAAGTACTAGTCATAGCTGTCCACCTAACTGTCTGCTCATCACGTATGAGCCCATTCAATTGAGTGTTGCCAGAGCATTTGGAGGAAATTATTGCCAAGCCCAACTCTATGCTCACATAAAAAGAGGTCTTAAATGGAAGAAAAACCCTTCACAGGCCCATGCTCCTATCCACCAGATTTTCCAATAGTCACTGCACCCAAGCAGTCAAGTGTAAAGCAACGATAATATAGTGATGCTGTTACTGTCTGGTAATTTGGTGTACTGGTAATATCACTGGACTAGTAATCCAGAGATCCAGGCTAATGTCCTGGGGACAAAGGTTCAAATCCCACCAAGGCAGCTGGTGCAACTTAAATTCAGTTAATAAATCTGGAATTGAAAGCTAGTCTCAGTGATGGTGACCATGAAACTACCATCACTCATGCCCTTTAGGGAAACTGCTGCCCTTACCTGATCTGGCCTGTATATAACTCTAATCCCAAAGCAACGTGATTGACTCTCAGCTGCACTATGAAACGGCCTAGCAAACTCCACAATTGTATAGGAGTGGGCAATAAACGCTAAATTATATGAATGATTCAAAAAGTCTCCCAAGCATGTCATTTTCCAATAGGAATCAATAGATGAAAGTGAAGTATTTTTGGGACTTTGGGTACTTCATTGCCTGTAAAACATTTTGTCCCATGGCTGTGAAAAGCACTGACAAGTATTTTTTTTTTCATTTTACAACTTTATTTATTTCAGCACTATGCAAAGTTGCGTATTTGAGAGTGATGCTCCTTGTGGCAGACTACTAAACTATCCAAACTTAAGGCTATCTTAATTTTCTGTGTAGCATTAGGTGATTTTTATTATTTGATCGGCAAGGCCAGCATTTTTGGCCCATCCCTAAGTACCCCTCGAGAAGATGATGATGAATCACCTTTATGAACTGCTACAGTCCATCTGGTATAGGTTCATGGAAGAGTGCAGGAGGGCATGCCAGGAGCAGCACTAGTCATACCTAAAAATGAGGTGTCAGCCTAGAGAGGCTACAACACATGACTGTTTGCATGCCAAACAGCAGAAGCAACAAGTAATAGACAGAATTAAGCAATTCCACAACCAACGGATCAGATCTAAGCTCTGCAGTCCTGCTACATCCAGTCATGAATGGTGGTGGATGATTAAACAACTCACTGGAGGAGGAGGCTCCACAAATATTCCTATCCTCAATGATGGGGGAACCCAGCACATCAGTGTAAAAAACAAGGCTGAAGTATTTGCTACAATCTTCAGCCAGAAGTGTTGAGGAAATGATCCATCTCAACCTCCTCCTGAGGTCCTCAGCATCCCTGATGCCAATCTTCTTCAATTCGGTTCACTCAATGTGACACCAAGAAACAACTGAAGTCACTGGATACTGCAAAGGCTATGGGCCCTGACAATATTCCAGCAATAGTACTGAAGGATTATGCTCCAGACTAGCCACAGCCCTAGCTAAGCTCTTCCAGACTGGCATCTATCCAGCAATGTGGAAAGTTGCCCAGGCATGTCCTGTTCAGAAAAAGCAGGACAAATCCAAACTGGTCAATTACCAGCTATCAGCCTACTCGCCATCATCAGCAAAGTGATGGAAGGGGGATTTACACTGTTCTCTGCAACAAAGTGTGAGTCCAGACGGCTGTGCTGCCTGCCCGGTGCCAGGGTTCGGGACATTTGCTCAGGACAGGGGAGGAGCTTGCAGTGGGAGGGGGAGGATCCAGTTGTCGTGGTCCATGTAGGTACCAAAGACATGGATAGAACCAGGAAAGATGTTCTGCGTAGAGAGTATGAGGAGCTAGGCACTAAATTGAAAAGCAGAACCTCAAAGGTTATAATCTCTGGATTATTATCTGAGCCGCGTGCAAATTGGCACAGGGTACACAAAATTAGAGAGATGAATATGTGGCTCAAAGACTGGAGTGGGAGAAGTGGGTTCCAGTTTGTAGGGCACTGGCACCAATATTTGGGAGAGTGGGAGCAGTACTGAAGGGATGGCCAACACCTGAACCTTGCTGGGACCGGTGTTCTTACGAACCACATAGCTAGGGAAGTAGAGAGGGTTTTAAACTAAATAGTGGGAGCAAGGGATCAAATGTGGAAAGATGTGGTATATCAAAGAGTAGAGACAAGGTAAGAGTGAAAAATAGTAATTTGGGAAATGAGGGTCGGAGAATGGCAGGAAGGGACAGAGAGAAAAAACCTAAGAATGCACAACGAATCAAGACTAGATGTTACAAAGATAACAAAGAGACAAAACTAAAGGCTCTCTATCTGAACGCACAAAGCATTCATAACAAAGTAAATGAATCAATAGCGCACATTGAAGTAAATAAATATGATCTGATAGGCATTACGGAGATATGGCTGCAAGATGACGAGGATTGGTCCTGAATATTGATAGGTATATGACCTTCAAGAAGAACAGGAAGCTAGATAAAGGTGGAGTGGTAGCACTGTTAATCAAGTAATAGCTTGGATGAGGAGCTCATAGAATGCTTTTGAGAGAGTTTCTTAGATCAGCATGTTCTGGAAGCAACCAGAGAGCAGGTTATATTAGATTTGGTATTTCGTAATGTGACAGAATTAATTAATGATCTCAGAGTGAAGGCACCCTTAGGTAGCAGCAGCCACAGTATGATTGAATTTGACATCCAGTTTGAAAGGGAGATGAGTGGGTCTAAGACTAGTATTTTAAACTTAAATAAGGGCAACTATGGGGGCATGAAAGCTGAGCTAGCTAAAATGAACTGGGATACTACGCTAGGGAATATGTCAATAGAGAAGCAGTGGCAGACATTTAAGGGGATATTCCAGAGTATTGAGAATAAGTATAGTCCTACTATAAAGAAAAATTATGAAGGGAGGGCCCACCATCCATAGATGTTAGGGAGAGCATCAAACTTAAAGAAAAATCTTATAACTGCACAAAGATGAGTGGCAGGTCAGATGATTGGTCAGAATATAAAGAAGGCCAGAGAATGATTAAAAGGTTAATCAAGAGAAAGAAATTAGAGTATGAAAGGAAGCTAGCTAGAAATGTAAAAACAGATAGCAAGAATTTCTACAGGTATTTAAAAAGGAAACGAGTAAGTAAAATGAGTGTTGGTCCTGTAGAGAGTGAGAATAGGGAGTTAATAATAGATTATAAGGGAATGGCGGATGAAATTACAAATATTTTGCTTCCGTCTTCATTATAGAGGATATAAAAAGCCTTCCAGTAATAGGTGTAAATCAGGAGGTGGAAGAGAGAGAGGAACTTGGTGACATTACAATCACTAGGGAATTGGTACTGAAAAACTGATGGAGCTGCTGGCTGACAAGTCTCCAGGGCTAATGAGGTAATAGATATGTTGGTGTTGGTGTTAATTTTCCAAAATTCCCTAGATCCTGGAAAGGTTCCATCAGACTGGAAAGTAGCAAATATATCCCCTCTATTCAAGAAGGGAGGGAACTATAGGCCAATTAGCTTGACATCTGTCATGGGGAAGGTATTAGAATCAATCATTAAAAAGGCTGGGCACTTAGAGAAACTCAAGGTAATTGGGAAGAGTCAGCATGGCTTTGTGAAAGGGATATCATGTTTAACCAACTTATTGGAGTTCTTGGAAGGAGTAACATGCGCAGTGGATAAAGGGGAGCCTTAAAGGGTAGACGTGCTGTACTTGGATTTCCAGAAAGCATTTGATAAGGTGCCAAATCATAGGTTATTGTAGGGATTGAACATAAAAGTAAAGATCTTATGCTTCAGTCATACAGGGCATTGGTGAGACCACATCTCGAATATTGTGTGCAGTTTTGGTCTCTTTGTTTAAGGAAGGATGTAACTGTGTTAGAGGCGGTTCAGAGGAGGCTTACTAGATTACTATCTGGAGTGAGCGGGTTGGCTTATGAGGAAAGGTTGGACAGGCCAGGTTTGTTTCCATTGGAGTTTAGAAGAGTGAGGGGTGACTTGATTGAAGTTTTAAGATCCTGAATGGTCTTGACAAGATGGACATGGGAAGAATATTTACTCTGGTGGGTAAGTCTAGAACTAGGGGGCACTGTTTTAAAATTAGGGGTCGCCCTTTTAGGGCAGAGATGAAGAGAAATTTTTTCTCTGAGGATTGTGCAAATTTGGAAATCTCTGCCTCCAAAGGCGGTGGAGGCTGGGTCATTGAATATTTTTAAGGCATAGGTAGATGGATTTTTGCAAAATGCTGAGGATGCTGGCAATCTGAAACAAAAACAGAAAATGCTGGAAAATCTCAGCAGGTCTGACAGCATCAGTGGAGAGAAAACAATTAACGTTTCTAGTCCATTTGACCCTTCAGCTCCCACAACACTCAAGAAGCTCGACACCATCCAGGACAAAGCAGCCCACTTGATTGGCACCACATCCACAAACATTCATTCCCTCCACCACCGACGCACAGTAGCAGCAGTGTGTACTATCTACAAGATGCACTGCAGGAATTCACCAAGCCTCCTTCGACAACATCTTCCAAACCCATGACCACTGCCATCTGGAAGGACAAGGGCAGCAGTTAGATGGGAACACCACCACCTGGAAGTTTTCCTCCAAGTCACTCACCATCCTGACTTGGAAATATATCACCGTTCCTTCACTGTCGCTGGGTCAAAATCCTGGAACTCCCTCCCTAACAGCACTGCTGGACAGCAGATTTCCTTAGTGAACCAGATGGATTTTTACTCGAATCCAGTATTTTCATGGTCTTTAGCTTTATATTCCAGGCTTATTTAATTAACTGAATGTAAATTCCTCAGATGCCGTTATGGGATTTGAATAGCACTGTGGGTGTACCTACACCACATGGACTGCAGCGGTTCAAGAAGGCAGCTCACCACCACCTTCTCAAGGGCAACTAGGGATGGGCAATAAATCCTGGTCTAGCTAGCGAAGCCCACATCCCGTGAATGAATAAAGAAAACAAAGGTTATCAAGGATAGATGGGAATGTGGAATTCAAATCACAAACAGATCAACCATGATCTTATTGAAAAGCGGAGCAGGCTCGAGGGACAGAATGGCCTACCTCTGCTCCTATTTCGTATCTTGTTGACAGTGCTATGAAGCAAACTGCTCACTGACACTCAGTTTGGGTACCGCCAGAGCTACTCAGCTCCTGACCTGAGTAATAAATGGTGGCCTAGACAGCGATGCTTTCTTAGCCATTTCAAAGGGAAATTAGGAGTTAAACACATTGCTGTAGGCCTGGAGTCACTTATTGAACAGCAGATTTCCTTAGTGAACCAGATGGATTTTTACTCAAATCTGGTATTTTCATGGTCACCACTATTGGTACTATCTTTATATTCCAAGCTTATTTAATTAATTGAATATAAATATCCCCAGCTGCTAGTCCAGTTCAGCTTCTGGTCAATGGTAACCCCCGGGATGTTGATAGTGGGGTATTCAGCAATGGTAATGCCATTGAATGTCATGGGGAGATGGTTAGATTCTCTCTTGTTGGAGATGGGCATGACCTGGCACTTGTGTGCACAAATATTACTTGCCATTTGTAAGCCCAAGCCTAGATTTTATCCAGGTTGTGCTGCATTTGGACATGGACTACTTAAGTATCTGAGGAGTTGTGAATGCTGAACATTGTGCAATCATCAGTGAACATTCTCACTTCTGAACTTAAGATGGAATGAAACAGCCGAAGATGGTTGGGCCTAGGACACTACCCTGAGGAACTCCTGCAGTGCTGCACTGGAACTGAGCTGATTGACCTCCAGCAACCACAAGCATCTTCCTTTGTGCTAGGTATGACTCCAACAAGTGGAGAGTTTTCTCCCTGATTCCCATTGACTCCAGTTTTGCCAGGGCTCCTCGATGCCACACTCTGTTAAATGTAGCCTTGATGTCAAGGGCAGCCACTCTCACCTCACCTCGGGAGTTCAGCTCTTTTGTCCTGAATTAGAAACCCAGCTACTGTTCTGGGAACCATTAAAGCCCACCTGAAGCCACAGGCCCCCCACATAATTTTAGTATTCAGAAGTTTATGTCATTCCAGCAAACCAAAGACCTTCACTTAAAAAAGTTCAAAATCATAGGCAAAACACAAAAGGTACACAAATTGTTAAGCAAGATAATTATACGAAATGGAAAAAGCACAATAATCAACAAATTCCTGTGCAACAACACAGAGGGTGCAGAATATTCTGCGAGGGGATGCGGTGGTACATGGTAGTACCAATGACAGAGGGGGCAGAATATTCTGCAAGGGGAAGCGGTGGTACATGGTAGTACCAATGACAGAGGGGGCAGAATATTCTGCGAGGGGAAGCGGTGGTACATGGTAGTACCAATGACAGAGGGGGCAGAATATTCTGCAAGGGGAAGCGGTGGTACATGGTAGTACCAATGACAGAGGGGGCAGAATATTCTGCAAGGGGAAGCGGTGGTACATGGTAGTACCAATGACAGAGGGGGCAGAATATTCTGCAAGGGGAAGCGGTGGTACATGGTAGTACCAATGACAGAGGGGGCAGAATATTCTGCGAGGGGAAGCGGTGGTACATGGTAGTACCAATGACAGAGGGGGCAGAATATTCTGCAAGGGGAAGCGGTGGTACATGGTAGTACCAATGACAGAGGGGGCAGAATATTCTGCAAGGGGAAGCGGTGGTACATGGTAGTACCAATAACAGAGGGGGCAGATATATAGGTCCCACAGTCAGACTTTCAGCAGCTTGTGAGGAAATTTAAAAGAACATGGAAGGTAGTCATCTCAGGATTATTCCCAGTGCAATATAAAAGTGAGAGTAGGAATAGGAAAATAGGGTGGATCACTCTGTGGTTTGAATATGGAGGAAGAAGGGTTTCAGATTCTTTGGGGACAGTTCAGGGGCAGGAGGCACCCATTCCAAAGCTGAACAAGACTGAAACCAAATTCCTCATGGGGACATTCACTGGTATGGTCGGGGACAGTTGAAAGCAGATCAGCTTGTGGGGTGGGGGGGCACCAGCTATTTGCATGTGGGAAAAAAGGAATCAAGTGCATA
This sequence comes from Cetorhinus maximus, assembly GCF_964194155.1. Taxonomy (NCBI): domain Eukaryota; kingdom Metazoa; phylum Chordata; class Chondrichthyes; order Lamniformes; family Cetorhinidae; genus Cetorhinus; species Cetorhinus maximus. The sequence continues at coordinate 93,248 of NW_027596151.1, forward strand.
AAGGAAACAGTGTTGGATAGTACTAGAGAAGGAAGTAGTGCTATATCAGCTAAGAGCAAAGTAAGAAGAACTACGTGAAATACTAAGACAGGATGAAATTGCCCTAGGAGTCCTCAAAGTGCACTCCGGACCCCATGAAGTCTCATGGCATCATGCCAAACATGGACAAGGAAACCGCCTGCTGATTACTATGTATCGCCCACCCCCACCACCAGCTGATGTATCAGTACTCCAATGTTGAACACCACTTGGAAGAAACACAAGGGTGCAGAAAGTGCTCTGGGTGGGGGACTTCAATGTCCATCAGCAAGAGTGGCTCAGAAGCACCACCACAGACTGAGCTGGCCAAGTATTAAAGGACATAGCTGCTAGACTGGGTTTGCGACTGGGTTTGCGGCAGGTCGTGAGGGAACCAACAAGATGGGGAAACATACTTGACCTCGTCCTCACCAACCTGCCTGCCGCAGATGCATCTGTCCATGACATTATCGATATGAGTGACCACCACACAGTCCTTGTGGAGATGAAGTCCTGCCTTCACATTGCAAATACCCTCCATAGTGTTGTGTGGCACTACCACCGTGCTAAGTGGAATAGATTTCAAACAGATCGAGCAACTCAAGACTGGGCAACCATGAGGTGCTGTGGGTCATCAGCAGCAGCAGAATCGTACTCAACCACAATCTGTGACCTCATGGCCCAGCATATTCCCCGCTGTACTATCACCATCAAGCCAGGGGATCAACCATGGTTCAATGAAGGGTGCAGGAGGGTATGCCAGGAGCAGCACCAGGCATACCTAAAAATGAAGTGTAAACCCGGTGAAGCTACAACATAGAATCACTTGTGTGCCAAACAGTATAAGCAGCAAGTGATAGACAGAGCTAAGCAATTCCACAACCAGCAAATCACATCTAAGCTCTGCAGTCCTGTCACATCTAGTCATGAATGGTGTTGGACAATTAAACAGCTAACTGGAGGAGGCAGCTCCACAAATGATGGAGGAGCCCAGCACAGCAGTTCAAAATATATGTCTCAAGCATTTACAACAATCTTCAGCCAGAAGTGTTAAGTGGATGATCTATTTCGGCCTCCTCCGGAGGTCCCCAGCATCACAGATGCCAGTCTTCAGCCAATTTGATTCACTCCACATGGTATCAAGAAACGGTTGAAGGCACTGGATACTGCAAAGGCTATGGGCCCTGACAACATTCGACATCAGTGCTGAAGACTTGTGCTCCAGAACTTGCTGCGCCCCTAGCCAGCTATTCCAGTACAGCGACAACACTGGCATCTAACTGCAATGTGGAAAATTGCCCAGGTATGTCCTGTACCCAAAAAGCAGGACAAATCCAACCCGGCCAATTACAGCCCCATCAGTCTACTCTCCATCATCAGTAAAGTAATGGAAGGGGTCATCAACAGTGCTATCAAGCAGCACTTGTTTCGCAGTAACCTGCTCACTGACGCCCAGTTTGGGTTCCACCAGGGCCACTCAGCTCCTGACTTCATTGCAGCCTTGGTTCAAAGATGGGCAAAAGAACTGAACTCCCAAGGTGAGGTGAGAGTAACTGCCGTTGACACCAAGGCAGCATTTGATGGAGTGTGGCATCAAGGAGCCCGAGAAAAACTGGAGTCAATGGGAATCAGGGGGAAAACTCTCCGTTGGTTGGAGTCATACCTAGCACAAAGGAAGATGGTTGTGGTTGTTGGAGGTCAATCATCTCAGTTCCAGGACATCACTGCAGGAGTTTCTCAGGGTGGTGTCCTCACCCCTACCATCTTCAGCTAATTCATCAATGACTTTCTTCCATCAGAAATGGAGATGTTCACTGATGATTTCACAATGTTCAGCACCATTCGCGACTCCTCGGATACTAAAGCAGTCTATGCCCAAATGCAACAAGACCATTCACAATGATTTCAGAAGTCAATGCAGTTCCTTCTATTAAATTGGAAGACTCTAAGGTTTTTGTCTTTGTGGATGATTTAGGGGTATACGATGGAACATTGGTAGGTTCCAAATTAAACACTTCCCCACTAATTTGCACCTCTTCAATTGCAGACATTTAATGCTGTTCCATCTTTCGTTGACAAATGCTGAAGATAGCTCTTTTGAAACCCAATGCTAACCAGACAAGCCAGCAAAGAATACCAGTTCAAATAGAATGGAGCTGCCAGTGATTCAAACGTTGGGTTGATGGGGCTCAAAAGTTTAGACAAATACTGTTGCTACAAGAACAGGTCAGGGCCTAGGAATCCTGTGATGAGTAACTCACCTCCTGACTCCCCAAAACTGGTCCACCATCTACAAGGCACAAGTCAGGAGTGTGATGGAATACTCTCCACTTGCCTGGATGAGTGCAGCTCCTACAACACTCAAGAAGCTTAACACCATCCAGGACAAAGCAGTCCACTTAATTGGCACCACATCCACAACTATTCACTCCCTCCACCACCGATGCACAGTGGTAGCAGTGTGGACCATGTACAAGGTGCACTGCAGGAATTCACCAAGCCTCCTTAGGCAGCACCTTCCAAATCCACAACCTCCACCATCTAGAAGGACAAGAGCAGCAGATAGATGGGAACACCACCACCTGGAAGTTCCCCTCCAAGTCACTCACCATCCTGACTGGGAAATATATCGCCGTTCTTTCACTGTCACTGGGTCAAAATCCTGGAACTTCCTCCCTAACAGCACTGTGGGTGTACCTACACCACATGGATTGCAGAGGTTCAAGAAGGCAGCTCACCACCACCTTCTCAAGGGCAACTAGGGATGGGCAATAAATCTAGTCCAACCAGCGAAGCCTACTTCCCATGAATGAATAAAAGAAAACCTGGCCACAGACGACATACAGTTCTGCCACTTTGAAAGGGTAATTTTAACTTCTGTGCAGCAGTGATGGAACATTTGGGTTGACCGCCTCATACTTGCAGTGGGCCAGACCTCGGTGACGTCCATCAGCAAGCTGCAACATCCCAAACAGTGCACTGGAGCAAGGTCAACGATGATCAGGCAGGCAGCCTGGAGGCCAAGCTTGCCAACACAAATGTAGGCCTGGGCCTCCTCTGGACCTGGAGATATTTACACTTACCTTTTCAGGCCTCTCTTGCTTGGTAGGTTTTACTGAGTGGAACGTCCACAGTGAGTCCCTGGCCTGTAATTCATCATAGAACCTCCAGTTGCGTGCAATCGGATTGGTGCCTCAGACACCCATGAACCCTGTCGAGGCAACATGGCAGTGAGCCAGAACGGGGTAGGAATGCCACCACTGTGATTTTAAATCCTGTCGCGCCATGGGCAGAGAAAGTTACCATCCACAGACATGAACAATGTATTTGAAAGGAGAGATCTTGGAGAGGACACTACATAGATTTGATTTGGAGATATGCAACCTTGTTGACCAATGAATGTGGTGGAAGATAAAATGTTGTAGAACAAAACTAAATTCTGTATGACTACAGGGTACAACGTCAAACAGGGAATAGTAGCATTTCTTGACCCTAACCAGATGTAGCATATTGAAGCATTTTAGTACATATTTAAGGATCCTGTTGTGTTTGGCACATCAATAATAACCACATTAAGAATCTTAATATCAACAAAATTTTTGCTTACCAGCCGGGCATCAGCTGTTTTGAAGCAAGCTTGACTGAAGTCATGACAATATGTTTAATGAAATAGTGTGCAAGACATGCTGTGACCTGCAGTGGAGTGCTTAACAAAAGGACATGACTATCCAGGCTGTCAGGGAAAGGAGGTGTGGTGTTCCCAGCAGAGAGGAGGCAAGGGAGGCAGCCAGCTGGCACAGAGCAGGTTGTCTGACTGTGATTGTGGCCCAGAAGCACTGTATGTTTGGAGTGCAAAATAGTAATGTAAAGTAACCTTTGTGAGAGTAGCTTTTATTGTGTTGAGAGAACCGATAGCTATGAATGATCAGCTTTTCTGCTGAATCCAGGAACTGGTTATGGTTTGCGCTTTGATTTTATTTAAGTTAAACTTTTATTTTACAATCCTTTCTGGCTTCTGCCTTCTAGCGATGTCACTGAAATAGTAAGGTTCCTAATGATGGATGTTTCCTCAATCCCCCAACCCCAGCATCTCTTTTAGCATCAAAAAATTCTCTGCAATTAAAACAATAGAATAAAAATGGTGACAGCAAATGGAATGACATAATTACATAGGTTTTCTAATTCACTATTCATTCTTTTTATGATCTTCTTACTACTCCAAGTGATTCTCTGCGACACAGCAATGCGAGGATGTTGGCTCGAACATCTGGAGAGCTCCCAGCTCTTTTTCAAAGCAGCATTATGGAATTTAAACATCTCACTGAACACAGTCAAAGTGTCCTGCGGTACTGCAATACGGCTTTAGCCTAGTTTCTTTGTTCAGGTCCTAGAATGGCATGATGGGCTGAATGGCCTCCTTCAGTCCCATATCATTCTGTGTAGAGCTTGATCCCACAATCTTCAGACTCAGATGTGGGAGTGTTCCTAACTGAGCCATAAGTGCTCAGGGTTTATGATATACCACTTTGCTATCTGATCTTTCTAGTCTTCCCTTTGATTCTTCAGCTTTAATAGTTTGCAACACTGTAGACCATGCTAGTGCACCTAGATTTCATAGAGAAAACCGAACTGTACTTTTATTGATCAGTGTCCCATTGCACTTCTGTATCAGTCATCAAAAGCATTCAAATGTCACACAGCTCATTTTAAAGTACTGGTGTGCGAGCCCATTTGACAGTTGTAATATTGATCTTTTAATAGAAAACTGAATTATTAAAATAAAAGCATAATATTGTGGATTCTGGAAATCTGAAATAAGAACAAAGTGCTAGAAATATGCATCAGGTTCAACAGCACCTTTTTTTTCTGCATTCATAGGATGTGGGTGTCGCTGGCTGGGCCAGCATTTATTGCCCATCCCCACTTTCCCCTGAGAAGGTGGTGGTGAGCTGCCTTCTTGAACCGCTGCAATCCATGTGGTGTAGGTACACCCACAGTGCTGTTAGGGAGGGTGACCAGGATTTTGACCCAGCGACAGTGAAGGAACGGTGATATATTTCCAAGTCAGGATGGTGAGTGACTTGGAGGGAACTTCCAGGTGGTGGTGTTCCCGTCTATCTGCTGCCCTTGACCTTCTAGATGGTAGCGGTCATGGGTTTGGAAGGTGCTGTCTTAGGAGTCTTGGAGAGTATCTGCAGTGCATCTTGTAGATGGTACATGCTGCTGATACTGTGTGTCGGTGGTGGAGGGAGTGAATGTTTGTGGATGGGTTGCCAATCAAGCGGGCTACTTTGTCCTGGATGTTGTCAAGCTTCTTGAGTGTTGTGGGAGCTGCACTCAGCCAGGCAAGTGGGGAGTATTCCATCACACTCCTGACTTGTGCCTTGTAGAATGTGGACAGGCTTTGGGGAGTCAGGAGGTGAGTTACTCAGCACAGGATTCCTAGTCTCTGACCTGCTCTTGTAGCCACAGTATTTATGTGGCTAGTCCAGTTCAGTTTCTGGCCAATGGTAATCCCCAGGATGTTGATAGTGGGGGATTCAGTGATGATAATGCCATGAATGTCAAGGGGCAATGGTTAGATTCTCTGTTGTTGGAGATGGTCATTGCCTGGCACTTGTGTGGCATGAATGTTACTTGCCATTTGTCAGCCCAAGCCTGGATATTGTCCAGGTCTTGCTGCATTTGGACATGGGCTGCTTCAGTATCTGAGGAGTTGCGAATGGTGCATTCAGTTTGTGTGTGAGGAACTTAGTTCGTAAACATCTGTGCTAAACTTAAATAAGGATAATTGCAAAGGAATGAGGGCAGAGTTGGCTGGAGTGGACTGGGAATAGAGTTTAGCAGAAAAGACGATTGATGAACGTTGGCAGACATTTAAGAAAATAGTTCATGACTCACAACAAAGATATATCCCAGTGAGGAAGAAGGATTGTAGGAAGGGGGTAAACCAACCATGGTTAACCAAGGAAGTTAAAGATAGTATCAAAGTGAAAGAAAAACATACAATAAAGATTAGCAGTAAGCCAAAGGATTGGGAAAGTTTTAAAAACCAATAGCAGATGACCAAAAAAAATAAAGAGGGAGAAAATAAACTTTGAGAGTAAACGAGCAAATAATGTAAAAACGGACAGTAACAGCTTCTTTAAATATATAAAAAGGAAGGAAGAGGCCAAAGTGAACATAGGGCCCTTGGAGAATGAGACTGGGGAAATAATAATGGGGAACCAGGAAATGGCAGAGGAGCTGAATAAATACTTTGCATCAGTCTTCATGGTAGAAGACACTAATAGCATTCCAAAAACACTAAATAATCAAGGGGCAAAATTGGGGGGAGGAAATAAATACAATAACAATCACTAGAGAAAAAGTACTAGGGAATCTAATGGGGCTAAAGGCCGATAAGTCACCTGGACATGATTGGTTGCATCCTAGGATATTCAAGGAATTAGCTGCAGAGATAGTGGATGTACTGGTAGTAATTTTCCAAGAATCCTTAGGTTCTGGAAAAGTGCCAGAGGATTGGAATACTGCCAATGTAACACCCTTATTCAAAAAGTGAAGGAGACAAAAATCAGGTAATTATAGGCCAGTTAGCTTAACTTCTGTCATTGGGAAAATGTTGGGAGTTTATTATAAAGGATGTAATAGCAGAGCATTTAGAAATTTTTATTTTATTCGTTCATGGGATGTGGGCATCACTGGCTAGGCCAACATTTATTGCCCATCTCTAAATGCCCTTGTTCAGAGGGCATTTCAGAGTCTCACGCAGGCCAGACCAGGTAAGGATGGCAGATTTCCTTCCCTAAAGGACATTAGTGAACCAGATGGTTTTTTTATGACAATCAGCAATGGTTTTGTGGTCATTATCAGACTTTTAACTCTTGATTTCTGTTGGACTCAAATTTCACCATCTGCCTCGGTGGGATTTGAATCCGGGTCCCCAGAGGATTACCCTCGGTCTCTGGAATACTAGTCCAGTGACAATACCACTCTGCCACTACCCCCTCCACCAGAATGCATAATATAATCAAGCAGATTCAGCATGGCTTCATGAAGGGGAAATCATGTCTGACAAATTTATTAGAATTCTTTGATGAGGTAACAAGCAGGATAGATAAAGGGGAACCAGTAGATGTAATATATTTGAATTTCAAAAAGGTGTTCGATAAGATACCACACATAAGGCCACTTAATAAGATAAGAACCCATGGTGTTGGGAGTATTAACAAGGATAGAGGACTGGCTAACTAATAGAAGACAGAGATTTGGGATACAAGGGGGCATTTTCAGGATGGCAACCTGTAACTAGTGGAGTGCCACAGGGAGCAGTGCTGGGGCCACAATTATTTACAATATATATTAATGACTTGGATGAGGGAAATGAATGTACTATCGCCAAGTTTGCAGATGGTCAGCGACAGGTGGGGGCTAAGGAGAGATTGACAACGATGTCATGGAAAATAATAGAAGGGGTCATCAACAGTGTAATCAAGCAGCACTTGCTTAGCAATAACCTGCTGACTGACCCCCAATTTGGATTCTGCCCGGGCCACTCAGCTCCTGACCTCATTGCATGCTTGGTTCAAACATGGACAAAAGAGCTGAACTCCCAAGGTGAAGTGAGAATGACTGCCCTTGACATCAAGGCCATATTTGACCGAGTGTGGCACCAAAGAGCCCTAGAAAAACTGGAGCCAATGTGAATCGGGGGGATAGCTCACCACTGGTTGGAGTCATACCTAGCAGAAAGGAACATGGTTGTGATTGTTGGAGGTAAATCATCTCAGCTGCAGGACATCACTGCAGGAGTTCCTCAGGGTAGTGTCCTCGGCCCAACCATCTTCAGCTGCTTCATCAATGACCTTTATGTCATCATAAGGTCAGAAGTGGGGATGTTCACTGATGATTGTACAATGATCCACACCATTCGCGACTCCCCAGATACTGAAGCAGACCATGTCCAAATACAGGAAGACCTGGACAATATCCAGGCTTGGGCTGACAAGTGGCAAGTGACATTCACGCCACACAAGTGTCAGGCAATGACCATTTCCAACAAGAGAGAATCTAACCATTTCCCCATGACATTCAATGGCATTATCATCACTGAATTCCCCACTATCAACATCCTGGGGATTACCTTTGACTAGAAACTGAACTGGACTAGCCATGTAAAAACTGTGGCTACAAGAGCAGGTCAGAAGCGAGGAATCCTGCGGCAAGTAACTCACCTCCTGACTCCCCAAAGCCTGTCCACCATCTACAAGGCACAAGTCAGGAGTGTGATGGAATATTCCCCACTTGCCTGGATGAGTGCAGCTCCCACAACACTCAAGAAGCTTAACACCATCCAGGACAAAGCAGTCCACTTGATTGGCACCACATCCACAAACATTCACTCCCTCCACCATCGACGCACAGTAGCAGCAGTACGTACCATCTACAAGAGGCGCTGCAGGAATTCACCAAGGCTCCTTAGACAGCACCTTCCAAACTCACGACCACTACCATCTAGACAGACAAGGACAGCAGATAGATGGGAGGGAGATAGTTCCCCTCCAAGTCACTCACCATCCTGATTTGGAAATATATCACTGTTCCTTTACTGTCGCTGGGTCAAAATTTGGAACTCCCTCCCTAACAGCACTGTGGATGTACCTACACCACATGGACTATAGCAGTTCAAGCAGGCAGCTCACCATCACCTTCTCGAGGGCAATTAGGGATGGGCAATAAATGCTGGCCCAGCCAGCGAAGCCCACATCCCGTGAATGAATAAAAAAAAAAACAAGACAAGTGGAACTTGATAGAATTTCAGGGATAGGTGGGAACTAAGGAGAGATTTGACAAAGATGTCATGGACACAAGACAAGGGGAGTGTTAATGGTAGTGGTAAGGGCTAAAGAATGTGCTGATAGTGGCATAAAGGTAAGAAAGCAGAATATGTGAATAGCAGAACAAGGGCCAGCACTCTGAAAGAACAACCTGGAACAAGTAACTAGCCCTTTTGGGGGTGGGGTGGGGGAGGGGGCAGTGGTTGGGGAAAAGGGATAGAAAAGGGTATAAAACAATGAATAAAGATAAGTAAATAAAAGTACAAATAAAAAAATAAAATTTCAAAAAACGGTGAAGATGGAGGAGAGAGCTCATGGTCTGAAGTTGTTGAAGTCAGTGTTCAGTCCGGAAGGCTGTAAAGTGCCTTGTCGGAAGATGAGGTGCTGTTCCTCCAGTTTGCGTTGGGCTTCACTGGAACATAGCAACAGGCCAAGGACGGACAGGTGGGCCTGTGAGCAGGATGGTGTGTTGAAATGGCAAGCGACAGTTAGGTCTGGGTCATGCTTGTAGACTGAGCAAAGGTGTTCCGCAAAGCGGCCACCCAGCCTGCATTTGATCTCCCCGATGTAGGTGAGACTGCATTGGGAGAAGCGAATGCAGTAGTCTAAATTGAAGGAGGTGCAAGTGAAGCGCTATGTTTGGGCCCTTGGACAGTGAGGAGGGAGGAGGTAAAGGGGCAGTTGTTGCACCTTCTGCGATTGCATGGAAAGGTGCCTTGGGAAGTGAACGATGGGGTGTTGGGGGTGGTGGAGGAGTGGACCAAGGTGTCCCGGAGGGAATGGTCTCTACGGAATGCTGACGGGGGGGGCGCAGGGAGTGAAGATGTGTTTAGTGGTGGCGTCATGCTGGAGTTGGCAGAACTTTGCCTTTTGTTCCATGACATCTTTGTCATTTAATCACTCCTGCCCTCTACCCTGTCCCAGACCTTCCCTTTTGTTCTTCCTCTCCTTCCCATCTTTTGAAAGCATAAACCCACCACATTTTTACCCTCCTTCAGTTCTGAAGAAGAGTCATGTGTGACTCGAAACATTAACTCTGTTTCTTTCTCCGCAGATGCTGCCAGATCTGCTGAGTACTTCCAGCACTTTCTGTTTTTATCACTGAATTATTAAACATGCTATGAGAATATCTCATCCATTTTAAATATTTACGTTGAGGTATTACATTCAAATGGCAACTTATTAAAGGTAATGAAATGCAGATCAATTACACTATGAGTGAAGATTACACTTTATATACTGTCATACCTGATATTTCAATGTCAGGAGTATCCTTCAACTCTGTGGGTTTGAGCAGACTGGATTATTATTTGCAGCCTCTGAGGTCAGCTTTTGCTATGCTGTCTTATAAGAACAGCAAGGAAGATTGCAGTAGGAATTTTTTCTGTGAATTTCTGTCTTCATCAGATGAGGGATGTCACTGTTATTTTAGAATCCCTCTGTTAGCAGGTGCTGCTGCATCATACATGCCCTCTGTACTCAACAATGTGTTTCAACCTCAATCCAGGAAGAATGACCTTAATCCTTGAATGTGATATTTTTATTTCCCATACAAGTCCCTCTTTTGCTGTCACTTCCAGTTGGTATACTACCCATTGCGAAACCAGTTTTGATTGTCCAAACTTTCCATGTAGGACCATGGCTATTGCCAGAGAAAGGCATTCATAGAATCTTAGAAAAATCATCAAATAGTTACGACACAGAAGGGGTCCATTCAGCCCACCGTGTCTATGCCAGCTCTCTGCAAGACTGACTCACCTAGTTCCACTCAACTACTGTTTCCTCATAGCCCTGCAAATTTTTTCGCTTCAGATAATTATCCAATATCCTTTTGAAAGCTTCAATTGACCTTGCCTCCACCACACTCTCAGACAGTGCATTCCAGATCCTAACCACTCGATTGACCCTGTCTCCACCTCACACTCAGGTAGAGCATTCCAGATCCTAACCACTCGATTAATCCTGTCTCCACCATATTCTCAGACAGCGCATTCCAGATCCTAACCACTCGATTGACCCTGCCTCCACCTCACACTCAGGTAGAACATTCCAGATCCTAACCACTCGATTGACCCTGTCTCCACCATATTCTTAGACAGCGCATTCCAGATCCTAACCACTCGATTGACCCTGCCTCTACCTCACTCTCAGACAGTGTATTCCAGATCCTAACCACTCAATTGACCCTGTCTCCACCATATTCTCAGACAGCGCATTCCAGATCCTAACCACTCGATTGACCCTGTCTCCACCACACTCTCAGGCAGTGCATTCCAGATCCTCACCACTCGATTGAGCCTGTCTCCACCAGTTTCTCAGGCAGTGCATTCCAGACCCTTACCACTTGCTGTGTGAAAAAAGTTTTTTTTCATGTTGCCATTGTCTTTTTTGCCAATTACCTTAAATCAGTGCCCTCTGGTTCTCAACCCTTCTGCCAATGGGAACAGTTTCTCCCTATCTACTCTGTCCAGACCCCTCATGATTTTGAAAACTTCTATCAAATCTCGTATCACATTTCCCCTCAACTTTCTTTCTGGAGAGCAATCCCAGTTTCTCCAATCTGTCCACGTAACTGAAGTTCCTCATCCCTGGAACCAGTCGTTTCTGCACCCTCTCCAGAGCCTTTACACTCTTTTTAAATTGCGGTGCCCAGAATTGGATACAATACTCCAGTTGAGGTTGAAGCAGTGTTTTATAAAGTTTCACCAGCTTTTGTACTCTATGCTCCTATTGATAAATAGCGCAGGATCTCGGATTTCTTATTACCCACTTTCTCAGTCTGCCCTGTCACCTTTGACGATTTGTGCACATATACCCCTAGGTTCTGAGTTTGTATTTAGAATGCTCTTAGTACAGTGCCTTAGAAGAGGGAAGACATTGTGGAAAGTTGACTGTTGGATTCAATATGTTGCAGCTATACTGTGTATTTATAAACATTTTGACTTGTGGAAGAATTGAAACCTGGAATATTATTTCCTTGTTAGTCTGCTGAAAGGACAAGAACGTCAGGAATAGGACTGGATGGAAGTCAAACTTTCCCAGTACCATAGACTCTTAGGCACATGGACACACATTAGTGTCTATGTAGTTTGGAAACTATGCTGAAAAACCTCTCAATTCAGACTCTTTTTTCTTGAAGTTGAAATTACAATTATTGTATCACCTAGATGATCTTACTTTATCTGCAAGGCTATCTAAAACAATAACTGAGATATACCAGCTGCTGAATTGCTGCCCATTTTAACCAGGGGGAACAGCTCTGTCAGTGAGTAAAAATTACAACATCGTCAAATTTTGAATGCCATCTGATCTTTCTAGTCTGGTACTGGGGGTTGTGGGGACATAAGCCACATAAGTCAGTCTGCAGTGCACCACTGTATTCAGCAGGTAACAAATGCCTTGTTCAGGTGGGACAAGGCAGATTATTTTGAGTCTTAAAATCCAGTCCAGGCCATAGTTTTAGGCTAAGGGGTGGTAGATTTAAATCAGAGATGAGGAGGAATTACTTTTCTCAAAGGGTCGTGAATCTGTGGAATTCACTACCCCAGAGTGCAGTGGATGCCGAGACGCTGAATAAATTTAAGGAGGAGATAGACAGATTTTTAATTAGTAATGGGTTGAAAGGTTATGGGGAGAGGGTGGGAAATTGGAGTTGAGGCCGAAATGAGATCAGCCATGATCGTAATGAATGGCGGGGCAGGCTCGAGGGGCTGAATTGCCTACTCCTGCTCCTAGTTTTTATGTTCTTATATGTGGTTAGCTTTTGCAAAGTTGTTGGACTTTCTCAAAAGAGTTTTCTCTCAGTGTTGAGCTGGTGTGTCGAACTAGCTATATTATTCTTCATGTGAATGTATGCTATTTGGGAAGCTGGTAGCACTCTACCATTCCAGGACCAACCAGAAACATGTCCCTATATAGTTGCTTCGTGACAGGAATACCCTCTGCAACTTTGACTCATGACTCCACTCCAACATCCAAGAAGGAGAAAAGGAAATCGGTACATTATCAGGGGTAGCGGGATGCAGATTTGAGGTTACTATCAGATCAGCCATGATCTTATTAAATGGCGGAGCAGCTCAAGAGGCCAAATGGCCTACTCCTGCTCCTTGTTCATATGTATGTTTGTATGTTCGTAAGTAATAAAGCATGGTGCAACAGGAATCCTAATGGAGGAGATGCCTCAGATAGCTGGGTTGGTCTGGGGTAAGCGCATCTGTATGGACCTGCAAAGCATAGCATGCTGCACAGTGTTACTATTTGTGTTGGATTGACCCTTCTATCTGCAGATGAGGAAGAGCAAGATGGACAAGATCAACAGACTCAGCAGCCTAAGAGAATGTGCCAGTGTTGTTACCTTCTTGCATAATAGCTACATACCACATTATATTAAACCTCTGCTCCTCCATAACCTGAACTTGGTCCCTCTTTGTCCTTATTTCTGCCATTGAGGCTCATGCCAATTCTGTGGGAAGCAACTCATGCTCCAGACATTGCTGCGGTTTAATGGGAATGCCAAGATTCCCAATAGTCACATGTCCCTTCCAAGTATTTTCATTTACCTAATTTTCAGTAATGGTTGGCCACAGGGGATGCTGCTCTCAGCCCATCCTGAATATGAAATTAGCTCCTACCCAGGAAATTGGAAGGTGGTTACCATGGGCGCCAAACTGACAAATGGATGTCCTGCTTGGGCCTCACTTCCAGCAGGAAAACTTAGTTGGAGGAAGGTCCTGATTGCTAGCTCATGGAGGGAAGGCTTCTTCGACACATAGTTCATGGGCTGAATTGGGTTGGATGGGTTGGATACCCCTGCTTTACAGGAATGGAAGATAAATCTGAACTTGTACAGATTCAGGTAGCTGGAAGAGAGAGACCTGGGAACAGGCAATGGCGTGGCCTGGAGACCTCAATGAGCATCAAATAGAAATGAATTCAGGTATGTTTCTCTGTTAATGGAGCACTGTCTATTCTTCTGGCAAGCTGCTGGGTACTTAATGGACATCTTATTAAAAAGCTAGACTGATTGAATGAGTACGCCAGGCTGATCGAAGGGGCTCTTATATTGTTAAATTTCAGCAAGGCATAAAGCCTACATCACCTTCTGACCTGAGACAGGTTGGTTGCTTTAAGCAGGTGATAGGAAATCCAAGCAGTAAATGTTCTGCCCCAAGAGGAAACCTAACATGACCATCTGAAATGGATTTCTATAAAACCTGATTTCAGCTAATTGTTTCTCCAGATTGGAGCCAGGTTTTGAACACATAGATATTTTGCCTGATCTTTTATTTTCGAAAAGTAAGTACAATTTGAGGTGCTATTAATCACTGTGTTATTTATGTATAACATTCAGCGGCAGCAGCCAGTGAGTGCTTACTGGAGCTGAAACAGCAGCCTTTGAGTGTGTACTGAGGCTGAAATATTAGTCTGACTAATGTGCACAAAGAGCACTTGGCTGTTTCTGAATCTCTGAAACTGTGACATGTGGATAGGTGAGATGCACTACTTAGAACTCTTCTGAAACTGTGACATGTGGATAGGTGAGATGCACTACTTAGAACTCTTCTGAAACTGTGAGGTGTAGAGCTGTGTGTGGTAATGTGAAGAAGCCCTTCCTGTACCCGGCTGAAATTTGAGTTCTACATGTAGTAACACACATGTCATCTGAAATTACATCCTGCAATTGCTTGCACTTACATGGTTTCACAGTTACTTGATTTCCATATGCAGTATTTACATGTATTACTGTATGTTTACCTTAATGTTTGAAGTGTTCTGCTATGTTCCCCCTGTTGTGGTGGTGATGATGGATTGTCCTTCTGGTGTTGGGATTTAATTTCTGTTCTGAGAAGGCTTTGCCCCAAGTTTGGTACTCACCCTGAGAGGCTGCTGGAGTAGTAAAAGTAGGTGCTTTTCTAGGGGATTGTCAGTGTAGTGTGCAGATAAAAATAGCTGGAAAAACTCAGCAGGTCTGACAGCATCTGCGCAGAGAAATACAGTTAACGTTTCCAGTCCGTATGACTCTTCATCAGAACTGATGTACTAATGTACAGACAACTCTGCTTTGTTTCTGTCTTGGCATTAGCTGACCTGATTGCGCTTTGTGCTGTGATGATCCACACACTGTCATCCCAAGCTGAATAATTTAAAATTCCATATGAAGCTTTACTTCTTCACAAACCTGCTAAGAGACTGTGGAAGGCTTCTGACATCAAAAACAAAAAAAGACACAACTTCCTGTGATGCGTTCTATGGCTTTATATAACGAAAACACATCTTTTTAAAGAATGTGTCCATTCCTAATTTACTGATCTATTTGACATATTATGTGATATGGTGTGTATAATTACTTTGCAAAATTTAAGAGCTGTCTGTTTTGAGAGTACAGAGTTGACTTTTCGAAAGGGTAGTGGTGATATTTCCAAATGGAGCAAGCTGGTTTTCCGTTTCGGATTCTGCCAGTCAAAGTGTATTTGTATGAAGAGAGTGGGTTTTTAGCGTTCAAGTAAAGTAAATTTGAATCCAGTGCCTTTTACCCTTTCCGTTGGCATTGCCACCTCATTGTAGAGCGAAGCAAATTTCTCCTCTCCCATTTTCTCCCCAAACACAAATGCTGTGCTCTGATTGATCTTTCTCAGGCACATTGAGATACGGGAACATAAGAACTGGGAGAAGAAAAAAGGCGGAGGTCTGTACAGATGGACTTTTACCATCCCGGTAGTTGTCGAATACAACGATGATGGAATTATTAACTAATCACGCGATCATTCTCTTTCAATGAGTCTACAACACACTGAGACATGAGGCGAGGAAAACCCCGCAATGCTGGAGAGCTTTGGGAACCACAGGTCCAAAGTTACCTATTCTTCTCAAGCCTGCTATACTCACCACAGGACATATTCTCAAATTACTTATGGAGTGCACCCCACGATATTCTTTTTTGGAAAGAAATCTAACTAATCTCCTCCATCTTCCATTGACCACACACTGAAATCTCATTTCTGCAGATTAGTTTAAATTTATCCGCCCAGCGCAGGCCGCATCCTCTGATCCTGCTCTCCTGGACAAGATTTTTAAAAATTCATTCATGGGATCTAGGTATCGCTAACTGGGCCAGCATTTATTGTCCATCCCTAGTTGCCTTTGAGAAGGTGGTGGGGAGCTACCTTCTTGAACCGCTGCAGCCTATGTGGTGTCGGTACACCCACAGTGCTGTTAGGGAGGGAGTTCCAGGATTTTAACCCAGCGACAGTGAAGGAACGGTGATATATTTCCAAGTCAGGAAGGTGAGTGACTGTGGGGAGAGAAGTTGAGATGGAATTAGAAGTTAAAATGCTAGAAAGTGAGTCTGGAAGGCAGAGGAAACATAGGCTAGAGAAGAAAGAAGTGATAAAAACAAAAAACTACTGCGGATGCTGGAAATCCAAAACAAAAATAGAATTACCTGGAAAAACTCAGCAGGTCTGGCAGCATCGGCGGAGAAGAAAAGAGTTGACGTTTCGAGTCCTCATGAATTTCAAGAAAGAAGTGAGTTTAGGAAGGCTAATGGAATATATTTTAATGCAAGGAGCCTGAGGAATAAGACAGACAAGCTGAGGGCACAGATAGGTACATGGGAGTATAATATCATAGCTATAACTGAGACTTGGCTAAAAGGGCAGGATTGGCAACTCAACATTCCTGGTTTTAGGGTATTCAGACAAGATAGAGAGGGGGATAGAAGAGGAGGGGGGGTTGCAATATTGATCAAGGAATCAATAATAACAGTGAAGAGGGATGATATCTTGGAAGGATCATCCAATGAGGCCATATGGGTAGAAGTAAAAAACACAAAAGGGGCAAACACAATGTTGGGTGTGTACTATAGGCCCCCAAACAGTCAGGGAGAGATAGAGGATCAAATATGTAATCAAATTTCAGAGAAGTGTAAGAATCATAAGGCAGTAATAGTAAGGAATTTTAACTACCCGGATATTAACTGGGATAGTTTTATTGTGCAAGGTAAGGAGGGAGCAAAATTCTTAAGTTGTATCCAGGAGAACTTTTTTAGCCAGTATGTAGAAAGCCCAACAAGGGAGGGGACAGTTCTGGACCTAATATTCGGAAATGAGCCCGGGCAGCTGGAAGGCGTATCAGCAGGGGAGCATTTTGGAGATAGTGATCATAACTCAGTTAGATTTAGGATAGTTATGGAAAAGAATAAGATTGGGCTGGGGATAAAAGTTCTAAACTGGGGAAAGGCTAATTTTACTAAAGATGAGATGCGATTTGGCCCAAGTGGACAGGGAGCAGCTACTTGCAGATAAAACTGTGTCAGAGCAATGGAAGGCATTCAAGGAGGAAATAGCGAGAGTGCAGGGCAAATATGTTCCCATAAAGACAAAGTGGGGGACCAAGTCTAGCGAACCCTGGATGTCAAGGGACATAAAGACTAGGATTAAGAAAAATAGAGAAGCTTATGGCAGATACCGAGGGCTCAATACGGCCAAGTCCCTAGAGGAGTATAAAAAGTGCAGAGGGGAACTTAAGAAGGAAATTAGGAAAGCTGAGAGAGTGCATGAGAAAGCATTGGTGGGTAGAATAAAGGAAAGCCCAAAGGGGTTTTTTAAATGTACAAAGAGCAAGAGAATAACTAGGGAAAGAGTAGGGCCAATTAGGGACCATGGAAGTAATGTTTGTTTGGACCTGGAAGATGTGGGTACAGTCCATACTTTATGTTAGTCTTCATAATGGAAAAGGAGGACGCAGGTATAGACATCAGGGTGGAGGATTGTGAAATATTTGAGGAAATTAACAGAGAAAGAGGAGGTACTAGTGGGTTTAGCAGCTTTAGAAGTGGATAAATCCATAGGCCCGGATGAGATGTATCCCAGGCTGTTGAGGGAGGCAAGGGAAAAGATATCAGGGGCCCTGGCAGTAATTTTCAAATCCTCTCTGGCCACAGGTGAGGTGCCAGAGGACTGGAGGACTGCTAACATTGTCCTATTATTAAAAAAGGGAGGAAGGGATAAACCAGGAAATTACAGGCTTTGGTGGAGCAAACAGGAAGACATTTTGAAAATGAGATTCCAGTGCCTCGACAGGTCAGGTGTGTATTGACAATAGTTGATTGTGGTTGTGGACTCCAGCATTAGCTACTATATGGTACTCTGTACCATTTACGGGATCACTTAAGCTGGGGGTTGAAGGTCAAGACAGCACATGTTGGGGCTTCACAGAATCACACAGTGCAGAAGAGGCCCTTCGGCCCATCCAGTCTGCACCAACACGTGAGAAACACCTGACCTACCTACCTAATCCCATTTACCAGCACTTGGCCCATAGTCTTGAATGTTATGACGTGCCAAGTGCTCATCCAGGTACTTTTTAAAGGATGCGAAGCAAACCGCCTCCACCACCCTCCCAGGCAGCGCATTCCAGACCATCACCACCCTCTGGGTAAAAAACTTTTTCCTCACATCCCCCCTAAACCTCCTGCCCCTCACCTTGAACTTATGTCCCCTTGTGAATGACCCTTCAACTAAGGGGAACAGCTGCTCCCTATCCACCCTGTCCATGCCCCTCATAATCTTGTACACCTCGATCAAGTCGCCCCTCAGTCTTCTCTGCTCCAGCGAAAACAACCCAAGTCTATCCAACCTCTCTTCATAACCTAAATGTTTCATCCCAGGCAACATCCTGGTGAATCTCCTCTGCACCCCCTCCAGTGCAATCACATCCTTCCTATAATGTGGCGACCGGAACTGCACACTGTACTCCAGCTGTGGCCTCACTAAGGTTCTATACAACTCCAACATGACCTCCCTAATTTTGTAATCTATGCCTCGATTGATAAAGGCAAGTGTCCTATATGCCTTTTTCACCACCCCACTAACATGTCCCTCCACCTGGAGTTATCCCCCTTAGAGCAGAAAAGGTTGGGGAAGATTTAGTAGAGCTGTTCAAAATCATGAAGGGTTTGATAGAGTAATAAGGAGAAACAGTTTCCAGTGATAGAAGGGTTAAGGAATTGGCAAAAGAATCAGAGACAAGAAGAGGATAATCATTTTGTGCAGTGAGTTGTTGGACCTGGAATGCACTTCCTGAAAGGACAGTGGAAGCTGATTCAAAAGCAACTTTCAAAAGGAAATTGGATAAATACTTAAAAGGGGGAAAGTTTTGTGGGGCTTATGAGGAAAGAGCAAGGGAATGGGACTAAATGGAGAGCTCTATCGCAGAGCATGATGGGTTGAATGGCCATTTTCTGTGCTGCATCATTCTATGATTTTATCTTAAAAACGCCATTCAGGAAGAGTATTGTATTGAGAATAAAACAAAAATCCATTAATCAATTCCTAAAGCATTGACTTACAATAATTAGTAGTTTTAATGAAATCATACCCAATGTGTAGAAATCTTTGCAGTTTTAAAACCTGGGAAGTAAATCTTTTACAGCAAGATGACCAAGTGCATTGCTTGAAGTGGAAAAAAACTTTTAAGCCAGCCCCAATTCACTAGAATTCTTTTCATAAAGAATTGCGAGGTCTAAATGTTTTATCACTTCACGGATTGTGACCACGTAATGAATATTCTTGTTAAAATTGTTTGTCGGTTTTTTGTTAAGGTTTTGAAGTGGCCATGAATCTAGGAGAGGTGATCAGAAGTGTTACATGGAAACATAGGAATACTGAGTTTTCCTACAGTCTTGAGCAAAATTTCTTTCCTGTCAATTTTCCTTTTCCTTTTTCCCTGAATAAGATTGGGAAAGCAGGCTGCTAACAATGTCACTAGAACCTGTCACATATATATCTTTCCCACTACCTCCCTCAACTCCTCCACTGTCTTTAAATTATCAGACTGCTTGTCCGACATCCAGTACTGGATGAGCAGAAACTTCCTCCAATTAAATATTGGGTAGACTAAAGCCATTGTCTTCGGTCCCCACTACAAACTCCATTCCTTAGCCACCAACTCCTTCCCTCTCCTTGGCAACTATCTGAGACTAAACCAGACTGTTCACAATTTGGTGTCTCTAGGTTGTATATGACTCTATTTAGTAGGACAGCATTGGAAGAGGCAAGTTTAGACAAAGGGATACATGAGGGTTTCAGCAGCAGATAGCAGGGTCAGGGATGATCATTGGTCTATTTAGTCTACTCCTTATAGCTTATTAGAACAAAGAACAAAGAAAAGTACAGCACAGGAACAGGCCCTTCGGCCCTCGAAGCCTGCGCTGATCATATTGCCCGTCAACTAAAACATTTTGCACTTCTGGGGTCCGTATCCCTCTATTCCCATTCTATTCATGTATTTGTCAAGCTGCCTCTTAAACACCACTATCGTACCTGCTTCCACCACCTCCTCTGGCAGCGAATTCCAGATACTCACTACCCTCTGCATAAAAAACTTGCCCCGCACATCTCCTCTATAGTTTTCTCCTCTCACCTTAAATCTATGTCCCCTAGTAATTGACTCTTCCACCCTGGGAAAAAGCTTCTGACTATCTACTCTGTCCTTGCCACTCATAATTTTGTAAACTTCTATCAAGTCGCCCCTCAATCTCCGTCACTCTAGTGAGAACAATCCGAGTTTCTCCAACCTCTCCTCATAGCTAATAACCTCCAGACCAGGCAGCATCCTGGTAAACCTCCTCTGCACCCTCTCCAATGCCTCCATATCCTTCCGGTAATGTGGCGACCAGAATTGCACGCAATATTCCAAGTGTAGCCTAACCAAGGTTCTATACAGCTGCAGCAATATTATTAAGAATATAAGGAATAGGAACAGGGGTAGACCATGTAGCCCTTCGAACCTGCTCCATCTGGATTTCCTTCTGTGTCAACTCCACCTTTGTCCCCTGTCTCCATGTCCCTTGGGTTTCTTAGTGGCTAAAAATCTGTCAATCCCTGTCTTGAATATACACATTGACTGAGCATGCACAGCTCTCTGGGGTATAGAATACCAAAAGATTCACAACCCTCTAAGTGAAGAAGGTTGCAGCCTATCTGACTCTAATTTAGTTAAATCACATAGACAGAACCATCTACACTCACACCCATAAACCTGCTTTACAATAAAGCACAATAATATTATGGAACTTTTTATAGTTTTGTGACACCTCTTCACTAACAGGGACTTGTCCATTTCTCTGTTTAAGCTTGCCTTTGATGTTCCACAACACTTTCTGCTAATCAGTTCCATAATTCTATAACTCTCAAATTAATACAGTGTCAGTTTGTGCCTGAGTTGAGGTTCAGTTATGAGAGTGTAATAAGCTGAGGTAATTTTGTCATTGGTGGGGCACACACAATAGTCTCCTTGATGCTATTGCCCAACAGTGTAAAGGATTTGAACTCTGCCTTTGTGAGGGACCTGAATTGAAATGACCTTGGGTGCTTAGAGTTGCTATTGAAGAGATTACAGTGAGGCCCCAACAGGCACTATAAGAGTTACACATATTGAAAGAGTGCTACCTGACAACACATAACTCCATAGAATACCTGCATTTGCTGATTTAGGATTTGGGAAGTTGGGAGTACATTGTAGGTGTGATTCTGTGTCATCCTATCCACAGCACTTTAATACACCTATGCTATATTCATTGCTATATTTTACTAAACTGATGAGGTTTGAATTTGATGCAGCACACCACCTAATTAATATTCTACAGGAACCTCTCGAGTAGTTAGTGTTCTGGAGCTACACTGCCTTCAGAAAAAAATATGGACAATTAAAAAGACCTGGCTTTGAAGAGGAGCTGGCTCTCCACGAGCAACTAATTAAAAATCTTGTGCTTTTCCCAGTGACTCCTTGTGCATGTACGTTTGAGGATTCCCTGCAGTTTCTTAAAGTGCATGGCTGCTGTGACCATGAGCTAGCCCTTAGTTTCCATGTAGTTTGTTGAGTCACTTCTAACTCCCCTGAATAACTACACCTTTTCTAGCTTATAAAATCAGTGATTTTTTTTTAATATAAAAAATTCAATCAGTCTTTTCTGAACCTGATCAGTAGTTTTAAGTGGCTACCTTTTATTTTGTTCAAGAGGTGGCTTGGAATGTATATTCCCAGATTGTTTCTTATTAGGTTTTGGAACTGGCATAATTTAGAAATGAGCATCCAGATGATCTGGATCTGTAGGTAGCTTTGTGTTCATGGAATATGCCAAACTGCACAACAGCCAAAGCAAAAGTGCTGGTCTAAAAACACAAAATACTGGAAAAACTCAGCAGATCTGTCAGCATCTCTGGAGAGAGCAACAAAGGTCCTCATACTCAAAACGTCAACTTTATTCTTCTCCGCCGATTCTGCCAGACCTGCTGAGTTTTTCCAGGTAATTCTATTTTAAGTGATTATAGTTTACCTTCTGTCTTGTCACTTGACGATACGTCCCCTGGACATGATGGGTTGCATCCTAGGATATTAAAGGAAATAGCTGCAGGGATCATGGATGCACTGGGAGTAATCTACTAAGAATCGTTAGATTCTGGAAAAGTCCCAGAGGATTGGAAAACTGCCAATGTAACACCCTTATTCAGGAAGGGAGGGAGACAAAAACAGCTAACTATAGGCCAGTTGGCTGTCATTGGGAAAATGTTGGGGTCTATTATAAAGGATGTAATAGCAGAGCATTTAGAAATGCGTAATCTAATCAAGCAGAATCAGCATAGCTTCATGAAGGGGAAATCATGCCTGACAAAGTTATTAGAATTCTTTGAGGAGGTAACAAACAGGATAGATAAAGGGGAACCGTTAGATATAATATATTTGGATTTCCAAAAGGCATTCGATAAGGTACCACACATAAGGCTACTTAATAAGATAAGAGCCCATGGTGTTGGGGGTAGTATATTCGCATGGATAGAGGATTGGCTAACTAATAGAAGACAGAGAGTTGGGATAAGGAGGGCATGTTCAGGATGGCAACCTGTAACTAGTGGAGTGCCACAGAGATCAGTGCTGGGGCCACAATTATTTACAATAAATATTAATGACTTGGATGAGGGAAATAAATGTACTGTTGTCAAGTTTGTGGATGACAGAAAGAGTCTACAGAGGGATATAGACAGGTTAAGTGAGTGGGCAAAAACTTGGCAGATGGAATATAATGTGAGAAAATGTGAGGTTATGCACTTTGACAGGAAGAATAGAGGGGCTGATTATTACTTAAATGGAGAAAGACTGCAGAAAGCTGCAGCACAGAGGGATTTGGGGATCTTCGTGCATGAATCCCAAAAAGCTAACATACAAGTTCAGCAGGTAATAGGTAAGGCAAATGGAATGTTGGCCTTTATTTCAAAGGGAATGGAGTTTCAAAATAGGGAAGTCTTGCTAAAATTATACATATCTAAGACCACACCTAGAATACTGTGCACAGTTTTGGTCCCCTTATCTAAGGAAAGCATTGGAGGCAGTCCAGAGAAGGTTCACTAGGTTGATCCTAGGGATGGAGGGATTTTCTTATGAGGAGAGGTTGAGTAGGTTGGGCTTGTATATTGGAGTTTGGAAGAATGAGAGGCGACCTTATTGAAGCATATAAGATTCTTAGGGGGCTTGATAGGGTGGATGCTGAGAGGTTGTGTCCCCTTGTGGGAGAGTCTAGGACCAGAGGGCATAATCTCAAAGTAAGGGGGCACACATTTAAAACAGAGATGAGTAGGAATTTCTTCTCTCAGAGGGTAGTCAATCGGTGGAATTCTTTACCGCAGAGAGCTGTAGAGGCTGGGTCATTAAGTATATTCAAGGCTGAGATAGACAAATTTTTAATCAGTAACGGAATCGAGCGTTATGGGGAAATGGCAGGGAAGTGGAGTTGAGGATTATCAGATCAGCCATGATCTCACTGAATGATGGAGCAGACTCGATGGGCCGAATGACCTACTTCTGCTCCTACGACTTATGGTCTTATGGTATGGGTTGTCATGACGTATGTGGAAGTGTATGTTTCAAAAATGGAACCCTCTTTTCCACTTGTCATAATTTTACCCACATTTTGAGTCCTTTCTTCTTTTCCAGTTGTTTTTCGGGCTAATGAAACTTTTAATTCAGCTCAGCAACTACTCTGGTAAGTTGAGTTGTCTTTGTTTCAGAGTTATCTGTGAAACCCTTGTATAAGTTTGACAACGTCACCTGGGCATTCTGTTCTGTTCGGAATATTTCTTCCATGACCATTGACTGCACCTTGGACTCTTCCAAATCACTCGTTAGATCGCCAATCTGTTTCCTAGAATTTCTCCTATCTAGTTTCTGGATTTGCTCTTCCATATTGTATATCTCAACTTTCCTGTTGTTCAGATTGGACCAAAGCTGAAGAAATTCATCATTTAAGCTTTTCAAATCCTCATCAAGTGGTCTACTTCCTGTGAGTGAAGGTCCAGTGTTCTCATCAGTTCTCACTTTTCCTTAACAAACTCTTCTTTCGTATGTGAAAGTTGATTCTCTATAGTGATCAGTTTTTCTTTAGCAGAGTATAATTCCTCTGTAATTGTACCTCTGCCATTTCCATTTGTTTTGAGAGACCTCACGTTCTCTTGTGAGAACTTCTACCTTCGCTTGATATTCTAGGCCCTTAATTTTCATCTCTTCACATATATCTTTGGAAATGTAATGTTTTCCCAAGTTTTCTTCCAAATGTCCATCCATTTTCTTCAGCTTTGTAGTCTCTTTCTTGTACCTCTTGGCTTCCTCCTGAAATGTAGAACATTCCTGAATCTTCTTTGCCAACTAGTTCGTCAGCTCCTTCAGAGTAACATTAAATTCATTTTGCTTCACTTTGTAACTTTCCAGAGGGACAAACTTTAACCTGAGGGATCCTTGTGGTGTGTGAAGGTCCTTTAGCAGGTTTTCCTTTTCTTAGTGAAGCACAATTACTTTGTCTTGATTTTCTTGTAATTTAAGAGTCTCATCAAGTTCTGCTGTTCCACCATTCTGCTGTTTGAGGTAATCTTTATTCCTTCATGCTGCTGAAGGGTTATGTATTGTTTTTGAATTTAACCTTGAAGGACAGTTAGCTGTTCTTTCAACAACAAAAACAGAAAATGCTGGAAAAACTCAGCAGGTCTAACAGCATCTGTGGAGAACAAAAAAACAAGAGTAAACATTTCGAGTCCTTATGACACTTCTCAGCTTCTAAACTCCAGTGAATACAGGCCTAGTCGGCCCAATCTCTTTTCATACAACAATCCAGCCATCCCAGGAATCAGTCTGGTAAACCTTTGCTGCACTCCCTCTGTGGCATGTATGTCCTGTCTTAGGTCAGGAGACAAAAACTGCACACAATACTCCAGGTGTGGTCTCACCAAGGCCCTGTACAGCTGCAGGAAGACATCCTTGCTCCTGTACTCAAGTCCTCTCACCATGAAGGCCAACATACCATTTGCCTTCGTAACTGCTTGCTGCACCTGCATGCTTCCTTTCTGTGACTTAAGTACAAGAACAGTCAGGTCCCTTTGTACATCAACAATACCCAATCTATCACCATTTAAATAATACTCTGCCATTCTGTTTTTCCTACCGAAGTGGATAACTTCACACTTATCCATGTTATACTGCATCTGCCATGTATTTGCCCACTCATTCAACTTGTCTAAATTGCCTTGAATCTCTTAACACCCTCCTCACATTCCACCAGGTTTTGTGTCGTACGCAAACTCGCAAATATTACATTTGGTTCACTGCCTGCCACTCCAAAAAAGACCCATTTATTCCTACTCTCTCTTTCCTGTCTGCTAACCAATTCTCAATCTATGCCAATTTATTGCCCCCAATCCCATGTGCTTTAATTTTGCACACTAACCTCTTACATGTGACTTTATCAAAAGCTTTCTGAAAATCCAAATACTTTACATCCCTTATCTATTCTGCCTGTTACAACCTCAAAAAACTCCAGTACCTTTGTCAAACATGATTTCCCTTTCATAAATCCATGTTGATTTTGTCTAATCCCGCTGATCTTTTCTAAGTGTCCTGTTATCACATCCTTTATAATAGACTCTAGCATTTTCCCTACTACTGATGTTAGGCTGACCGGTCTGTAACTCCCTGTTTTCTCCCTCCCTCCTTTTTTAAATAGTGGGATTACATTCGCCACCCTCCAATCTGCTGGGACTGTTTCAGAATCTACAGAATTTTGGAAGATGACAACCAGCGCATCCACTATTTCCATGTCCACTCCCTTTAGTACCCTGGGATGTAGATTATTAGGCCATGGGGCTTTATCAGCTTTCAGTCCCACTAATTTCTCTAGCACTATTTTTTTTAGTAATACTAATTTCCTTCAAATTCCTCCTTCTCACTAGACCCTTTGTTCCCTAGTATCCCTGGGAAGTTATTTGTGTCTTCCTCCATTAAGACAGAACTAAAGTAGTTGTTTAATTGCTCTACCATTTCCTTCCTCTCTATTTTAAATTCTACTGTTTCACTAATCTTTTTCTTTTTACAAGCTTATAGAAGCTTTTACAGTCCATTTTTATGTTCCTTGCAAGTTTATTCCTATACTCTATTTTTACCCTCTTAATCAATCTCTTGGTCCTCCTTTGTTGAATTCTAAACTGCTCCCAATCCTCAGGCTTGCTACTTTTTCTAGCAACTTTATATGAATCCTCTTTGGATCTAATACTATCCTTAACTTCTTTTGTTAGCTTTACCTGTTGTGTTTTTGCGCCAGACAGGAATATATAACTGTTGCAATGCAGACATTCAATCCTTAAATATTAGATATTGCCTATCCAGCATGTGCCTTTTAATGAAGTTCCCCAATCTATCTTAGCCAACTCACACCTCATACCTTTGTAGTTTTCTTTGTTTAGATTTAGGTCCCTAGTTTCAGACCCGATTATTTCACTTTCCATCCTAATGAAGAATCCTATCATGTTATGGTCGCTGTTCCCTAAAGGACCCCGCACAACAAGATTATTAATTAACCCCTTCACATTGCACAATACCAAGGAACTAGGATAGCCTGTTCCCTAGTTGGTTCCTCAACGTACTGGTCTGAAAAACCATCTCGTACACACTCCAGGAATTCATCCGCCACAATATTATTGCTAATTTGGTTTGCCCCATCTATATGCAGATTAAAGTTACCCATGATGACTGTAGCACCTTTGTTACATGCATCTCTAATTTCCTGTTTAATGCGATTACCTTATCACAACTGTTTGGAGGCCTATCGACAACTCCCACTAATGTTTTCTACCCCTTGTTGCTTCTTAGCTCCACTCAGAGTGATTCAATATCTAGATTTTCTGATCCAATATCATTTCTCACTATCGCACTGATTTCATCCTTAACTAACCGCCACCCAACTTCCTTTTCCTTTTTGCCATCTAATATCGAGTGCCCTCGGATGTTTAGTTTTCAGCCTTGGTCACCCTGCAGCCATGTCTCCGTAATCACAATCATATCGTACCAGTTTACATCTATTTGTGCTGTTAATTTGCCCACCCTATTGCGAATACTCCGTGCATTCAGATACAGAGCCTTTAGACTTGTCCTTTTAACATTTTTACACATGTTTTTTACACTATGGCCCTATTTGCTGCTAGCCTTTGTTCCTTCTACCTTCCACTTTTGCTTTCTACTTTTTTGTCTTTCATTCCTATCTTTGTTTCCCTCTCTTGTGTCTCTCCGCTCAGGCTTCTATCCCACTGCCGCTCTAGGTTGGGCCTAGGAAACTACCCTGAGGAATTTCTTCAGTGAATTCCTGGATTGAGACCTTGAATCACCACAGCCATCTCCCTTTGTGTTAGGTCTGACTCCAACCCAGTGGAGCCTTTTCCCCTTGATTCCCATTGATGTTAACTGTGCTAGGGCTTCTTGGTGTTAAACTTAGTCAAAAGCTGCCTTGACTTGAAGGAAAGTCACTCTCACCTCCTGTGGAATTCAGCTCTTTTGTCCAAGCTTGGAGTAAGTTCAGAGCTGAATGGCATGCAAAATGCCCGAATACAAACTAAACCTCGATGAGCAGATTATTAGTGAGAAAGTGCTGCTTGATAGCACCGTTAATGACATCTTCTTAAACTTTGCTGATGATTGATGGGCCGGTAGTTGACTGGATTGGATTTGCCCTGCTTTTTATGGACAGGACATACTTGGGCAATATTCCACGTTGTCAAATAGATGCCAGTGTTGTAGATGTACTGGAACAGATTGGCTAGGGGTGCAGCCAGTTCTGGGGCACAACTTTCAGTACTTCTGCCAGGATGTTGTCAGGGCCCATAGCCTTTGCAGTATCCAGTGCCTTCAGCTGCTTTTAAATTGGCATGTTTGATGATGGGCATCTCAGGAGGAGACCATGGTCATCCATTTGACAATTCTAACTGAAGAGGGTCACAAATCAAAAGTCTTGTCTTTTGCACTGATGTGTTAGCTTCTCCCATCATTGGGATGGGAATGTTTACGGAGTCTCCTTGTCCCTTTAGCTGTTGTCCAGTAAGACTGCACTGCAGATTGGCCGGGTGGTTAACAGTGAGGTTGAGTGTCTTGGGCTACAGGAAGATATAGACGGGATGATCAAATGGGCAGATAAGTGGCAGATAGAATTTAACCCTGAAAGGTGTGAGGTGATACACTTTGGAAGGAGTAATTTGACAAGGAAGTATTTAATGAATGGCATGACTCTAGGAAGTTGTGAGGAACAAAGGGACCTTGGCGTGTGTGTCCATAGATCTCTGAAGGCGGAGGGGCATGTTAGTGGGGTGGTGAAAAGGGGACACTTGCATTTATCAATTGAGACATAGATTACAAAAGTAGGGAGGTCATGTTGCAGTTGTATAGAACCTTGGTGAGGCCACAGCTGGAGTGCTGTGTGCAGTTCTGGTTGCCACATTATAGGAAGGATGTGATTGCACTGGAGGGGATGCAGAGGAGATTCACCAGGATGTTGCCTGGGATGAAACATATTAAGTTATGAAGAGAGGTTGGATAGACTTGGGTTGTTTTTGTTGGAGCAGAGAAGACTGAGGGGCGACCTGATCGAGGTGTACAAGATTATGAGGGGCATGGACAGGGTGGTTAGGGAGCAGCTGTTCCCCTTAGTTGAAAGGTCTGTCACAAGGGGACACAAGTTCAAGATGAGGGGCAGGAGGTTTAGGGGGAATGTGAGGAAAAAGTTTTTTACCCAGAGGGTGGTGATGGTCTGGAATGCGCTGCCTGGGAGGGTGATGTAGGCGGGTTGCCTCACATCCTTTAAAAAGTACCTGGATGGGCACTTGGCACATCATAACATTCAAGACTATGGGCCAAGTGCTGGTAAATGGGATTAGGTAGGTAGGTCAGGTGTTTCTCACGTGTTGGTGCAGACTGGATGGGCCGAAGGGCCTCTTCTGCACTGTGTGATTCTGTGATTCTGAATCTCTGGATTATTACCTGAGCCACGTGCAAATTGGCATAGGACAAATAAGATGAGAGAAATGAATACGTAGCTCAAAGACTAGTGTGGGAGAAATAGGTTACGGTTTGTGGGGCACTGGCACCAGTACTGGGGAAAGTGGGATCTGTACGGTTGGGACAGTCTACACCTGAACCGTGCTGGGGCTGGTGTCCTCACGAGCCGCCTAACTAGGGAGGTAGAGAGGGTTTTAAACTGAATACTGGGGGCAAAGGATCAAATATGGGAAGATGTGGTAAACCAAAGAGTAGAGACAAGGTAAGAGAGACGGATATTAATATGGGAAATGATAAACAGACTGTGCCAGGAAGGGACAGAGAGTACAGACCTAAGAGTAAATCAGCGGATAAGGCTAGACACTACAAAAATAAAAGGATAAAACTGAAGGCTCTGTATCTAACTGCACTTGGCATTTTAAACAAAACAGATGAACTGATAGTGCAAATAGAAATAAGTAAGTGCTATCCGATAACCATTACGGAGACATGGCTACAGGATGACGTAGATTGTGACCTGAATGTTGAAGGGTACGTGACATTTAGGAAGGACAGGAAGTTAGGAAAAGGTGGAGGTGTGGCTCTGTTAATTAATGTGTTAGCACATTAGAGAGGGATGACCTAAGCTCAAGAAACCAGGATGTAGAAGCGGTTTGGGTTGAGATGAGGACTGATAAAGGCAAGGAGTCACTTGTGGGAGTGGTGTACAGGCCTCTTAATTGTAACTACACAGTAGAACAGAGTATAAAGGAATAGATAATGGGAGCTTTCGAGAAAGGCACAGCAATAATCATGAGGGATTTTAATCTACATATAGGCTGGAAAAATCAGATGGGCAAAGGTAGCGTAGGTGAGGAGTTCATTGAATGTTTTAGGATAGTTTCTTAGAACAGCACGTTCTGGAGGCAACCAGAGAGCAGACTTGGTATTGAGCAACGAGATAGGATTAATTGATAACCTCCGAGTGAAGGCACCCCGAGGTAGTCGCGATCATAATATGATTGAATTTTACATTCATTTTGAGGTAGAAACAAGTGTGTCCAAGACCAGTATTTTAAACTTAAATAAGGGCAATTATGAGGGCATGAAAGCAGAGCTAGCTAGAGTGAACTGGCAAATGAGGTTAAGTGATAGGTCAATAGAAGTTCAGTGACAGACATTTAAAGAGATATTTCAAAATACACAGAATAAATACATTCCAATGAGAAAAAAAGATTCCAAGCGGAGGACTCACCATCCATGGTTAACTAAAAAAGTTCAAGACAGTATCAGACTTAAAGAAAAATCATATAATTATGCAGGTCAGAAGATTTGAAAGAATATACAGAACAGCAAAAAATGACAAAGAGATTAATAAGGAAGAAAATAATAGAGTATGAGAGAAAGCTAGCTAGCAATACAAAGACGGGTAGTAAGAGTTTCTATAGATGTTCAAATAAGAAAAGAGTTAACAAAGTGAGCGTTGGTCCTGTAGTGTCTGGGGAATTGATAATGGAAGGTAGGGAGATGGTGGATGAATTAAACAGGTATTTTGCTTAAGTCTTCACTATAGAGGACACAAGTAACTTCCCGGGAATATCTGTAAATCAGGAAATGGAAGGGAAAATTACAATCACCAGGGAAGTGGTATTGAGCAAATTGTTGGGTCTGCGGACTGACAAATCCCCAGGTCTGGATGGACTTCACCCTAAGGCCTTGAAAGAGATAGTTGACGCATTGGTTTTAATTTTCCCAAATTCCCTAGATTTGGGGAAGGCTCCATTAGATTGGAAAATAGCAAATGTAACCCCTTTATTCAAAAGGGAGGGAGGCAGAAAGCAGGAAACTATAGGCCAGTTAACCTAACATCTGTTAGGGAAAATGTTAGAAGCTATTATTAAAGATGTTATAGCAGGGCACTTAGAAAAATTCAAGGCAATCAGGCAGAGTCAATATGGTTTTGTAAAAGAGAAGTCATGTTTAACCGATTTATTGGAGTTCTTTGAAGGAGTCACATGTGCTGTGGATAAAGGGGAACCGGTGGATGTACTGTACTTAGATTTCCAGAAGGCATTTGATAAAGTGCCACACCACAGGTTATTGCAGAAAATAAAAGCTCATGGTGTCAGGGGTAACATATTGGCTTGGATAGAAGATTGGCTAGGTAACAGGAAGCAGAGAGTTGGCATAAATGGGTCTTTTTCTGGTTGACAGGATGTGACAAGTGGTGTGCTACAGGGATCAGTGCTGGGGCCACAGCCTTTTACAATTTATATAAATGACTTGGATGGAGGGACTGAAGAAATGGTTGCCAAATTTGCTGACAACACAAAGATAGGTAGAAAAGTAAATTGTGAAGAGGATGTAAGGAGGCTACAAAGTGACATCGATAGGTTAAGTGAGTGGGCAAAGACCTGGCAAATGGAGTATAATGTGGGCAAATGTGAAATTGTTCATTTTGGCAGGAAAAATAAAAAAGAAGCTTATTATCTAAATGGTGAGAGATTGTAGAGCCCTGAGATTCATAGCGATATGGGTGTCCTAGTGCATGAACCACAAAAGGTTAGTATGCAGGTCCAGCAGGTAATTTGGAAAGCTAATAGAATGTTATCATTTAATGTGAGGGGAATTGATTGATTACAAAAGTAGGGAGGTTATGCGTCAGTTGTACAGGACATTGGTGAGACCACATCTGGAGTATTGTGTACAGTACTGGTCTCCTTATTTAAGGAAAGATATAAATGTATTAGAAGCAGTTCAGAGAAGGTTTACCAGACTTAATACCAGGAATGGGCGGGTTGTCTTGTCAGGATAGGCTGGGCAGGTTAGGCTTGTATCCACTGGAGTTTAGAAGAGTAAGAGGTGACTTAATTGAAACCTTTAAGATCTTGAGGGAAGTTGACAGGGTGAATGTGGAAAGGATGTTTCCTCTTGTTGGAGAATCTAGAACTAGGGGTTACTGTTTAAAAATAAGGGGTCGCTCATTTAAGACAGAGATGGGAAAAAAAATTTATCTGAGTGTTGAGTGTCTTTGGAACTTTCTTCCTCAAAAGGTGGTGGAAGCAGAGTCTTTGAATATTTCTAAGGCAGAGCTAGATAGATTCTTGATTAACAAGAGAGTGAAAGGTTATCGGGGGTAGGCAGGAATGTGGGATTCAGGTTACATTCAGATCAGCCATGATCTTATTGAATGGCAGAGCAGGCTCGATAGCTGAGTGGCCTACTCCTGCTCCTGCTCCTAATTTATTTGTTTGTATGAACTCCCCACAGTGTAGTAACTTGCTGACATTCGTTATTTAGGTTCATAGATGTAAAATGGTTGCTTGATTTAGGCAGCAGAGGACTACTGTTTCCGATGGAAGCATCATCCAAGAAGAGTGAGCACCTTCATAGGAGGAGAGTAGAAAGCTGACTAAGAATATCAACCAAACTCTACCTGAGCCCATATTATGGCAGAAATGAGAAATGACAGGAATTTCCTGTCTACCAGTAATGGATTATGTTGGAATGCGAATGTATTCTCAGTGATTTTAATGGGAATTTCCTTATTGTTTCTGCTCCATTTCATTTTCTCCTGTACGTCATTGCTCAGTCTGATTACATTTCTCAGCAATCTAACTAATCACCTACTGCACTTCACCTATCACACTTGTGCTCGCTGACCTAAATTGGGTCCCAGTCAAGCAATGTCTTAATTTTCAGAGTGTTTTCAAACCCTTACATGGCCTTGTCCGTCCCTATCTAAGTAATCTTCTCCAGCCCTGCAACCCTCCATGATCTCTGTGCTCCAATAAATCTGCCCTCTTGTGCATCCCCGATTTTAATCATTCCAGCATTGTTGGTCCTGCCACCAGCTGCCTCAGCTCAGTAGCTTTTAAAAGGGATGTGGATAAATATTGTAAGCAGAAACATTTAAAAGGATAGGGGGATGGAGTGTTGATAGAATCCAAGCCAGTTGGTGAAGTCAACACCAAGGCACAGAATTTTTCTTTACTAAGAGAGTTTATTGACTTTGTTCAGCCTCATCTCTCTCCTATCATCCCAGTGTCCCAGCTATCCCCTATTTATGTGATCAAAGTACTTAATTAAACAATGCCTTTCAGCTGTGTATCTTAATACTACAAACAATATAGTTAACATACTATTAACAAGGAGTAGGGGAATGGCACAAAGTAGATGGTTCTTTCTGAGAGCCAATGTGTAGGTGATAGGCTAAATGGTCTCCTCTTATTTTATGAAATCCAGTATTTTCTAATCATAGTATTCTAACAGACAGGCTGTCAGGAGATTGTAGAAGATCTTTGTAGTGGATGGCTGCAGATGCTAACGGACCTCACACCAACCTCGCTGCAAAAATTGCCTACTGGTTCCGTGCTAAATAAAGTGTCCAGAAATATTTCTGCCCCCATAACTGCAAACTCCTGGGTTATGTAACGAACATTATAAACATTGACTTTGAATTAATTGTGAGCTATAAAACATTTGAGTTCCAAGGTCATTTATACCAGTCAGCAGCTTCATGCTTGCTTTATTGCTTTTACATCCTGTAACCTGGGGATTTCTCTGAAATGAACCAGCTTTAACTTGAAACTGGATGAAAAGATCAGAGAGTATGAAGGTGTTCAATATTCAATGCAGCAATGATGTATTTTTTTTATTCATTCAGGGGATGTGGGCTTCACTGGCTGGGCCAACATTTATTACCCATCCCTAGTTGCCCTTGAGAAGGTGGTGGTGAGCTGCTTTTTGAACCGCTGTAGTCCATGTGGTGTAGCTACACCCACAGTGCTGTTAAGGAGAGAGTTCCAGGACTTTGACCCAGCGATAGTGAAGGAATGGCGATATATTTCCAAGTCAGGGTGGTGTGTGGTTTGGAGGGGAACTTCTAGATGGTGGTGTTCCCATATGACTGCAGCCCTTGTCCTTCTAGATGGTAGTGGTCATAGGTTTGGAAAGTGTTGTTAAGGAACCTTGGTGAATTCCTGCTATGCATCTTGTAGATGGTACACACTGATGCCACTGTGCGCTGGTGAAAGAGGGAGTGAATGTTTGTGGATGTGGTGCCAATCAAACAGGCTGCTTTGTCCTGGATGGTGTCAAGCTTCTTGAGTGTTGTTGGTTCTGCACTCATCCAGGCAAGTGGAGAGTATTCCATCACACTCCTGACTCATGCCTTGTAGATGGTGGACAGGTTTTGGGGATTCAGGAGGTGAGTTACTTGCTGCAGGATTCCTAGCCTCTGATCTGCTCTTGTAGCCACTGTATTTATGTGGCTAGTCCAGTTAAGTTTCTAGTCAATGGTAACCCCCAGGATGTTGGTAGTATGGGATTTAGTGATGGTAATGCCATTGAATGTCAAGGGGAGATAGTTAGATTGTCTCTTGCTGGAAATAGTCATTGCCTGGCATTTGTGTGCCACAAATGTTACTTGCCACTTGTCAGCCCAAGCCTGGATATTGTCCAGGTCTTGCTGCATTTGGACATGGACTGCTTCAGTATCTCAGGAGTTGCGAATGGTGTTGAACATTGTGCACATCAGCGAGCATCCCCACTTCTGACTTTATGATAGAAGGAAGGTTATTGATGAAGCAGCTGAAGATTGTTGGGCCTAGGACTGTTGGGCTCACGGCATGGCACATTTGCATGCACTGGAAGCTACATATGTTAATACACAGGGCCCTGTTCTTTGCAGACAGAAAAAACAGGTATACACATTGTGCTTGTTTCAGCTAAACAAAGTAAGTGACAGCTATTCTCTGGTTCATGCCTCAGGGCAATGCCTTGACCAATCAGAGTCAAGCTGCCTGGTTTAAATTTCAAACAATGCTTGGCAGTTAACTGTCAGTCACAATTAACCGGTGCATTTTCCGTGGCATCACCTCTACCAATCAGAGCCCACTTGCCAACCAATCAGAACACTCAAAGTATGAAGTTGTTTCTTCCCTTGACATTGATATTCTTGTGATTGTCCTGATGAGTGCAAGATGAAAAGCTTCGACAAAATGTCTGTTCTCAGCAATACTCAAGTTCTGTACTACCAAACGACTATTTATCTAGGATGTCTTGGTTTATTACAAACTGGTTATAGAATATTCTAGAACAAAAACAAAAATACCTGGAAAAGCTCAGCAGGTCTGACAGCATCTGCGGAGAGGAAACAGTTGACGTTTCAACTCTGCATGACCCTTCATCAGAACTAAGGAAATACAGAAATGGAGTGAAATATAAGCTGGTAGAGGGGGGTGGACAGGTAGAGCTCGATAGGAGGCCAGTGATAGGTGAAGGCAAAGAAGAGATTGCCAAAGATGTCATAGACAAAAGGACTAAGAGGTGTTGACGGTGGTGATATTATCTAAGGAATGTGCTAATGGGGACATTAAGGGTAGCAAGCAGGACAAGCTAGTGGCAGATGGCCCTAGCGGGGGTGGAGTGGGGGGAAGGGATCGAAATGGGCTAAAAGGTGGAGATAAAACAATAGATCGAAATAAATTTTAAAATGGGTGGGAAAAGAAAAATATATTTGTAAAAAAATTATAAATTATTGGAAAAAGGGGGATCGGAAAGGGGGTGGGGATGGAGGAGAGAGTTCATGATCTGAAATTGTTGAACTCAATATTAAGTCCGGAAGGCTGTTAAATGCCTAGTCGGAAGATGAGGTGCTGTTCCTCCAGTTTGCGTTGAGCTTCACTGGAACATTGCAGCAGGCCAAGGACGGACATGTGGGCATGAGAGCAGGGTGGTGTGTTGAAATGGCAAGCGACAGGGAGATCTGGGTCATGCTTGCGGACAGACCGAAGGTGTTCTGCAAAGCGGTCACCCAGTCTGCGTTTGGTCTCTCCAATGTAGAGGAGACCGCATTGGGAGCAGCGAATGCAGTAGACTAAATTGAGCGAAGTGCAAGTGAAATGCTGCTTCACTTGAAAGGAGTGTTAGAATATTCTAGTTAGTTAAAGCCCTGAATTCTGATGTTCCAGCAAAATGATTCTGGACTTGCAAAATTTAACTTTTCAATGAGGAAGTGTGACCAAATAGGAATCCCCTGAATGTAATACTTTTTGTGACAGCCTTCTCTTTGTGTATATGGACAGATGGACTGCAGCAGTTTAAGAAGGCAGCTCACCATTACCTTCTTAAGGACAATTAGGGATGGGCAACAAATGTTGGCCTAGCCAGCGACATTCACATCCTGTGTAAGAATTTTTAAAAATGCAAAATCTGAAGCCAGACTATACAATCCTAATGCAGTCGGTAATAGGAAGAATTACTGACAATGTTGAAGCTGAAATCACAGTTGATCTGAATTGGCAGTGACCCAATAAGTTCTTTTACTGTGTGTGTTTTTTTAAACCCATAGGCTTGGAAAGGACTTAACCTGAACCTGAAACAAGTCTAAACAATAACCATGTCCTCTGCATACTGAATGTATGTCACTCCTTTTTGGAATCAGGGAAAGTAAACCTATTGCAGTATTGTGTCTGTGTCAGTGCCAATACACAATGAATCTATTCGAATCCCATTTCCCCCCTCTATTCCTGGAGCCTTTAATATTTTTTTTTACAAATATTCATCAAATTTTCTTTTAAATGTGAATGACTCTTTCAATAGCCATTTGTGGTAATGCATTCCAGATTCCCGTAACACTTTGCATGGAATCTATTCTTCCGACCTTTATTATGCTTCTAGTACTCTCAGTGAATAAATTTTCTCGCTGAAGTCTCACTTTCACATTAACTCATCCTGGCCAATCTCAAATGCCATCCATCGTCTCATAAAATGAATTGAACATCCTTCTGCTTTACTAAATCCTTTACAAAATGCCTCCTCTCCTGACCATCCCCATCTCTAGGTACCACAGTCTTTGCTCTTCTCACACTGGCTATCGTTGCAATCCCTGTACCTTCAGTGAGAGAGCCTTCAGTGATCTCTCCCAAACCACTGTACCTTGCTTTGATTCAAGTGATGGAACTGAATGTTGGGTGGGACATAAAATGGGCCGTGGATGCAATTTTGCCCATTCTGCAGGCCCACCGAGGTCTAATTTCACTTCCATGAACCAATAATCAAGGCTGACATTCCAGAGCAGTACTGAGGGAGTGCTGCACTGTGGAGAGTGAGATGTTAAACCAAGGCCCTCTCTCACTTCTCAGGTAAATGCAAAATATCCCATTGCACTGTTTGAAAAATAGCAGTGAGTTAGCCCAATGTCCTGGCCGATATTTATCCCTTAACCAATACTTGGAAAACCTGACTAACAGTGCATTCATCTCATTGATGTTTGTGGGACCTAGCTGTACCCAGCCAGCGACAACATTGCAAAATGAATTCATAAGTATTTTGGGATACCCTGTAAATGTCAAAGGTACTTCATAAATAACATTTCATCTTTCTTTACCACTGCTTAGTTTGGTATTTGCCTGTTTTATTTTATTCATTCACAGGATGTGGGCTTCGCTGGCTGGGCCAGCATTTATTGCCCATCCCTAATTGCCCTTGAGAAGATGGTGGTGAGCTGCCTTCTTGAACTGTTGAGGTCCATGTGGTGTAGGTACACCCACAGTGCTGTTAGGGAGGAAGTTCCAAGATTGTGACCCAGCAACAGTGAAGGAACGGTGATATATTTCCAAGTCAGGATGGTGAGTGACTTGGAGGGGAACTTCCAGGTGGTGGTGTTCCCATCTATCTGCTGCCCTTGTCCTTCTAGATGGTAGTGGTCATGGGTTTGGAAGGTGTTGTCTAAGGAGCCTCTGTGAAATGCAGTGTCACTTTTTTCTATATTAAAGGCACCCTGCAAGTTGTTTTCAATGCATTATCAGTGTTTCCTCTTTAATCTTGCGATTTGAGTAAGTTGAGAGTTGTTGATTTATTATGAGTGTTTATTATAGATAATAATGACAGAGGAACCATGCCATAGTTCCTGACTTCTGGCTTTGCTGCAATGTTAATTCCTGTAGTCTGTACAGATTCATGAGACACACCCACTGAGGTTCCAATCACATGTTTATACAAGCCATGTGTGATGTAAATGCTATTGTTATGACAGTATGATATTTCATTATTACACCAGCCATTTACCTACTAGAATTAATGTGATTACACGACTGTAGGAACCACTTAAAAGCAAACTTACATTCAGTGCATGCAAACAGCAAAATACTGAAGATACTGGAAATCTAAAACAAACAGAACATTCTGGAAACACAGCAGGTCAGCAAGTGTCATTGAGAGTAGATAAGTAAAGTTTTGGGTGTGGACCTTTTTTCAGAATTGAACCGAAGGAAGAGAGGCATATTAGTACAGTCAGTAAAAGGAGAGGGAGATATACACTGGAGCACTGCTCCACCCTGACCCCTCTAGAGTGCAACAATGTAGGAGATCATTGCAGTCAAGTACTGCATAGAAACATTAAGGCATTAAAAGGCAAAGGGGTGCATTTTCTCTCCAGGCATGGCCAGCAAAGTACTCTGGGCTGGGAGGCTGTGTTCCTGCTAGGAAGTCTGGTCTGTCTGGAGGACCAGGCCTCATTTACTCTGGGCCAGCAGGTTCTGTCAGTTGGAAAAACAGGCCACACTCACACTGAGCCAGCAAGCTCCGTCAGTCTGGAGGACCAGGCCTCACTCACACCAGACCTGCAGGCCATGTCAGTCTGGAGCCCCAGGCCTCACTCACACCAGACCTGCAGCCCCCATCAGTCTGGAGGACCAGGCCTCACTCACACCAGACCTACAGGCCATGTCAGTCTAGAGGACCAGGCCTCACTCACACCAGACCTGCAGGCCATGTCAGTTTGGAGGACCAGGCCTCACTCACAGCAGACCTGCAGCCCCCATCAGTCTGGAGGACCAGGCCTCACTCACACCAGACCTGCAGGCCATGTCAGTCTGGAGGACCAGGCCTCACTCACACCAGACCTGCAGCCCCCATCAGTCTGGAGGACCAGGCCTCACTCACACCAGACCTGCAGGACATGTCAGTCTGGAGGACCAGGCCTCACTCACACCAGACCTGCAGGCCATGTCAGTCTGGAGGACCAGGCCTCACTCACACCAGTCCTGCAGGCCATGTCAGTCTGGAGGACCTGGCCTTACTCACACCAGACCTGCAGGCCATGTCAGTCTGGAGGACCTGGCCTTACTCAGACCAGACCTGCAGGCCATGTCAGTCTGGAGTACCTGGCCTTACTCACACCAGACCTGCAGGCCATGTCAGTCTGGAGGACCAGACGTTCTCAAGAGCAATCAGGGATAAGCAATAAATGCTGATCTAGCCAGTGACACCCACATCCCATGAATGAATGAATAAAAAAACTCACAGCAGACCAGCAGGCTCTGTCAGTCTGGAGAACGAGGCCTCACTCATAGCGATGTGCTGGACTCTGGATGGAAACAGAGAGCCTTGGGATAGTCCAGATGCTCTGG
The DNA here is from genome assembly GCF_964194155.1 of Cetorhinus maximus. Taxonomy (NCBI): domain Eukaryota; kingdom Metazoa; phylum Chordata; class Chondrichthyes; order Lamniformes; family Cetorhinidae; genus Cetorhinus; species Cetorhinus maximus. The sequence continues at coordinate 132,855 of NW_027596151.1, forward strand.
GCCCTGCAGTATGATATGAATCTGGTTTCCATTTTAAATGGGCTTACTGCTTGACTACAGGAGCCACTCAGGTAACAAGCGGTACATCCCTGGTGTGCATTGCTGTGGTCTCAGTGATGACAGCAATGGGCAGAATGTCATTGCCTACCATTTTCTAGGCACTACTACCCTGAAAATTCAGCCCAAAGGATGTGTCCATAGCCAAGGAAGTGGGAGGTGTGAAACTAGAACCAGGTATAAAACTCAAACAAGTTTGAAAATGGATGGCTACAGCATGAAATTATTGAAATCAATGCTCAAACCAGAGGAGGACGATGAGATATTGCTTCTGAAGCTTACATTGAATAGACACCAATGACAGAGTGGAATGTGATGGATGTTAAAATGGTGATGTACAGGTTGCTCTGATTGCACTTGTCAACAGAATGGCAGTTTTCAACCAAGCAGATCCTATAATCAGTGTTTTTTGTTTCTAATGTAGAGGCGATTATGACACAAAGCAAACACACTATACTGGATTACATATGCATAAATTGCTGTCTCATATGGAAGGAGTGTGATATGGGTTAAAATCTGACTTGGGTATGATACCTGCACTGTCAAATAATCTGCCAACAGTTCTCATAGCCCAGTGTTCCAACAGGGCAATGAGAGGATCATGAACAGGATCTCGGAGTTCTTGCTCTCCCTAGTTTAGGGAAGGTTACTGTTCGTTATCTTCCACAGCTAAAATTGAGTGTTTGGTCTGAATGACTTTGCACCATTCTGGACAATGCCTTTACTGAATAGATCATCAGTGGCTTTTGATTTTGTAGATTTTTGCTGTAGCACCACTACCACCACTGAGCGGGAGAGATTTCAGTTTTTAAGATGAAAGGGGAGCGTGGCCTTTTGCAGAGCTGGAACCACAAGTGGAAAAAGGTCACAAGGATCAGCAGCCTCTGAGGAGAATCAGAAGCAGGAAGGGCTCCCACATTCTCTGATGCATCCAGCCAGCTTTTACTGACTGAAGTGAGAATGAGAAAGGAATAACTCCTGGAGATCGAGGCCAAGAGGTCCAATGAGGGACTCATATGGAGCGAGGTTAAGAATCAAACCATGCAATCCCAGCACTCTGAGAACTGCCACGTAGTGGAGTTATAGAGGTACACAGAAACTTTGCAAGGGTGGCAGAGGTAACAGAAGATACTGCCCTCAATCCACACTCTATAATAAATGACAGAGGCTTCACTTATGCCCTTACCTCATGCTGTTTCTTTGCCATCACCTAGGCGTTGGTTATAGAAAGGGAAAACTCTGTAAACGCTTGAACACTCAACGCAATAATAGCGCAAAAGCCTAGAAATGGGATCACATCTGTATCAGTGTGTGATGCCGGTTCAGTGCCTGCTGTACGATCCTAATGATGCTGGCAGGACCCTGGACAAACAGGTGCAGCCATCGCATTCTGGGTGAGCTGCAGGTGCCAGTCATGTTTCCAGGAGCAGCTTGCCATAAAAATGGTTCAGGCTGCAACCTGATAGAAGTGACCGATGGTGTATGTTATCTTCCTCTGTCTGCAGAAGCCTTGACTACAGGGGATGGGCCCGAACAACCATTCAGCCATCCTGCTACATGGCTTTGAATCAACAGAGCTGGCACATGATGAAAGCATTGTGGCAGCTCCTGGGCATCAAGCATTACAAGATAGGACAAGGTAGGCAGCAAGCATCTGCTACATATTAAAGAATTGAAATTGAGAGCATTGTTGTATGGGCTTTGAGTGCTCTGTTAATTACTCCTTACACCGTGGAAAATAAGCCAATTTATAGAATTGGACGTCTTGCTCCCTTTGTTTACCTGGTTCCATCGAGAAGGAAATAATGTGGTCTGGCTAAATAGACCTTTCGTACATTGACAAGCTGACACCCTGAATAGTGTGACAAAGATCACCAGATACTTCCTGGAAAGATCCAATTGCAAAAAGAAATTCAAGGCATTGGTGACTTTGACTGGAACAGAGAGCTTGTTCTCCTGATGAAAGATTGGCTGGTTTTTAGCCAGTAGAGCTGATATAGCTCCCAGTTCCCATCAGGGGCAGAAAGGGGAAAGCTCAGCCTTCTACAAAACTGACAGACAGAGAAATCAAGGTAAGGTCATCTAGACTGATGATGAATCGGTGTGTGTGAAACATTATTCCAAGTTCCATCTTCTAGTCAAACCATGGGAATCAAGGCATTCCGATAGGAAGTGATTGTCCTCAGTCCAAAATTGCTCACCATAGCTGACTGAAAATGATTGCAAACACAGTGATGGAGCCTCCAAACCACTAAATGTCTAAATTTATTGTACAGTAATGCACACCTTCAGCTCCAAATATAATGGCCTCGTTAGTGCTGTGTCCACCCAGGGATAGACATTGGTATTTATACAGCCTCCTTTAAAGTCAAATCTTTAACGTGGCATGGGTTACTGGCTTATGTCAGCAGTGGCTTAGTTGGTAGCACTCCTGCCTCTGAGTCAGAAGGTTGTGGATCCAAGTGCCACTCCAGAGGCTTGGGCACAAAAATCTAGGCTGACACCCCAGTGAAGTACTGAGGGAGTGCTGCACTGTTGGAGATGCTATCTTTCGGATAAGATGTAAAGCCGACATCCTGTCTACTCTCTAAGATCCCATGGCACTATTTCAAAGAAGAGGAGGTGAGTTATTCCCAGAGTCCTGACCAATATTTATCCCTCAATCAACAGCACAAAAACAGATTATCTGGGCATTATCACATTATTCTTTGTGGGAGTTTGCTGTGCAAAAATTGGCTGCTGTGTTTCCTACATTTACAACGGTGACTACACTTCAGAAAGTACTGGAGAACACTTTAAGACATCCTCAGGTGGTGAAAGGTGCTTTCGAAATACAGTCTTTCTTTTTGAAAGTTTTGGAAAGTTGAGCAGGAAGACTGGTTGTGCAGACCTGAACCCACTGAAATCAAGCTGGACAGCCATTAAAGTATGAGGGAGTTTCTTTAGGAGAGGAGTTTGTATTTTATCCACTGGTGGTGTTGAGCTGGTTGGCCTTACTGCAGCATTTTAGGTTAATGCCCCAAAAAGAGTGGTAAATCAAAAGAGAATCCAGCGTATGTTCTAAATTGTATGTCTGTACTCTTCCCTATCCCCTCACCCTCATTGATCTCAGGAGTGAGACTGTAGATTACATCCTACAGTTAAGAATTGTTTGAAAAGTAGAGGCAGTGAGAGCCTGAAAATGGAGAATGAGGCTCCCTTCCCCTAACTGGCACAGTATATTGCACAATAAAAAACCTGTTGCTTCCAGCCACTCACAATACATGCTAATCCAACAAAACCAGATTCCTTGCCCATGCAGGACCTGAACCAAATATTCCCAAGTTCTAGCCTGAACTGGTGTAGTCTGACCTGTTTCTCAACCTTGAATAGAAAGAACTTTGACCTAACCAGTGTGTATATCCAGGTTTAATTGTTGTGAAAACATGAACTTTTCCAAGGCTTGTTCAGCGTGTTTCATTGTTATTTTGCTATGGCAATATTGGATGTATTTATTTTGGTAATTTTTCTCTCCCCCCCCCCCCCCCCGCCCCCCACTATATGTACTGCGGACTTCAAATTTCAGGATAGCAAAAAGTGAAGGGGTTCTTGTCTCCACCCATTGTAGGACCACTGTTTAATAGCCTACAAAAGTTTGGTGTGTATAGTTTTAGTCACATTTAGTATCTTTCAAAAAAGTATGGTCTGATTGACTGTTATAAAGGATGTCTCATTTAGGAAAGGACAGAGCTGAGGGGTTGCATAAACAAGTTGAGTTCAGATGAGAAAACAGCTTTAGGGGCAGAACTTCAGGGAGTTCAGCACATGACTAGGTGGTGGCAGCTGTTCAGGGGAAGATGGGAGCTATTCCACAAGGATGGGCTACATCTGCAGAGAAAGGATGTTAATGCACTTGGGAAACAGATAAATAGGGAAGTGGAGAATCAGCCAAGCTGGGAAGGAAAGCAGAAAGGGAATTCAAATCAATACAGCAAGTAGTGTAGAGGGCAGAAATAGATGAGGTAAATGTACAAATTTTTAAAAACTGACCAAATTGTATCTAGAAGGAATAAAGGGAATAGATGAGGAAAATCACATTGAGCAGCCAAAAGCTGAGAAAAGAAACAAAAACTTACGCTAAAAGGAGTAATATTAAATACAAACAAGAAAATAAAAACCATTTCAATGCTCAGAGCATGGGATATAAACTGGGTAAGTTAGAAACAATTGCATCACAGATAGATTATTCAAATACTAACCAAAATTTGGCAGCAAACAGGGCAGAGTGGAAAGTCAATATTATAGTGAGAAAGGAGGAGGAATGGCAATATTGCTGAAGGATAGAATACATTCTATAGAGAAAAAGGAGGCTCAGGCACAGTCCCCATTGTTAGAGATCAGAAGTTGTAAAAAGGGGCTTGTCGTACGGGCACTAATTGTGGGAGAAGGAAAAGTATGTAAAATTATTGTTAGGACAAGGACAGAGTAAACTGCAAAAAGAGAAAGGAATTCTTAAAAGGTGTGTAGGAGTCCCTCCACAGCCTTGTCTCTCCCTCTCTCTGTAATCCCCTCCAGCCCCACAACCCTCGGATACCTCTGTGTTCCTCTAATTCCAGCGTTTTGTGTAGTACCAATTTTAATTGCTCCATCATTGGCGGCTGTGACTTCAGCTGCCTGAGCCCCAAACTTTGTAATTCTCTCCCTAAACCTCTCTGCTTCTCTCCCTCTCTTTCCTCCTCTGAGACTTTCCTTTAAACCTACCTCTTTGACCAAGCTTTTGGTCATTTGCTCTAGTGTCGCTTTACGTGATTCAATGTCAAATTTTATGTAATAATGCTCCTTTGAAGCCTTTTGGGATGTTTTATTACATGAAAGTTGCTATATAAATACAAATTATTATTGTATGTATGCTTGCCAAGGAAGAGGCATTGATAGGTCCAGTTATGAGTAACAAGATGGATTAGGCAGATGGGTTAAATATTGACAAGTGCTTCGTGGCTAGTGAGCATAATATGATGAGGTTTAAGGTCCAAATAGAAAGGGGAAAAGTCTGCATAAAAACAAGGGCAGGTTTTACAAAGGTGATGATGTGAGGTGGAAAGAGTAATTGGCACACAGGTCTGTAGATCAATAATAGGCTATTTTTAAAAAGAGATTGCAATGTTGCAGAATATACTGTGTGAAAAGGAGAATACTTCACGTTTCAGAATGGCTTGAATAAATAAAAAGATCAGAAACAAATTAAAATTGACGATGGCATATGGTGACTATGGGCTATATCCAAGTAATGAAAATAAGAGCTGAAGAAAAGGATAAAGGAGGGAATTTGAGGAGAAAATCAGAAAAATATTAAAAAAGCTATTTTCCAAATATATCAGAAAAAATTTAAGATGTGACACCTGAGAGGAGAGGATAGTGAATTAGTGGAGAATAAATGAAAATTGGCAGGATACCCGACAAGTATTTGGCTCCAGTGTTTCCAAAAGAGAAGGATCCTGGGGAGAAGATGAGATGAGAGGTATCATGATAACTAACAGGGAAGCATTAGAGAAGTTAGTTATTCCATAGGGGGACATTGCGCTGGGATCTGATGGGATGCAAGGATCCTGAGGGAATGGAAGGTGGAATGGTAGAAACTCTAGAAACGATATTTTACTGTTCTATTGCAAGCTATTGTGAGTCAGTGGTCTGGCAATTGGCCAATGTAACACATATTTTCAAAACAGAGGATATTACAAGCTAGTTAGTTTAATATCCATGGTAGGGAAAACTTTGGAGCCCTTAATGGAGGCTGAAATGAGTAAATAGCTAGATGAGAAAATAACTAGAGGCAGCCAACATGCATTGCAAAAAAGGAGGTTGCACTTGTTAAACCTGCTTGAATTCTTTGAAGAGTTAACTAATATGATGGGGAGATGTGGAAAATGGGCTGTGCTTGGAGCTAATGGAGTATTTTTGATGTGTATTCACTGTTGTAATGAAGGAAACACAGCAATAATTCAAGCACAGCAAGCTCCCAAAAGCAGTAATGAAATAATAACTAGATAATCTGTTTTTGTGATGTTGATTGAAGGATGAATATTGACCAGGACACTGGGGATAACACTCCTGCTCTTCTTCAAAGTAGTTAAATGGGATCTTTTATATCCACCAAGATGGAGCCTCAGTTCAACATCTACTCTTGACAGTGCAGCATTCTGTCAGTACTGCAATGGAGTAGCATAGATTTTTATTATTGAGCCCTGGAGTGAGACTTGAGCCCAGAACCTTGTGACTCAGAGGTAAGAGTGCTACCCACTGAGTCACAGCTGATACTTTGTCACAAAGATAGGTTTTAAGGCGAGTCTTAAAGGAGAAAAGAGTGATGATGAGGCAAAGAGGTTTTGGGAAGGAATTCCAGAGTTTTGGATTGAAGAAAATTAAGGGTATGGAATTTGAAGGGTAGCAAATTGTATCAAGAAGTGATTCAGATGGAGGAAATGGTTGTTGAAAGTGGTAGTGGGTGCCCACATGGTTCTGTTCTGCGACCACTTCTATTCACTCTACATCGGTGAGTTAGATGGGGGGCTACAGGGAGTGATGTCCAGATTTGGAGACAATACTAAAATGGGAGACATACTGCCAAAGCTTCTTGTCTCACATTCATCAGGATAGACGCAAGAATGCCGAATTTCAAAGGGAACAGCAATTTATACTGCTTGAGAAAAAGGGTGCTGATTGGCTGGCATGTTGACGCTGATTGGTTGAGATGTTGCCATGGTGAATGCACCAGGGAGCTTTTGACCCCCATGCAATGTCTGGACGTATTCCTTTTTCCTACAGAGGACAGGTTCCTGCATATGAACATATGTAGCTTCTTGTAAGTGTAAGTGAGTAATTGCAAGCCCTACTTCAATTGATTTTTAGTGTAATTGTTAACACATTTGGAAATGTTCAGCAATGCAGGTGGTGCTTGATAGATAGGTTGTTTGGATGTTTGTGTGGTCCCTTTGATGCCACGACTTCGCCTGTGCACGCTCCTGATGACGTCTCTCGATGTGTCCGGTGCCTTCCCGAATGAGTCTTCTCCATTTTGGTTGGTCACAAGGCAGGGACTTCCATGATCCGACAGGTATTTTCGACCTCTTGAAGGATGCTTTGAGTACATCCGTAAAGCATTTCCACTGTCCTCCTGGGAGTCTCATGCTGCGACCGAGTTCTGAGTGGAGCAGTTGCTTTGGGTGGCTGGTGTCAGGCATATGAACGACATGTCCTGTCCAGTGGAGCTGGTTTTGAGTGATTAGTGCCTCAATGCTTGGGAGAAGATGCTGTTGTTGGACTGCCTTTCTTGCCAGTGGATTTGGAGGATGTTGCAAAGCCACCACTAGTGGAACTTCTCCGGTGCTTTAAGGTGCCTGTTGTAAGTTATCCAAGTCTCCAGCCACCCTCAAACGCTCCAAGATACCATATTCATGGCCTTGGCTCCTGCAAGCCCTGTACTTGTCCTTGCTGTTTTGTCCCTTGCCTCATGGCACCTGGCACAGCCCCTCACCTTGTCAAAGGCACTGCTTCCTGCAGGGAGAGGCCCACAGGGGCCAATCAGTTCCCCTGCTTGGTGCTGTCACCCACCTGCTGCTGGAGGCCCACAGGGCATGGGATGTGGGATCACTACCAGGCGATGCCCTTATTGCCCATCCCTAATTGCCGTTGAGAACTGAGTGGCTTTCAGAGGCCATTTCAGAGTCAACCACATTGCTGTGGGTTTGGAGTCACATGTAGACCAGACCAGGTAAGGATGGCAGATTTCCTTCCCTAAAGGACATTAGCGAACCAGATGGGTTCTTACAAGAATGTTTTCATGGTCATCATTAGACATTTAATTCCATGGCGGGATTTGAACCCAGGTCCCCAGAGCATTATCCTGGGTCTCTGGATTATCAGTCCAGTGACAATACCACTACGTCATCACCTTCCCCCATCTGAAAAATGGCATCTTTGACACTCCAGCACTCCGTCAATACTGCAGTGGAGTATCAGTCTTGATTTTTGTGCTCAAGCCCTGGATGGGGACTTGAACCTGGAACATTGTGACTCAGAGGCGAGAATGCTACCAACTGAGCCACAGCTGACATATAAAGGTTGAGAATGAGACGACATAGGCAATTAAATTAAGAGATTTCGATTAGAGAGCAAGACTATACATCAAGCATTGTGAGGCTGTGGAATGCTGAAGTTAGTAATTGTAACAAGGGGCATGTCAATATTTAAGAATAGATTGGAATGTGTTTGGGTGGAGAAGGAAAGAAAGGGACTGGGATTACGGTATGGGATGAGAGCACTGCTGATTTAGAAGAGGAACAGTAACACAAACTGAGTCGAATGGCTGGTGTCCACTCACTCATTTTTCTAGAACCGCTTTATCCTATTCAGGGTCACAGAGAGCCAGAGCCTATCCTGACAGGCAATGGGCACTAGGCAGGGCACACCCAGGATGGGATGCCAGCCCATCACAGGGCACACACTGGGGGGCAATTTACTGGAGCCAATCCACCTAACCAGCACGTCTTTGGATGGTAGGAGGAAACCGGAGCACCTGGCGGAAACCTACACAGACACGGGGAGAACGGGTCAGAATCGAACCCGGGTCCCTGGAGCTGTGAGGCAGCAGCACTATCCTGGGTGGTTTCCATCTTCCGAAACTGTAAGGTCAAATAACTTGCAATGAGATATAAAATTAAAAAACCTTTTATTTCTCACATCTTCAAAGAGACACTAATAAATTCATCCATCCTATACATCTAGCAGGGATCAATACTCAAAGGAGCATTGGACAGAAAATTCTGGACGGTACCCATATCTCAGATCTGACCTCCCTCCTGGGCCAAGTGTTATGTCCACGGCCGATGTTATTCGCTGAGCAAGCCAAACCCCAGAGAGAAACTTGTCTTACTGGTCATAAATTTTTTTTGTATTTGAAAACGAGGGGAAAGTTACAAATTCCAGAAGATAGAATCCCAGTAACACTTTTAGGATTTTAAAATTAAAAGATTTAGTAACAAGAAAAAAAAAGTTAAGTACACAAGATTAAAATTTTACAGTTAAACAGTCTTATAAAACATTCCCCAAAAAAGCTCACTTGGTCAGAACACACAAGTAAATTAGTTGGCAACAGCTCCATTATAGATTTTATCATAAAAACCCAGTCATATTACCCAAGGTAAAACTGCTGCTACTTTAAGAAAAGGTATACTACACGACTTCCCACTCTCTTCCACTCTGCCGTAGAACTGAAGGAAGTTCAGAAACAGGAAACAAAGACTTTTCTGGCTTGAAACTGGATGGCTGCTTCAAATTCACAACTTTTCTCAGCACAGAGCTGGTCTGAGGACATCTCCTCCACAAAGCCAACACCGCTCAACTAAACATCTTTCCTTAAATATCCTTTTCCCCTTTGATCTTAGACCCCATTATTCTAAGCACTCTGTTCATCTATGAAACCTTTGTAAGTTGTAAAGGTCCCTTGACACTTCTAAACTCCCTTTGAAATTTAACAGCTGAAAAGTCTTATCCTATTATGCAAATTTCAAACCCAACCTATTTACTTGTACATTCAACTACACCATAGCCTCTCATTACAAATGCATGCATCTAGCTCCTTTACCTTTCAACTCTGTGCTCCCACAGAAAGCTGTCATTACCAACCTTCCCCCAGTTTAATTACACACACACACTCGCTCACATTCACAGCCTTCTTTACAGAATACCACCATGTTCCCAAAAATATTTTTTAAAAACATCCATCTTCATACCAAGGGATGGATGAATTTTACAGTTTCTTCATGTTTTACAATAGAACCAACAACTGCTGCCCCAGCTTCAACTTATAGATCCCCCTTTATCTAGATTTAACTTGATTTATTTCCTTTAGAGTGAAACAATTCTATCACATTTGCTCCATTACTAAAGCTAGCTGTAAAACACTCCTACATAACAAAGCCACAGCATTTCAAAGTACTCTAGGTGAAGCACTTTACCTAGCCTCTGAAATGTTATAAATTCCATTTAAATGCTTCCTCATTCCTCCTTTCATCGTTACCTCTTCCATGTCAAATGCACAGACTCCTCCCTGATTTGACACTGAGCTCTTTATAATGCCCAACTCCATTCAATTCTTGACTACTGCTCCCATAACTGAGGAGACCATTTTAACATCTATCAGACCAACTGAGAACCATCCTAAAATCTTTCTTTGGGAGAGCCTTGCTGCGATCACCACTGCACACAACTGTCAAATCAACTCTTCTGTGCACGAGTTCCGAGTTTGTAGAACCTACTTTAGTTTTACTGGCACATCTTTATTGCTCAGGAAAACAGACCACAAAGTTGAACTTTGAAGAGTGAGTAGTGGGAGGAGCACACGGAGGATCTTAGCACATCTGTGCCTTAGCTGCATATCCTCTCCATCACAAAGTTTGCCAACTTGGACCTTCTTAACATCAGCTCTACAATCCTCTTGAGCTCTGCTCCCTCTGACTCTGGCCTTTGTGCATTTACTCCAATTTGCTCTCACACAGTGGCAACTGGGGCTTCAGCCATGTTAGCCCTATGATTTAGAATTCCCTCCCTAAAAGCTCTTTAATTTTATCCTTTCACAGAATGTGGACTTTGCTGGCAAGGCCAATGTTTGTTGCCCATCCCTAATTGTCCTTGAGAAGGTGTTGTGAACCACCTTCTTGAACCGCTACAGTCCATGTAGTGTAGGTACACCCACAGTGCTGTTAGGGAGTTCCAGGATTTTGACCCAGCGACAGTGAAGGAATAGCGATATATTCCCAAGTCAGGATGGTGAGTGGCTTGGAGGGGAACATGCAGGTGGCGGTGTTCCCATCTATCTGCTGCCCTTGTCCTTCTAGGTGGTAAAAGTCTCAGGTTGGAAGAAACTGTCAAAGGAGCCTTGGTGAGTTTCTGCAGTGCTATATGATATACACTGCTGCTGCTGTGCGTTGGTAGTGGAGGGAGTGAATGTTTAAGTTGGTTGATGGGGTGCCAATCAAGCAGACTGCTTTTCCCTGGATGGTGTCAAGCTTCTTGAGTTGTTGGAGCTGCGCTCATCCAGGCAAGTGGGGAGTATTCCATCACACTCCTGACTTGTGCCTTGTAGATGGTGGAGAGGTTTTGGGGAGTCAGGAGGTGAGTTACTCACTTTCCAGCCTGTGACCTGCTCTTGTAGCCACAGTATTTACATGGCTGATCTAGTTCAGATTCTGATCAATGGTAACCCCCAGGATTTTGATAATGGGAGATTCAGCGATGGTAATGCCATTGAACGTCAAGAGGAGATGATTAGATTCTCTCTTGTTAAAGATGGTAATTGCCTGTTACTTGTGTGATGAGCATGTTACTTGCCACTTGTCCGCCCAAACCTGGATATTGCTCAGGTCTTGCTGCATATAAGCATGGATTGCTTCATATCTGAGGAATCGTGAATGATACTAAACATTATGCAATCATCAGTGAAAATCCCCACTTCTGACCTTATGATGGAGGGAAGGTTATTGGTGAAGCAGCTGCATGTAGTCACCCCTCTAATACTTTGGTTTCAACATCTATATTTCTTTGATTGCCCTCCTAGGAAGTGCCCCAGGATGTTTTTTTCTGCTTTAAAGGTGCTATATAAATGCAAATTGTTGTTATAATGATGATGTTTGTTTACAGTAAGAATGAGGTCAGGTGCTACAGTGCAGTACCCTTTATATTTTTTCCGGTGACTGAATGGTCAATTACATAAGGACACAAATTTAGATTGGCAAAAGAACCTGAGGTGAAGTATTTTTTTACACCATGAGTGGTTAGGATTAGGAATGCACTGCCTGACAGGATGTTGGACACAGATTCAATAGTAACCTCAAATGGGGATTGGATAAATATCTAAAGGAGGGAAGGTTGCAGGATGTAGAGAATGAGCAGAGAAGTGGGTCTAACTGGATTTTGCTCTTCAAAGGAGCTGTTGCAGACTTGATGAGCCAAAAGACCTCCTTCTAAAACGTACTATTCTTACACTTCCCTTGGAGAGAGGGATGGGAGTTGGAGCAGACTGGGGCACACTTGGTTTTGAAAGGAGAGAAAAATATCAAACTGTGCCGTTACAGGAAGGCTGTGAGTTGATTGTGAGAGACAGAGAGAGAGGAAGAGAAGAGCACAGATCTGATAGGAGACAGCATCAGCAAAGGATAAAAGAGAGAGAGGGGGAGTGAGCGGAAGAGGAGCGCAGACCTGATTAATAATGTTGTGGTAAAAGATCTTCTGGGAAATAGTGAGCATAATAACATTGATTTCCATGTTCAGTTTGAAAGTGACATGCTCCCTTCCTAACAGCACTGTGGGTGTATCTACATGGACTGCAGTGGTTCAAGAAGGCTGCTCATCACCACCTTCTCAAGGGCAACTAGGGATGGGCACTAAATGCTGGCCCAGCCAGCGAAGCCCACAGCCTGTGAATAATTAAAAAAATCACAAAGAAGAATCTTAAACTTAAACAAAGCCAATTACATAGGTATGAGGGGGAGAACTGGCTAAGGTTAATTGGGTAAATAGACTAACAGGTATGGAGGTAAATGAACAGTGGGAAACTTTGGAGGCGATGGCGTAGTGATATTGTTGCTGGACTAATAATCTAGAGACCCGGGGTAATACTCTGGGACCAGGTTTGAATCCCGCCATGGCAGATGGTGGAATTTGAATTCAGTAAAACTCTGGAATTGCCAACTTGGACCTTCTTAACATCACCTCTACAATCCTCTTGAACTCTGCTCCCTCTGACTCTGGCCTTTGTGCATTTACTCCAATTTGCTCTCACACAGTGGCAACTGGGGCTTCAGCCATGTTAGCCCTATGATTTAGAATTCCCTCCCTAAAAGCTTTTTAATTTTACCCTTTCACAGAATGTGGACTTTGCTGGCAAGTTTGTTGCCCATCCCTAATTGTCCTTGAGAAGGTATTATGATGACCACAAAACTATTGTCAATTGTTGTAAAAACCCATCTGGTTCACTAATCCCCTTTAGGGAAGGAAATCTGTCATCCTTACCTGGTCTGGTCTACACCTGATCCAGACCCACAGCAATGTGGTTGACTCTTAAAATGCCCTCTGAAATGGCCTAGCAAGCCACTCATTTGTATCAAACCGCTACAAAGTCACAAAAAAGGAATGAAACCAGACGGAACACCCGGCATCGACCTAGGCACCGGAAATGACAACGGCAATCTCAGCCATATTGACCCTGGAGAGTCCTCCTTACTAACATCTGGGGGCTAGTGCCAAAATTGGGAGAGCTGTCTCACAGACTAGTCAAGCAACAGCCTGATACAGTCATCCTTATAGAATCATACCTTACAGATAATGTCCCAGACATCACCATAACTATCCCAGTGGGACAGAACATACCCAGCAGAGGTGACGGCACAGTCGTATACAGTCGGAGTTGCCCTGAGAGTCCTCAACATCAACTCCGGACTCCATGAAGTCTCATGGCATCAGGTCAAACATGGGCAAGGAAGCCTTCTGCTGAATTACCACGTACCATCCCCCCTCAGCCGGTGAATCAGTGCTCCTCCATGTTGAACACCACTTAGAGGCAGCACTGAGGATGGCAAGGGTGCAGAATATACTCTGGGTGGGAGACTTCAATGTCCATCACCAAGAGTGCCTCGGTAGCACCACTGTTGACTGACCTGGCCGAGTACTAAAGAACATAGCTGCTAGACTGGGTCTACGGCAGGTGGTGAGGGAACCAATAAGAGGGAAAAACATACTTGACCTCAACTTCACCAACCTGCCTGCCTCAGATGCCTCTGTTCATGACAGTATCAGTAGGAGTGACCACCGCACAGTCGTTGTGGAGACTAAGTCCCGCCTTCAAACGCCTTCACATTGAGGATACTCTCCATCGTGATTGGCACTACCACCTTGCAAAATGGGATAGATTTCAAACAGACCTGGCAACTCAGGACTGGTCATCCATGAGGCTCTATGGGTCATCAGCAGCAGTAGAATTGTTCTCAAACACAATCTGTAACCTCATGGCCTGGCATATCCCCCACTCTACAATTACCATCAAGCCAGGGGATCAACCCTGGTTCAATGAAGAGTGCAGGAGGGCATGCCAGGAGCAGCACCAGGCATACTTAAAAATGAGTTGTCAACCTGGTGAAGCTATAACACAGGACTACTTGCATACCAAACAGCATAAGCAGCAAGTGATAGACAGAGCTAAGCAATCCGACAACTAATGGATCATATCTAAGCTCTGCAGTCCTGCCACTTCTGGTTGTGAATGGTGGTGGACAATTAAACAACTCACTGGAGGAGGAGGCTCCACAAATATCCCCATCCTCAATGATAGGGGAGCCCAGCACATCAGTGCAAAAGATAAGGCTGAAGCATTTGCCACAATCTTCAGCCATGGATGATGATGAGTGGATGATCCATCTCGGCCTCCTCCAGAGGTCCCCAGCATCACAGATGCCAGCCTTCAGCCAATTCAATTCACACCATGTGATATCAAGAAACGGCTGAAGGCACTGGATACTGCAAAGGCTATGGGCCCTGACAATGTTCCGGCAATAGTACTTAAGACTTGTGCTCCAGAACTTACGCGCCCCTAGCCAAGCTGTTCCAGTACAGCTACAACACTGGCATCTACCTGGCTATGTGGAAAATTGCCCAGGTATGTCCTGTACACACAAAGCAGGACAAATCCAACCAGGCCAATTACCGTCCCATCAATCTACTCTTGATCTTCAGCTGCTTCTTCAATGGCAAGTAACATTCGTGCCACACAGGTGTCAGTCAATGACCATCTCCAACAAGAGAGAATCCAACCATCGCCCCTTGACATTCAATGGCATTACCATCACAGAATCTCCCACTATCAATATCCTTGGTGGGGGGGAGGGGGTTACCATTGACCAGAAACTGAACTGGACTAGCCATATAAATACTGTAACTACAAGAGCAGGTCAGAGGCTGGGAATCCTGCGATGAGTAACCCACCTCCTTACCCCGCAAAGCCTGTCCACTATCTACAAGGCACAAGTCAGGAGTGTGATGGAATACTCCCCACTTGCCTGGATGAGTGGAGCTCCCACAACACTCAAGAAGCTCGACACCATCCAGGACAAAGCAGCTCGCTTGATTGGCACCCCATCCACAAACATTCACCCCCTCCACCATCGACGCACAGTAACAGCAGTGTGAGCCATCTACAAAACGTACTGCAGGAATTCACCAAGGTTCCTTCGACAGCACCTTCCAAACCCATGACCACTACCACCTAGAAGGACAAGGGCAACAGATAGATGGGAACACCACCACCTGGAAGTTCCCCTCCAAGTCACTCACCATCCTGACTAGGAAATTTATCGCCGTTTCTTCAATGTCGCTGGGTCAAAATCCTGGAACTCCCTCCCTAACAGCACTCTGGGTGTACCTACACCACATGGACTGCAGCGGTTCAAGAAGGCAGCTCACCACCACCTTCTCAAGGGCAACTAGGGATGGGCAATAAATGCTGGCCCAGCCAGCGAAGCCCATACCCCATGAATGAATTTTTTTAAATTCAAAGAAACAATTCAGAATCTTCCACAAAAACAGATTCCATTGAAAAACAAAAATGTCACGAGGAAGACCCATCCATGGCTCACTCAGCAAGTTGTGGATAGTCTTAGATTAGCAGAAGAGCTTACAATGTTACAAAGTACAGGAGCAAGTTTGATGATTGGAATGTTTTAGAACCCGCAGAGAGCCACCAAAAAGTTAATAAAAAGGGGAAAAATGGAATATGAGAGTAAGCTAGCCAGGAATATAAAAACAGATTGTTTGAGCTTTTATAAGTGTATAAAGAGGAAGAGAGTAGCGAAAGTAAACATTGGCCCTTTAGAATCAGAGACAAGAGGAATTATCATGGGGAACGAGGAAGTGGCAGAGGCATTGAACAAATATTTTCTGTCTTTCTTCACAGTAGAAGACACAAGTTTCATACCAGAAATAGACGGTAACCTAGGAGCTAAAAGGAGTGCGTAAATTAAGGAAATTAATATTAGCAGAGAAAAAGTATTGGAGAAACTTAAGGGACTAAAATCTGACAAATCCTGAGACCTGATGGCCTACACCCTAGGGGATGCTGTAGAGATAGGGGATGTGCTGGCTATCATTGTCCAAAATTCCTTCGATTCAGGTACGGTCCTATTAAACTGGAAGTTGGCAAATGTTACACCACTTTTCAAGACAGGAGGGAGAAAGAAAACAGGGAACTCCAGGAAAGTTAGCCTAACATCAGTTGTTGGGAAAATGCTGGAATCTATTATTAAGGAAGTCTTAACAATGCACTTAGAAAAGTATAGTATGATTAGAGCAAGTCAACATGGTTTTACCAAGGGGAGAGATCCTGTTTGACAAAGTTAGAGTTTTTTGAGGACGTGACTAGTAGGGTAGATAAAGGGGAACCAGTGGATGTAGTATACCTGGATTTCCAAAAGGCATTTGATAAGATGCCACACGAAAGGCTAATAGGCAAGGTAAGGGCTCATGGATATGAGAGTAATATTTTAAGATGGTTAGAAGATTGGTCAATAGGTAGAAAGCAGAGAGTGGGTATAAACCAGACTTTTTTAAGTTGGCAGGCAGTGAATAGTGGAGTGTCGCAAGGATCAGTGCTGAGGCCTCAGCTACTTACAATCTATATCAATGACTTAGATGAAGAGACAGAGGGTAAGGTATCAAAGTTTGCTGATGATACCAAGCTAGGTGTGAAGGTAAGCTGTGGGGGGGACACAGAGAGGCTGCAAAGAGATATAGACAAGGTAAGTGAGTGGGCAAAACTTGGCAGACGGAGTATAATGTAGGGAAGTGTGAAGTTATTCACTTTGGTCATAAGAATAGAAAGGCAGAATATTTTTAAAAGGTGTGAAACTTGTAAGTTTTGATGTTCAAAGAGACTTAGGTGTGCTTGTACAAGAAATGCAGGAAGTTAGCTTGGAAGGTGCTGTCGAGGGAGGGTGATGAGTTGTTGCAGTGCATCTTGTAGATGGTACACACTATTATCAGACTCCTGATTCTTGCCTTGTACATGGTGGACAGGCTTTGGGGAGTCAGGAGGTGAGTTACTCGCTGCAGAATTCCCAGCTTTTCACCTGCTCTTGTAGCCACAGTATTTATAAGGTTCGTCCAGTTCAGTTTCTGGTCAGTGGTAACCCCCAGGATGTTGGTAGTGGGGGATATCACAATGGTGATGCCCTGAATGTCTAGAGGCGATGGTTAGATTCTCTTTTGTTGGAGATGGTCATTTCCTAGCACTTGTGTTGTGTGAATTTTACTTGCCACTTGTCAGCCCAAGCCTGGATATTGTCCAGGACTTGCTTTATACAGGCACGGACTACTTCAGTATCTGAGTTGTGAATGATGCTGAACATTGTGCAATCATCAGTGAACATCCCCGCTTTCAACCTTGTGAAGCAGCTGAAGGTGGTTGGGCCTAGGATACCACCCTGAGGAACTCCTGCAGCGATGTCCCATGACTGAGATGATTAGCCTCCACTGCCTCATACTGCATCATGCTCAAGTGTTTTTGCATGCAATTTGGGCTCATGGACGGTGCTGTAGTGTAGTGGTTATGTTGCTGGATTAGTCATTTTGGGGCCTAGACTAATGATCTGGAGACATGTGTTCACATCCCTGCCCCACCCCCCACTGCAGTTGGGAAATTTAAATTTAATTAATTAAATTAATCTGTAATTAAAAGCTAGTCCCAGTAATGGTACCAACAATCTATAGAATTGTTGTAAATTCCCATGTGGTTCATCTAATGTCCTTCAGGGAAGGAAATCTGCTGTTTTTATCTGCAATGTGGTTGCCTCTTAACTGCACTCTGAAGTGGCCTAGCAAGCCAATCAATTGTATGAAAAGCTACTACGTTTGGCTACAGGATAGCTCACAACCAACTTCTCAAGGGCAAATAGGATGCACTTTGCCTGTGATGCCCACATCCCATGAATAAATTAAAATTGATTGTTCTTCATGCTGCTTTTCACAAGGTTACTGAAATCTTGTCTTATCGATCCACAATCAACCAAATTTGAAGATATTCACTTGAAAATGGGATAATTTAACCCAACCATCTATCAGCACAACCTTGCTAGACTGATGTACAGGAAATTATTCTCAAACTGCTCCGAGATGTGATGAACTTTTATGCAGTAATTTCAATTAAACAAATGCTTGCATTTATGTACAGCCTTTCCGATCTTTGGAATGTTCAAAAGAAGCAATGAATTACCACTGGAGGACATTCATTGGGTTCCGTAAGGCCCACCAGGCTTCAGATGTCATTACAGCCTTGGTCCAAACATTGACAAAGGAGCTGAACTCCCGAGGTGAGGTGAGAGTGACTGCCCTTGGCATAAAGGCAGCATTTGACCAAGTGTGGCATCAAGGAGCCTGAGCAAAACTGGACTCAATGAGAATCAGGGGGGAAACTCCCCAATGGCTTGAGTAATACCTAGCACAAAAGATGGTTGTAGTTGTTGGAGGTCAATCATCTCAGCTCCAGGACATCACTGCAGGAATTCCTCAGGGTAGTATCCTCAGCCCAACCATCTTCAGCTGCTTCATCAATGACCTTCCCTCCATCATAAGGTCAGAAGTGGGGATTTTTGCTGATGATTGCACAATGTTCAGCACTATTCGAGACTCTTCAGGTACTGAACCAGTCCATGTCCAAATGCAGCAAGACCTGGACAATATCCAGACTTGGGCTGATAAGTGGCAAGAAGCATTCGCACCACACAAGTGCCAGACAATGACATCTCCAACAAGAGAGAATCTAACCATTGCCTTGACGTTCAATGGCATTGCCATTGCTGAATCCCCCACTGTCAACATCCTGGGGGTTACCATTGACCAGAAACTGAACTGGACTAGCCATATAAATACTGTGGCTACAAGAGCAGCTGGGAAACCTGTGAAGAGTAACTCACCTCCTGACTCCCCAAAGCCTGTCCAGCATCTACAAGGCACAGGTCAGGAGTGTGATGGAGGACTCTCCGCTTGCCTGGATGAGTTCAGCTCCAACAACACTCAAGAAGCTCGACAGCACCCAGGACAAAGCAGCCTGCTTGATTGGCACCCTATCCACCACCTTCATCGTTCATCCCTCCACCACAGCCTGCATTAGTAGCAGTGTACCATCTACAAGGCTCCTTTGACAGCGCCTTCCAGCACCATCTAGAAGGACAAGGGCAGCAGATAGATGGGAACACCACCACCTGGAAGTTCCCCTCCAAGTCACTCACCATCCTGACTTGGAAACATATCACCGTTCCTTCACTGTCACTGGGTCACCACCTTCCCAAGGGTAACTAGGGATGGGCGATAATGGTTTTCTTGCCAACAATGTTCACATCCCATGAACAAATGTGGGTTGATATGGCAGCCCATTTACACGTTTCAAGATCCCACAACCAGTAATGGGAGTAATGACCAGTTACTTTGTTGAATGGTGTTGGAGAAGGATTGACTGTTGACATCGAGAACCTCACAGAGTCACAGAATTGTTATGGTGCAGAAGGGGGCCATTCAACCCATCGTGTCTGCACCAGCCCTCTAAGCATTTTAACCTAGTGCCAATCTCCTGCCTTTTCCCCGTAACCCTGCACATTGTTTCTATTTAAATAATCATCTAATGCCCTCCTGAATGCTTCAATTGAACCTGCCTTCACCACACTTCCAGGCAATGCATTCCAGACCCAAACCACTCACAGTGTGAAAAAGTTTTTTCTCACATCACATTTGCTTCTTTTGCAAAACACTTTAAAACTGTGCCCTCTGGTTCTTGATCCGTTTACAAGCGGGAACAGTTTCTCCCTATCTACTCTGTCCAGACCCCTCATGATTTTGAAAACTTCTATCAAGTCTCCTCGTAGCCTTCTCCTCTCCAAGGAAAACAGTCCCAACTTCTTCAATCTTTCCTTATTGCGAAGTGTCTCATCCCCGGAACCATTCTTGTAAACCCCTTCTGCGCTCTCCTTGTGCACATCCTTCCTATAATGTGACACCCAGAACTGTACACAATACTCCAGCTGAGGTCTAACCAGGTCTAACTTCCCTCCTTATTTGGTGAATTCCCTTTGAGATCTTTTCATTTCCACTTGAAGGGGTAAATGGGTCCTCAGTTTAGTGTTCCATGGAAACATGGCAGTTTGGGCAGTCCCACACTCCCTCAATACTGCACTGGAGTTTCTGCCTCGATTATGTGTTCAAGTCCTGATGTGGAACTGATGGTGAATTTCAGCAGAAGTTCTCCTGGTTGTCCACTGTACTATAAGAACAGGAGGAGACCATTCTGCCCTTTGAGCCTATTTGTCATTCAGTAAGATTATGTCTGACTTCACCGGAAGAGCCATGAAAAGGTCTGGAAAAACTGCATCAACACCATTGTTTCTGCAGCATTTCCGCTAAACTTACAGAAGGCAAGCTGGAGAAATTAACCTCAAAAGACATTTCTACAATAATTTTAATTAAAGAAACTTGTGGCCTTTTCAGACAACCTGTGTTTTGAATTTACTAGTGACTGACATAGCTACTTTGGAAATATGGTCAATGACTAAAGGAGGGAATATTTCATGGTCTACTTATTGCAGTGGAAAAATCTAAATGCCATAAAGCTGGCTGGTAGAAATACTGCAGTTTGAATGTTGCTAGATTGCATTTGCCTCAAGAAGGAACCAGTAGCAGAACACACTCTTGTATTCATAATTACCATGGAGACCTGTACTTTCCTTAGAGATTTCTTTAGATGTAACAACTGCTAGAGAAGTTAACATTCCTATCTTAAAATAACTGTCCCTGAGATGGTGCAAAGTAAGTTTCTAAGAGGTGATCTAAAGCCAATTTGCAGAGTTGACCAGCTGCATTCATTGGCCCAGTTCTGTAGATTTGAGGCTTTGCTATTTAAGGATACAGCATTGAACATGATTAGTTGACATGATTCCCACCTCCACATGGGAAGAAAGGAAAGAAGAAAAGGGCCTGGCATTATCAATCTTATTACTGTGATTGCAGCAGTAGTGGTTGTAGTCGGAACAATTTGTGGTTATATGTTAAGTGTATCATGTAAGAATGGTGGCATGTCCAAGTGTGCATTTAATATGATATTCCTTTAGGATGTTGGTGCCAGTATGTAAATAATCTTTTTAATACTATTGGTATTATACTGCTCCATTTCTTTCACTATCCATTTCCCAGTAACTTCCTCCAACTGCACAACTGTTTCCCCACTTTCCTGCAGCTCTTCCTCTATTCATTCACAAATTAACTCCGAAACTGCCAGCTCCATCTATTGTGGCCTCAACCTTCCCATCACAGCAGCTCTGCTGTTCTTAACCTACCTAACTGGTCCTTGGGCTCTTCTTTGACTATGGGCCCTGACAATATTCCAGCAAGAGTTCTGAAGACTTGTGTTCCAGAACTTGCTGTGCCCCTAGCCAAGCTGTTCCAGTACAGCTACAACACTGGCATCTACCCGGCTATGTGGAAAATTGCCCAGGTATGTCCTGCATAGAAAAAGCAGGACAAATCCAACCCAGCTAATTACTGCCCCATCAGTCTACTTTCGATTATCAGTAAAGTAATGGAAGGGGTTATCAACAGTGCTATCAAGCGGCACTTGCTTAGAAACAACCTGCTCATTGACGCCCAGTTTGGGGTCCACCAGAGCCACTCAGCTCCTGACCTCATGGTTCAAACATGGACAAAAGAGTTTGAGTGACTGCCCTTGACATTGAGGCCGTATTCGACAGAGTGTGGCATCAAGGAGTCCTAGCAAAACTGGAGTCAGTGGGAATCAAGGGGAAAGCTCTGTGCTGGTTAGAGTCACATCTAGCACAAAGGAAGATGGTTGTGGTTGTTGGATGTCAGTCACCTTGCTCCAGGACATCACTGCAGGAGTTCCTCAGGGAGTGTCCTGGGCCCAACCATCTTCAGCTGCTTCAGTGATGACCTTCCTTCCATCATAAGGTCAGAAGTAGGGATGTTCGCTGATCATTGCACAATGCTCAGCACCATTCGCAACTCCTCAGATACTGAAGTAGTTCATGTCCAAATGCAGCAATACCTGGACAATATCCAGGCTTGGACTGACAAGTGGCAAGTAACGTTCGTGCTACACAAGTGTCAGGCAATGACCATCTCCAACAAGAGAGAAACTTGATGTTCAATCGTCCCTTGACATTCAGTGGCATTAACATCACTGAATCCCCCACTATCAACATCCTGGGTTTATCTTTGACCAGAAACTGAACTGGATTAGCCATATAAATACTATGGCCACAAGAGCAGGTCAGGGGCTAGGAATCCTGTGACAAGTAACTCACCTCCTTACTCCCCAAAGCCTGTCCACCATCTACAAGACACAAGTCAGGAGTGTGATGGAATACTCTCCACTTGCCTGGATGAGTGCAGTTCCAACAACATTAAAGAAGCTTGACACCATCCAGGACAAAGCAGCCGCTTGATTGGCACCACATCCACAAACATTCACTTCCTCCACCACCAATGCACGGTATCAGCAGTGTGTACCATCTATAAGATGCACTGCAGGAACTCACCAAGGTTCCTTAGACAGCACCTTCCAAACCCCCAACATTACCATCTAGAAGGACAAGGGCAGCAGATAGATGGGAACACCACCACCTGGAAGTTCCCCTCCAAGCCACTTTCCATCCTGACTTGGAAATATATCGCCGTTCCTTCACTGTCGCTGGGTCAAAATCCTGGAACTCCCTCCCTAACAGCACTGTGGGTGTACCGTACCTACACCACATGGACTGCAGCGGTTCAAGAAGGCAGCTCACCACTACCTTCTCAAGGGCAACTAGGGATGGGCAATAAATAATAAATGCTGGCCCAGCCATTCCATAAATGAATAAAAAAAACATTGTTCATTGTCTCCCAGGCTTGTCATTCCCCCTGTACAGTTCTCATCTTCATTTCCTTAACTGTGAGGACTGCAAGCATCAACCTACCTAATGCAAAGCTGGCCTCAATTTCAGGGCCAAGAAATAAAAGGATGGAAAATGGGATAAAAAGGGGATAAAACTACAGATAAATGAATGAAAATAAAAATAAAACAAGTGGGTAAAAAATAGAAAGGGGTGAAAAAAAGGATTTGAGGATGGAGGAGAGAGTTCATTAAAGGGATGACGGTGGATAGGCAATGGCAAACATTCAAAGAGCGCATGGGCGAACTGCAACAATTGTTTATTCCTGTCTGGCACAAAAGTAAAACAGGAAAGGTGGCCAAACCATGGCTTACAAGGGAAATTAGAGATAGTATTAGATCCAAGGAAGAGGCATACAAATTGGCCAGAAAAAGCAACAGACCTGAGGATTGGGAGCAGTTTAGAATTCAGCAAAGGAGGACCAAGGGATTGATTAAGAAGGGGAAAATAGAGTACGAGAGTAAGCTGGCAGAGAACATAAAAACTGGCTGTAAAAGTTTCTATAGGTATGTGAAGAGAATAAGATTGGTGAAGACAAATGTAGGTCCCTTACAGTCTGAAACAGGGGAATTTATAATGGGGAGCAAAGAAATGGCTGCCCAACCAAATACATACTTTGGTTCTGACTTCACCAAGGAGGACACAAATAACATAGCAGAAATGTTGGGAAACACAGGGTTTAATGAGAGGGAGGGAAATGCTGTTGGGGAAATTGACGGGATTGAAGGCCGATAAATCCCCAGGGCCTAATAATCTACATCCCAGAGTACTTAAGGAAGTGGCCCTAGAAATAATGGATGCATTGATGGTCATCTTCTGAGATTCTATAGACTCTATAGACTATTCTATAGATTCTATAGACTATTAACAGTTCCTACAGATTGGAGGGTAGCTCATGTAACCCTGCTATTTAAAAAGGGAGGTAGAGAGAAAACGGAATTATAGACCAATCAGCCTGACGTCGGTAGTGGGGAAAATTCTAAAGTCCATTATAAAAGATTTAATAGCTGAGCACTTGGAAAACAGTGGCAGAATCAGACAGAGTCAGCATGGATTTGTGAAAGGGAAATCATGCTCGACAAGTCTACTGGAATTTTTTGAGAATGTAACTAGTAGAGTTGATGAGGGGGAGCCAGTGGATGTGGTTTATTTGGACTTTCAGAAGGCTTTCGACAAAGTCCCGCATAAGAGGTTGGTGTGTAAAATTAAAGCGCATGGGATTGGGGGTAGTGTATTGAGATGGATAGAAAACTGGTTGGCAGACAGGAAACAAAGAGTAGGAATAAATGGGACTTTTTCCGAATGGCAGGCAGTGACTAGTGGGGTACCGCAGGGATCGGTGCTGGGACCGCAGCTATTCACAATATATATTAATGAGTTAGATGAGGGAACTAAATGTAATATCTCCTAATTTGCAGATGACACAAAGCTGGGTGGGAAGGTGAGCTGTGAGGAGGATGCAGAGATGCTCCAGTGTAATTTGGACAAGCTGAGTGAGTGAGCAAATGCATGGCATATGCAGTATAGTGTGGATAAATGTGAGGTTATCCACTTTGGTAGCAAAAACAGGAAGGCAGATTATTATCTGAATGGCTATAAATTGAGAGAGGGGAATGTACAACGAGACCTGGGTGTCCTCATACACCAGTCACTGAAGGTAAGCATGCAGGTGCAGCAGGCGGTAAAGAAGGCAAATGGTATTTTGGCCTTCATAGCGAGAGGATTCGAGTACAGGAGCAGGGATGTCTTGCTGCAATTATACAGGGCCTTAGTGAGACCACACTTTGAATATTGTGTGCAGTTTTGGTCTCCTTATCTGAGGAAGGATGTTCTTGCTATAGAGGGAGTGCAGCGAAGGTTTACCAGACTGATTCCTGGGATGGTGGGACTGACATATGAGGAGAGATTGAGACGGTTAGGATTATATTAGTTCTGTTGAAGAGTCCTTAGTTCTGTTGAAGAGTCATGCAGACTCGAAACGTTAACTGTGCTCCCTTCCACAGATGCTGCCAGACCTGCTGAGTTTTTCCAGGTATTTTTGTTTTTGTTTTCGCTTCCAGCATCCGCAGTTTTTTGCTTTTAGGTTAGGATTATATTCTCTGGAGTTCAGAAGAATGAGGGGGGGATCTCATAGAAACCTATAAAATTCTAACAGGACTAGACAGGGTAGATGCAGGAAGGATGTTCCCGATGGTGGGGGAGTCCAGAACCAGGGGTCACAGTCTGAGGATATGGGGTGGACCATTTAGGACTGAGATGAGAAGTTTCTTCACCCAGAAAGTGGTGAGCCTATGGAATTCGCTACCACAGAAAGTAGTTGAGGCCAAAACATTGCATGTTTTCAAGAAGGAGTTAGATATAGCTCTTGGGGCGAAAGGGATCAAAGGATATGGGGAGAAAGCGGGAACAGTCTATTGAGTTGGATGATCAGCCATGATCATAATGAATGGCGGAGCAGGCTCGAAGGGCCGAATGGCCTACTCCTGCTCCTATTTTCTATGTTTCTATGTCTATGGACTTAAGCTGTTGAATTCAATGTTAAGTCCGGAAGACTGTAAGGTGCCTAGTCGGAAGATGAGGTGCTGTTCCTCCAGTTTGTGTTGAGCTTCACTGGAACATTGCAGCAGGCCAAGGATGGACATTTAGCCATGAGAGCAGGATGGTGTGTTCAAATGGCAAGCGACCAGAAGGTCTGGTTTGAACTTTCGGACAGACTGGTGGTGCTCCACAAAGTGGTCACCCAGCCTGCGTTTGGCCTCCCCGATGTAGAGGAGACCACATTGGGAGCGGCGGATGCAGTAGACAAAATTGAAGAAGCTGCAAGTGAAGCGCTGCTTTACCTGAAAGGAATGTTTGGGCCCTTGGATGGTGAGGAGGTAAAGGGGCCGGTGTTGCACCTTCTGCAATTGCATGGGAAGGTGCCGTGGGAAGAGTATGAGGTGTTAGGGGTGATGAAGTAGTGGACCAGGCTGTCCCGGAGGGAACTGTCCCTACGGAATGCTGACGGGGGGGTGAGGGGAAGATGTGTTTGGTGGTGGCATCATGCTGGATTTGGCGGAAATGGCAGAGGAAAATCCTTTGAATGCGGAGGCTGGCGGGGTGAGAAGCGAGTACAAGGGGGACCCTTTCAGGTCCTGGGAGGGAGGGGAAGATGTGAGGGCAGAGGAGCAGGAGATGGGTCAGGGCTAAGGGCCCTGTCAACCACAGTGGAGGGGAAACCTTGGTTAAGGAATCACAGAATCACACGGAATCACACAGTGCAGAAGAGGCCCTTCGGCCCATCGAGTCTGCACCGACACGTGAGAAACACCTGACCTACCTACCTACTCCCATTTACCAGCGCTTGGCCCATAGCCTTGAATGTTATGACGTGCCAAGTGCTCGTCCAGGTACTTTTTAAAGGATGTGAGGCAACCCGCCTCCACCACCTCCCAGGCAGTGCATTCCAGACCGTCACCACCCTCTGGGTAAAAAAGTTTTTCCTCACATCCCCCCTAAACCTCCTGCCCCTCACCTTGAACTTATGTCCCCTTGTGACTGATCCTTCAACTAAGGGTAACAGCTGCTCCCTATCCACCCTGTCCATGCCCCTCATAATCTTGTACACCTCGATCAGGTCGCCCCCCAGTCTTCTCTGCTCCAACGAAAACAACCCAAGTCTATCCAACAGAAGAAGGAAGACATGTCAGAAGCACTGTTTTGGAAAGTGGCATCATCAGAACAGATGTGACGGAGGTGAAGGAACTGAGAGAATGGGATGGAGTCCTTACAGGAAGCGGGGTGTGAGGAGCTGTAGTCGAGGTAGCTGTGGGAGTCGGTAGGCTTGAAATGAATAATGGTGGGCAGTCTATCACCAGAAATGGAGACAGAGAGGTCAAGGATGGGAAGGGAAGTGTCAGAGATGGACCATGTGAAGGTGATGGAGGGGTGGAAATTGGAAGCAAAATTGATACATTTTTCCAGGTCCAGATGAGAGCGTGAAGCAGCACTGAAACAGTCGTTGATGTACTGATAAACAGAGTTGTGGGTGGGGATCTAAGTAGGACTGGAACAAGGAATGTTCCACATACCCCATAAAGAGACAGGCATAACTGGGGCCCATGCGGGTACCCATAGCCACACCTTTTATTTGGAGGAAATGAGACAAGTTTAGGGAGAAATTGTTCAGCGAGAGAACAAGTTCAGCCAGACGGAGGAGAGTAGTGGGGGATGGGGATTGTTCAGGCCTGTTCGAAGAAGAAGCGAGAGCCATCAGACCATCCTGGTGGGGGATGCAGGTGCAGAGGGACTGGACATCCATGGTGAAGAGGAGGCGGTTGAGGCCAGGGAACTGGAAATTGTTGATATGGTGTAGGGCATCAGAGGAATCGTGGATGTAGGTGAGAAGAGACTGGACAAGGGGAGAGAGAACAGGGTCAAGTTAGGAAGAAATGAGCTCCGTGTGGCAGGAACAGGCTGACACGATCGGTCTACCGGGACAGCCCTGTTTGTGGATTTTGGGGAGGAGGTAGAAGCGGGCCGTCCGAGGTTGGGAGACTATGAGATTGGAAGCTGTGGAAGGAAGATCTCCAGAGGAGATGAGGTCAGTTACAGTCCTGGAAACAATGGCTTGATGTTCAGTGGTGGGGTCATGGTCCAGGGGGAGGTAGGAGGAAGTGTCTGCGAGTTGGCGCTCAGCCTCTGCGAGGTAGAGGTCAGTGCGCCAGACAACAACAGCACCACCCTTGTCAGCAGGTTTGATAACAAAGGCAAGGTTTGACCTAAAGGAACAGAGTACGGCAAGTTCAGAAGGAGACAGGTTACAGTGGGTGAGAGGGGCAGAGAAATTAAGACAGCCGATGTCACGTCAACAGTTCTCAATGAAAAGATCGAGAGCGGGTAAGAGGCCAGAGGGAGGGGTCCAGAGGGAGGGACAATACTGGGGGCGGGTGAAAGGATCCGTTGAACGGGGGAGAACTCCTGCCCAAAGAAGTGAGCACGGAGACGAAGGCGGCAGAAGAAGAGTTCAGCATCGTGCTGAGCCCGAAATTCATTGAGATGAGGGGATAATGGTATGAAACTGAGTCCTTTGCTGAGCTCTGAACGTTCAGCATCGGAGAGGGGAAGGTCAGGGGGTATGGTGAATACACGGCAAGAGCTGGGATTGGAAGATGGGAAGGGGTCAGAGGGACGGGAAGGGATGGAGGGTCCTGGATGGGTGTTGGTATCAATAAGTTGTTGGAGCTTGCGTTCCTTAGCGTCTGAAAGGAAGTGGAAAAGTTTCTTGTTAAGGCGTCAGATGAGACAAAAAAGAAAAAGAAACTGGGGACAAGGACAGCTTTGAGATAGGATGAGTCGGTGCTGCTGGAGAGAGGTTATTTATATGTTATATAGATGGATTTTCAGAAGATGTTTGGCAAGTTGCCACTGAAGCTACTTGTTCCAACAATTAAATGGGATGTAGCTTTGTGGTTATTGAGATGGCTAGAGATGAGAAAACAAATGTTAGGTGTAAATGAATGTTGCTGAGATATAGGTCGTGGTGTGCTCCAGGGAGCTTTGCTGGGTCTCCTTTGTTTTCTACTTGCAAAAATGATTTGAACAGAGACACAAGGAATAATACCGAAATTTCCTAACAGTCCCAAATAAAGGGGCGTGACAAATTTTGAGACGGATTTGGGGAGCGCAGCAAGCAGTGTGGCAAGAAATACGAAGTAGTGTATTTTGAGAAAAATTGAAAGAATCTGAGTCGAATGGATTTACGGAGAGATCTCGGAGTATTTATAGGTAGAAATGCAGGAATGACAATAATATTTAGGTTCGGTACATTGGACCTGGCCCCGAAGCAAGTTGAACTATTACCACTATTGTTGGTTCCCCATGAGCAGAAGGATGTTTGACAATGGAAAGGACACATGAAGATTTGATAGAATTACACTCGGAAATAGGGGTTATAGCTCAGGAAAATTGAGATTTTTATACTGAAACATGGAAGTTTCAGAGAAAGGGGAATCTAAAAGGTATCAAAACTCTGAACAGTTTTGAGAGAGTAAATAGAAGAATATTTCCATTGGTTAGAGAATTAGTAACAAGGATGTATAGACCAAGGATTATCACCAGAGAAATTAAGGTAGAAATTCAAAGCATTGTTCATGTCGAGGGTTATTGAAAAATGAAATTCTTACAGACAGGGTGAGAGGGAACTGCTGAAATCTTTGTTCTCTTTCCATGCTGTCCATAATCAGTGAATTTCTGAGAGGAAAATGTGTGTCTGTTTTTTAACCCCTGAGTGTGTGGACAATTTGAAAAGACAGAAGCACAGAAGCAAGTTTTTTGTGGTTTAAATAAAGGAAGATGATTGTTTACTTGAGCACTTACTCCAAAATCTAACACTACGGTATCCACTCACACAAGCACACATACAAACACACTCAAGGAAAGTACAGTTGAAGAGAATAGTGCACTTATCCAAGTTATAAAAAAAGAAACAGTTCATAATTCATATGACTGTCTTGCTTTGGAAAACATGCATTGCAGGTCTGATGAAAAGACGTCTTCATTTCTGAAGTGCAGTTTGGGTGAATTCAACAGCTGACGTCGTATGCTGCAGTCATTTTCAGGATGTTCTTGAAGAGATGGATTTTCTGCAGCTCATAAAGCTAGTTTCTTGTAGTCTTGATACCAGGAAGTCAGTTTCCTGTATTGGAGGACCCGAAAAGGAACGGGCTTGGAGACCTTATGATGTTACAGCCTCTATTGTCTTTTCTGCTGCTGTCTTTCTGCAGACAGCACTTAAAGATTACAAAGGGACAAACATGGCTGCCTTATGTGACTCCTCACAGTTTCAGTTCTTTTTCCAAATGTGGTGGTAGTCATAGGTTGATTAGCTAGTTCCTGGTTTATTCTTTTAAGACATTCATCCTAAATGGTGTGGGGGGGGCGGGGGGGTGGGGGCGGGGTGGAGTTGGACAATAATTTTCTTTGTTTCAAAACAGGACCCATTTCATTTAGTGTGTTTTGATGGTCTCAGGATATGTGTAGTTTTTACCTGGGATGTGCCATTTTGTCTCTGTTAGACAGTGAATCAGTTTTTGAATGCACAGGGCAGGTCATCGCCTCTTCAGCAACCATCTTTTCAACAGCAGATGATTCATTTTAAAAAGCAAAAGTTAATTTTAAAGAGTCCTCACTGAATAAAGTCCACATCTTAAGAGTTGGGAATATGATATATCTTTACTGGACATGTCAGAAATACTTTACCAAAGTGGCTAATGTGTCAGAAACTATAACATCATTTAAAAAGCGGGTGCATCATTAACTAAAAGGAAGAAAGACAGAGACAGGGCCAGTTGAAGAGCTAGAACCTGCCCAGGGGAGTTTGCCTGAAAGGACTGCTGTAAATTCTACGAAAAGGTGGACAGGGGAACATTTCAGCAACCTATGATTATTAAACTCATGATGATTAACTCTGGTCATTGTTTGCAGTCTCCTCTCTAATCACCTGGCTATGCTAAAACAAAGTCCAAGTTGAATTTCAAACCTCATTTATTAACCTTCAAGACTGTTTTCTACCAATGCTTGCATCTCTTAATCATCCCATTTCCACCAACCTCTTGTCACCTCTAGACTTCATCATTGTCCTTGATGTCCTCTCATTCTGCTCCCTCCATAAACTTTCATCTGTTCATACCATGCCTCACATTAAGCCCTGCTCATCAATCCTTTTGCCTTTACTGGCCTACAGATTCTCATTCTCATCCTAATCTTTGAATGTCCTCTGTCTTGCCTGCCCTTTGCAACCTCCTCCAGCCTTGCATTCTTCCTTGGCTTTCATTGTTAATCTAACCTACCTTGCGTCCTTCACCCTAACAGTGGTCATAGTTCCTTCAGCCGCGTCGGTCTCTGGAGCTCCCTCCTGAATCCCTCGACACCCCTTCTTCTCTCCCTGTCTCCTATCACATCTCTCCACCATAAATTGGCATCATACTTTTGCCCTTTTTCCTCTGTAAAGCGCTTTGAGATTCTACATCAAAAGCACTAAATCAAAGGAAGTTGCTGTTGGACCTGAAATCTTAGCCTTCCTTTTCTTGTCTTAGATGCTGAGGGGCCTGTTGTTGCGTCTTTTCAACATTTTCTATTTCTCTGTCAGGTTTTCAGCATTTGTGATTTTGCTTTGTCAACTCTAAGAAGTTTAACATTAACAGTTTACTTTGGGAATGCTGAATTATTAGTATCTGAGACCAGAGATCATAGTGCAGTGGGGCTGAGGGCTGAAGTCAACAGGGAAAGGCTTTAAATACCCCAGCACTGGAGGAGTGGAGCGGCAGGAGAGAGCAAGTACGAGTTGAAATGAGAAAGAACAGAGTGAAAAGGTAATTGTGGGTACTAGCTGATTCTTTAAGGTAGAGAGAGCTAACTAACTTCTATTTATACAGTGCCATTCACAATCTCACAACGTGTTTTACGGCCAATGATGTGCTTTTGAAGTGTAATAGGAAACACAGCACAGGGCAAGTTCCCACAAAAAACAATGAAATAAATTACCAAATAATTTGCTTTTGTGATGTTGGTTGAGAGAAATATTGCAGAGGACACTGGAGAGAGCTCCCCTTCTCTTTGAATGGTGCATGGGATTGATTGTGTCCACCTAAGGGAGCAGATAGTACCTGGTATAGCTTCCCATCCAAAAGACAGTGCAGCGCTCCCTCAGTACTGACCTTTCTGACAATGCAGTGCTCGCAACACTGACCCTCCAACAGTGCAGCACCCCCTCAGTACTGACCCTCCGACAATGCAGCACTCCCTCAGTGCTGACCCTCTGACAGTGCAGAGCTCCCTCAGTGCTGACTCTCTCATAGTGCAGCACTCCCTCAGTACTGACCATCTGACAGTGCAGCACTGCCTCAATAATGACTAATGACCCTCCGACAGTGCAGCGCTTGCTCAGTACTGAGCCTCCGATAGTGCAACACTCTGTCAGTCCTGACTTCCTGACAGTGCAGTGCTCCCTTAGTACTGATCCTCCAACAGTACAGCATTCCCTCAATAATGACCCCCGAAAGTACAACACTCCTTCAACATTGACCCTTTGACAATGCAGCACTCCCACAGTACTGGCCTTCTGACAGTGCAGTGCTCCCTCAGTACTGCACGTCTGACAGTGCAGTACTCACTCAGTACTGACCCTCTGACAGTGCAGCGCTCCCTCAGTTCCGACCCTCTGAAAGTACAAGGTTGAAAGTACATAATCTAATCAAGCAGAGTCAGCATGGCTTCATGAAGGGGAAATCATGCCTGACAAATTTATTAGAATTCTTTGAGGAGGTAACAAGCAGGATAGATAAAGGGGAACCAGTAGATGTCATATATTTTGATATTCAAAAGGTGTTCGATAAAGTACCGCACATAAGGCTACTTAATAAGATAAGAGCCCATGGTATTGGGGGCAATACATTAGCATGGATAGAGGATTGGCTAACTAAAAGAAGTGAGAGAGTTGGGATACAGAGGGCATTTTCAGGATAGCAACGTGTGCCACAGAGATTAGTGCTGGGGCGACAATTATTTACTATATATATTAATGACTTAGATGAGGGAAGTGAATGTACTATCACCAGGTTTGCAGATGACACAAAAATAGGTGGGAACGCAAGTGGTGAGGATGACACAAGGAGTCTACAGAGGATATAGACAGGTTAAGTGAGTGGGCAAAAACTTGGCCGATGGAATATAATGTGGGGAAATGTGAGGTTATGCACTTTGGCAGGAAGAACAGAGGAGCTGAATATTATTTAAATGGAGAAAGACTGCAGAAAGCTGCAGCACAGAGGGATTTGGGTGTCCTTGTGCATGAACCCAAAAAGCTAACATACAAGTTCAACAGGTAATAGGGAAGGAAAATGGAATGTTGTCCTTTATTTCAAAGGGAATGGAGTATAAAAATAAGGATGTTTTGCTAAAACTATACAAGGCACTAGTTAGACCACACCTAGAATACTGTGAACAGTTTTAGTCCACTTATCTAAGGAAAGATGTACTGGTATTGGAGGCAGTCCAGAGAGGGTTCACTGGGTTGATCCCAGGTATGGAGGGATTTTCTTATGAGGAGAGGTTGAGTAGATCGGGCCTGTACTCATTGGAGTTTAGAAGAATGAAAGGTGACCTTTATTGAAACATATAAGACTCTTAGGGGGCTTGACAAGGTAGATGCTGAGAGGTTGTTTCCCATTGTGGGAGAGTCTAGGACCAAAGGGCATAATCTCAGAGTAAGGGGTCACCCATTTAAGGCATGAGATGAGGAGGAATTTCTTATCACAGAGGGTTGTTAATCTGTGGAATTCTTTACCACAGAGGGCTGTAGAGGCTGGGTCATTAAGTATATTCAAGGTGGATATGAACAGATTTTTAATCAGTAATGTATTCGAGGGTTTTGCGGAATAGGCAGGAAAGTGGAGTTGAGGATTATCAGATCAGCCATGATCTCATTGAATGGCAGAGCAGACTCGATGGGCCAAAGGGCCTACGGCTGTTCCTACATCTTATGGTCTTATGCTCCCATGGTACTGATCCCTCAACAGTGTAACACTCCTTCAGTACTGACCCTCTGACACTACAGCACAGCCTCAGTACTGACCCTCTGACAGTGCAGCACTCCCTCAGTACTGACCCTCTGACAGTGCAGCACTCCCTCAGTACTGACCCTCTGACAGTGCAGCACTCCCTCAGTACTGACCCTCTGACAGTGCAGCACTCCCTCAGTACTAACCCTCTGGCAGTGTAGCGCTCCCTCGGTACTGACCCTCCAACAGTGCAGCACTCCCTCAGTACTAACCCTCTGGCAGTGTAGCGCTCCCTCAGTACTGACCCTCCGACAGTGCAGCACTCCCTCATTACTGAGCCTCTGACAGTGCAGTACACCATCAGTACTGACCCTCCGACAGTGAAGCACTGCCTCAGTACTGACCCTCTGACAGTGCAGCACTCCCTCAGTACTGACCCTCTGACAGTGCAGTACACCATCAGTACTGACCCTCTGACAGTGCAGCACTCCCTCAGTATTAAACCTCTGGCGGTATAGCGCTCCCTCAGTACTGACCCTCTGACAGTGCAGCACTCCCTCAGTACTGACCCTCTGACAGTGCAGCACTCCCTCAGTACTGACCCTCTGACAGTGCAGCACTCCCTCAGTACTGACCCTCTGACAGTGCAGTACACCATCAGTACTGACCCTCCGACAGTGTGGCACTCCCTCAGTACTGACCCTCTGACAGTGCCGCACTCCCTCAGTACTGACCCTCTGACAGTGCAGCACTCCCTCAGTACTGACCCTCTGACAGTGCAGCACTCCCTCAGTACTGACCCTCTGACAGTGCAGCACTCCCTCAGTACTGACCCTCTGACAGTGCAGTACACCATCAGTACTGACCCTCCGACAGTGCGGCACTCCCTCAGCACTGACCCTCTGGCAGTGTAGCACTCCCTCAGTACTGACCCTCTGACAGTGCGGCACTCCCTCAGTACTGACCCTCCGACAGTGCAGTACTCCCTCAGTACTGACCCTCTGGCAGTGTAGCACTCCCTCAGTACTGACCCTCTGGCAGTGTAGCGCTCCCTCAGTACTGACCCTCCGACAGTGCAGCACTCCCTCAGTACTGACACTCCGACAGTGCAGCACTGCCTCAGTGCTGACCCTCTGACAGTGCAGCATTTCCTCAAAATGATTGTAAGCTCAGGCCATAAGCCTGGATTATGGGCTCAGTTCTCAGGAGTAGGATTTGAGAGAAGTGCAGCTCTCTGAGCCAAGGTTGACACTTGGGAAAGCTGCTCCTTGTCACAGACAACTTTCTTCGGAGTGCGTCCTTCACCCTAACATTGGTCGTAGGCCCTTCAGCCGCATCAGTCTCTGGAATTCACTCGACATCCCTTCTTCTCTCCCTGTCTCCTTTCACATCTCTCCACTATAACTTGGCATCATACTTTTGCTCTTTTTCCTCTGTAAAGCACTTTGAGATTCTACATCAAAAGCACTAAATCAAAGGAAGTTGCTGTTGGACCTGAAATCTTAGCCTTCCTTTTCTTGTCTTAGATGCTGAGGGGCCTGTTGTTGCGTCTTTTCAACATTTTCTATTTCTCTGTCAGGTTTTCAGCATTTGTGATTTTGCTTTGTCAACTCTAAGAAGTTTAACATTAACAGTTTACTTTGGGAATGCTGAATTATTAGTATCTGAGACCAGAGATCATAGTGCAGTGGGGCTGAGGGCTGAAGTCAACAGGGAAAGGCTTTAAATACCCCAGCATTGGAGGAGTGGAGCGGCAGGAGAGAGCAAGTGCTGGCCTTGCCAATGAAAAGAAATGGGGATAGGTCAGGGAAGTGCAGTTGAGGTAGAGGATCAACCATGACATTGTTGAAAGGCAGCGCAGGGTTGAGGAACCCTGTGGCTCGCACTCGTCCTATTTGTTCTGTTCAGACGCCTACCTGAGGCATCAGTCTGACCTTTCACAAATTGCAGGCAAAGCAGGTCTGCTGCCCAAAGGTCAGTTTAAGTGTTTTCTCTGTGGCGTCAGGAACAGGAGGAAGCTTCTATCTGCCCTCTGTAAGTTTGGTTTCCAGCTGTCAGAGGTGCCATCTCCTAACCCCCATTGGCAATGCATTGGTGCCCGGTTCAGTAAATGAGGCCCTCAAGAATGTTCTATTCAAGCTGGGGATCGTGGGCCAGAAAAAGACCAGAAGTTAGAAGCCTACCATCTTTAAATTGGGCCTTGTCTAAAGGAAGCTAATTTGAAAACTGCTTTTAAGCTGGATCCCACTTGTTTTTCAAGCAATGCGTTTTGCCCCAGAGGCACTGATACTGGCATCACTACCTGCCTGATTGATTTAATATCCTGCCCTGAAATATCCTGGCAGGGTTGGGCTTCCCATTCCTATGATGTGCCACTCTCACTCCACCATAGTTTGGTGGTGGGGTAGATTGGCAGATGCTCAGGCTCACTCATTTGCAGCATAATATTTTGCTGATTGTCTTATCCCCTGTCACTGATACACACCATTTGCCTTCACTTCTGAGGTTCATGGTATTCCCCTGATTGTGGCAGCCTTTCCAAAGCACAGTGCTACCGATAATCACAAATCATTCAGCGCTGTTGAAACTTATGCAAATATTAACTCAGTTTCAAGCAGACAGATTTTGCTTCCTTGTACAAACACAAAGCGCAAGGTGAAGGTTGCTCAGTAAATAGTTTTTTTATTATTGTCATTTCACTGCTGAATTGCATTAACAATGCAGCATCAAAGAACAGCCAATGAAATCTGCTACTGTAGGATGCAATGAATGAATGATAAGGATTTGTTTAGAACACAATTGCCTGTTTAAACAGGATCGCCTGTCAGGCATAAGCCACTGCTGTAAATCATAAATTTTTAACAACTTCCAACTGATAGGATTGTGATTGCAACCATATACCTGTTGATCATCATTTATATGAGGAACTTGCTGCTGATGGCATCAGTGTGCTGCTGATTGTGGCAAGCTCACACTATCAAAGCAGCTGCTATCCAGCTCTTCCCCTGGCAGCACCATTTCAACTGCAGCACAACTTGCATTTACAAAGCACCTTTGACGAAGTAAAACTTGCCAAGAGGCTTCACAAGAGTATCACCAAGTAAATTTTGACATCGTAAGGGGATCTTACAAGGGACTGTAGTGGTTCAAGAATGCGGCTCACCACCATTTTTTCAAGCGCAATTAAGGATGGGCAATAAGTGCTTGCCTTGTCAATGGTACTCATATTGCAAAAATGAAAAGAAATGGGGATAGGTTAGGGAAGTACAGTCGAGGTAGAAGATCAACCATGACATTATTGAACAGCAGAGCAGGGTTGAGGAACCCTGTAGCTTGCGCTCGTCCTATTTGTTATGTCCTTATGGTCAAGGACCTAGACTTTAAAGGGCACAGGAGCGGTAGATGGAGAGATTTAGCCAGAGAATTCCAGAGGCCTAGGTACCTGAAGACACAGCCATCAGCTCTGGGGTGATTGAAATCAGGGACGCACAAGAGGCCAAAGATTTTTTAAAATTTATTCATTCATGGAATGTGGGCATCACTGCCTAGAACAGCAGTTATTGCCCGTCTCTAATTGCCCTTGAGAAGGTGGTGGTGAGCTGCCTCCTTGAACCGCTGCAGTCCATGTGGTGCAGGTACACCCACAGTGCTGTTAGGAAGGGAATTCCAGGATTTTGACCCAGCGACAGTGAAGGAACGGTGATATATTTGCAGGTCAGGATGGTGAGTGACTTGGAGGGGAACTTCCATGTGGTGGTGTTCCGAACTATCTGCTGCCCTTGTCCTTCCAGATGGTAGAGATCACAGGTTTGGAAGGTGTTGTCTAAGGAGCCTTGGTGAGTTGCTGCAGTGCAACTTGTTGATGGTACAGACTGCTGCTACTGTGCGTCAGTAGTGAAGGAAGTGAATTTTGAAGGTGGTGGATGGGGTACCAATCAAGCGAGCTGCTTTGTCCTGGACCGTGTCAAGCTTATTGAGTGTTGTTGGAACTGCACTCATCCAGGCAAGTGGGGAATATTCCATCAAATTCCTGACTTGTCCCTTGTAGATGGTGGACAGGCTTTGAGGAGACAGGAGGTGAGTTACTCATCGCACGATTCCTAGCCTCTGACCTGCTCTTGTAGCCACAGTATTTATATGGCTAGTCCAGTTCAGTTTCTGGTCAATGCTAACCCCCAGGATTTTGATAATGGAAGATTCAGCGATGGTAATACCATCGAATGTCAAGGGGAGATGGTTACATTCCCATCTTGTTGGAGATGATCATTGTCTGGCACTTTTGTGGCATGAATGTTAGTTGCCACTTATCAGCCCAAGCCTGAATGTTGTCCAGGTTTTGCTGCATTTGGACATGGAGTTCAGTA
This sequence comes from Cetorhinus maximus, assembly GCF_964194155.1. Classification (NCBI taxonomy): domain Eukaryota; kingdom Metazoa; phylum Chordata; class Chondrichthyes; order Lamniformes; family Cetorhinidae; genus Cetorhinus; species Cetorhinus maximus. The sequence goes on from NW_027596151.1 coordinate 170,823, forward strand.
TCTGAGGAGTCACGAAAGGTGCTGAACATTGTGCAATCATCAGCGAACATCCCCACTTCTGACCTTATGATGGAAGGAAGGTCATTGAGGAAGCAGCTGAAGGTGGTTGGGCCGAGGACACTACCCTGAGGAACTCCTGCAGTGATGTCCTGGAGCTGAGATGACTGACCTCCAACAACCACAACCATCTCCCTTTGTGCTAGGTATGACTCCAACCAGCGGAGAGTTTTCCCCCTGATTCCCATTGACTCCAGTTTTGATAGGGCTCCTAGAGTCACACTTGGTCAAATGTGGCCTTGATGTCAAGGGCAGTAACTCTCATTGATAGTAACAATGATATTAACAATGTAATTAGTCCCCATTCTCTTGGTCTTGGCTGCATATAATGACAGCAATATTCTTAGCTACAATGGACATGATTGGGGAACTTGTTGCCCATCAGTCAGGCCTGGAGACTACACACTGCTATGAGTGACTGGCAGCGATTTTATGCACGTTATGGGGGGACAGTGGCATCGTGGTATTGTCACTGGACTCATCCTCCAGATATTCAGGGTAATGCTCTGGGGACCCGGGTTCAAATTCCACCACGGCAGATGGTGCAATTTGAATTTAATTTTAAAAATCTGGAATTGATGACCATGAAAACATTGTCGATTGTTGTATAAACCCATCTGGTTCACTAATGTCCTTTAGGGAAGGTTGGGCAATAAATGCTGGCCTAGGAAGTGATGCCCACATCGCATGAACAAATTAAAAAAAAATATTTCTATGTGACTGTCCCTACTCACTACAATTTGCTGGAGGGATCAAAATCATAAGTGACATCCTATGTCATTGTGACAAAGCAAATCTACCCCTCCTCGTCCTTCTATACCTGTCTGCAGTCTTTGACATGTTTGACCACACTATCCTCCTCCAATACCTCTCCACTAGCATCCAGCTGGGTGGGACTGCATACACAGCTAGGCACACACACTTTACAAAACAACAGTGACTGCTTCACTGTCTTAGGCTAGACTATCACTTGCAGCGGCTATTCTTCCCACTCCTGCACAGTTATGTCTGATGTCCCCCAAGGATCAATCCTTGGTCCCCTTCTATTTCTCATTTACATGCTGTCCCATGGTGACATCATCTGAAAACACAGTATTGGTTTTCATGTGTACCCTGATGACACTCAGCTCCACCTCGCCATCATCTCTCTCGACTCTTCCACTGTCTCTAAATTATCACACTGCTTATTGGACATCCAGCACTGGATGAGCAGAAACTTCACCCAATTAAAAATTGGGGAGTCTGAAGAAATTGTCTTTGGTCCCTGCCACAAACACTGTTTCCTATCCACCAACTCCATCCATTTCCCAAGCAATTGTCTGACAGTGAACTAGACTGTTCACAACCTTGGTGTCATATTTAACCATCTTGGTGTCATGCTACGCATGGACATATGAACATATAAATTAGGAGCAGGATTAGGCCATTCGGCCCCTTGAGCTTGCCTCACTGTTCGATAAGATCATGGCTGATCTGATTGTGGCCTCAACTCCACATTCTACCCAATAACCTTTGACTTCCTTTTTAAACCCAGAGAAGAGCTTTCTACCACATAGCTGTGCCATCACTGAGACTGCCTATTTCCACCTCCATAGCATTGTCAAACTCCCCACCATCTACCCTGTCTCAGCTCATCTGCTGTTGGAGCCCTCATTCATGCTTTTGTTCCCACTAGGCTGGCCTCCCACATTCCACCCTCTGTAAACTTGACGTCTTCCAAAACTCTGCAGTTCATGGCCTCAATCACACCAAGTTCCATTCACATCACCACTCTGCTTGCTGACCTATATTGACACCTTGATTTTAAAATCCTCATCCTGTTTTCAAATCCCTCCATGGTCTCACCCCTCCTTATCTCTATAACCTCTTACAGCCTTATCGAGATTTCTGTGGTCCTCTAAGTCTGGCTTCTTGAGCGTCCCTGATTTCAGTTGCTCTGCTGTTGGTGCTGTGCCTTCAGCCTTGATGTCAGAGACAATTATTGTCAGGTCTCCTCTGAAATTTACTGTCATCCTTGTGTCCATGTCTGGATCAGGTTGTATTGTGTTTGATTTGCTCGGAACTTTATCCTCTTCAATACTGTCATAAATTGTGTCTGTAATTCCATTTGGGAACATTTTGTTGTTTTCCTTGCAGCTGGTTAATTGATGGGTTCTAACTGCCTGTTAATATTTTTCAACATAATGTCTCTCCCGGAGACAAGGACAGTAATCAAAGCAGCAGCAAATTCTCAAGCTATCCCTCTCTCTGCACCAGCAGCTCAATAATTTATCAGCTAGTAATTAGGTTAACACAGAAAAGCCCCATAATTGGAAAGCTGAAGTAATGATCTGTGATATTGTTGTATTGATGATGTCACATTGAAAAATGAGGGGAGGATACCCATCCAGAGTTCTTGCTCCTTATTGCTATTTCATAACTCCGACTAGAAAATGCACGTGTAAAGATTCCAGTTGATGGAGAGGATTGGGATTCATCTGTCTCAGTCGAATAGGCTGCAGGCATATTTCTAGGCACTGAATGAGAACTAATGGATTGTTAGTGCTTGTTCCACTGCACCCCAACAACAGTCAATGTCCTTACTACAAGAGAGCATAAAATTGAAAGGATCTAACTCCTGTTTTGTAGATCCCAGAGTAAATAGTTACCATGTCTGTGTCATTGTGCTACAAGTCAAGACAGAATGAGTTTTACAAAAATTACACTGTCAGGGATTAGAGCAGTCATCTAAAATGTGCAGCATCAGGAAATTTATTAGATCATTCCCAGGTTCGAATGGGAAGTGAACAATGTGATGTAGATCGAAAACTGGTTCATTGAAACACCAGTCTCAGGGCGGCATGTGCCGAATTGTGATAATGACGCAGATAAAGTATTCATAATTCCTAACATAGTTATAGGCAATCATTAAAATAAAAATTAAGCATAAAATAATAAAAGGATTGCACAGTTATGAACATTTCAGTATGCCAATAATTACAATATGGTGTAAGATACAAGTTTGCTTAATTTACAGAATAGGAAGGAAAGGATATTGCACTCTGCATTTTGTATTAAAGTTCACAGAGCACATGTTGTCAGGTTGAGTTCATTAAATTCTCAATTATCTACATTTTCATAGAGTTATACAGCACAGAAACAGGCCCTTCAGCACATTGCGTCTCTGCCAGCCAGCAAGTACCTATCTATTCTAATCCCATTTTCCAGCACTTGGCCCGTGGCCCTGTATGCTATGGCATTTAAAATGCTCATCTAAATACTCCTTAAATGTTGTGAGGATTCCTGCCTCTACCATCCCCTCAGACAGTGTGTTCCAGATTCCAACCACCCTCAACCTTTTCCTCAAGTCCCCTCTAAACCTCCTGTCTCTTACCTTAAATCTATGCCCCTGGTTATTGACACCTCCACTAAGGCGAAATGTTTCTTATCTACCCTATCTCTGCCCCTCATAATTTTGTATCAGGTTCCCTCCTCAGCCTTCTCTGCTCTAAGGAAAACAACCCCAGCCTATCCAGTTTCTCTTCATAGCTGAAACACTCCAGCCCAGGCAACATCCTGGTGAATCTCCTCTGCACCCTCTCCAGTGCAATCGCATCCTTCCTATAGTGTGGTAACCAGAACTGCATGCAGTACTCTAGCTGTGGCCTAACTAGTGTTTTATACAGTTCCAATATAACCTCCCTGCCCTTATATTCTATGCCTCGGCTAATAAAGACAAATATCCCATATGCCTTCTTAACCACTCTGCTGCTGCCTTCAGGGATCTATGGACATGTACACCAAGGTCCCTCTGATCATCTGTACTTCCTAGGGTCCTACCATTCATTGTGTATTCCCTTGCTGTGTTAGTCCTCCCAAAATGCATCACCTCACACTTCTCAGGATTAAATTCCATTGCCCATCTTACCAGCCCAACTATATCGTCCTGTCATCTAAGGCTTTCCTCCTCACTGTTTACGACACCACTAATTTTCGTGCCATCTGCGAACTTACTGATCATACCTCTTATATCACATCTGAATCATTAATGTACACCACAAACAGCAACGGTCCCAGCACCGATCCCTGCGGTACACCACTCGTCACAGGCATCCAGTCACAAAAACACCCCTCGACCATCACCCTCTGCCTCCTGCCACTAAGCCAGTTTTAGATCCAATTTACCAAATTGCCCTGGATCCCATGGGCTCTTACCTTCTTGACCATTCTCCCATGCGGGACCTTGTCAAAAGTTTATCCTGTTTATGAAATTTATAAAGTAAAGGTTTGGGCTGTCTCATAGTCTATTCGTTCTATATCTTATTTGTGGAATGATGTCTTTTCTCCTTGATTCCATCGCATTTACTTTCATGTGCTTGTGGCAAGAGATAGTGGCAATGCGAGGTGGGATTCAAGAGTTTTCCAGTGAAGTCCAGACAGAGCTTTTTCCGCCTTTCAGCATTTTAAACAGTCGTTTGATTGTGTCAGAGTAACGTTGGTATGCGTTACCTTTCAGTGCTCATTTCTGAATGCTTTTGAGCTTGTTCCCATGCTCTTTGAGAAATCCAGCATTCCAAAGCAGCTGTGAGTATTCATTAATGGATCTTATGTAACTGTTAAAGACAGTGAATAGGTCAGTTTGAGGTACATTGTGATGCTTGAGAAGACGTAACATGTGAAGTCTTATTTTCTCTCTCTTAAGCATTTCACACACTTGGTAATCCCATTTGAGGTCACTTTAAATGTAGATTCCTAATAGTTTAATACACGCTTGTTGTGCAATCTCAGCATCGTCAAAGTTGCTGAGGGGGTTCAGGAGGGTTGTGCACAAAACACAATTCCAAAGCCTTGCACCTTTGGGGTTTCAGTCTTGTGTAATTTGCTGTTGCCCACTGACTCAATGAAGTAAATGCCTCTTGCATGTGAGATGGGTTGCCTTGATTCTTACACTCCCATGAGGGCCTGATCATCCACATAATTATAGCGATTAAGGATGCAGTGATATCAATTGTTTGTGATGGAAATATTTTTTTTTTATTCCTTCATGGGATGCGGGCTTCGCTGGCTGGGCCAGCATTTATTGCCCATCCCTAGTTGCTCATGAGAAGGTGGTGGTGAGCTGCCTTCTTGAACTGCTGCAGTCCATGTGGTGTAGGTACACCCACAGTGCTGTTAGGGAGGGAGTTCCAGGATTTTGACCCGGCGACAGTGAAGGAACGGCGATATATTTCCAAGTCAGGATGGTGAGTGACTTGGGAGGGAACTTCTAGGTGGCGGTTTTCCCAACTATCTGCTGCCTTTGTCCTTCTAGATAGTAGTGGTCACAGGTTTGGAAGGTGCTGTCTAGGGAGCCTTGGTGAATTCGTGCAGTGCATCTTTTGGATGGTACACACACTGTTGCTACTGTGTGTTGGAGGGAGTGAATGTTTGTGGATGTGGTGCTAATCAAGCGACTGCTTTGTCCTGGATGGTGTCAAGCTTCTTGAATGTTGTGGGAGCTGCACTGATCCAGGCAAGTGGGGAGTATTCCATCACACTCCTGACTTATGCCTTGTGATGATCCAACCCGGCCATAGCATACCTATGATGGTGGACAGGCTTTGGGGAGTCAGGAGGTGAGTTACTCATCACACTATTCCTAGCCCCTGACCTGCTCTTGTAGCCACAGTATTTATATGGCTAGTCCAGTTCAGTGTCTGGTCAATGGTAACCCCCAGGATGTTGATAGTGGGAGATTCAGTGATGGTAATGCCATTGAACATCAAAGGGCGATGTTTGGATTCTCTTTTTGATGGTCATTGCCTGACACTTGTGTGGTGCAAATGTTACCTGCCACTTGTCAGCCCAAGCCTGGATTTTATCCAGGTCTTGCTGCATTTGGACATGGACTGCTTCAGTACCTGAGGAGTTGCGAATGGTGCTGAACATTGTGCAATCATCAGCGAACATCCCCACTTCTGACCTTATGATGGAAGGAAGGTCATTGATGAAGCAGCTGAAGATGGTTGGGTCGAGGACACTACCCTGAGGAACTCCTGCAGTGATGCCCTGGAACTGAGGTGACTGACCTCCAACAACCACAACCATCTTCCTTTGTGCTAGGTATGACTCCAACCAGTGGAGAGTTTTCCCCCTGATTCCCATTGACTCCAGTTTTGCTAGGGCTCCTTGATGCCACATTCGGTCAAATGTTGCCTTGATGTTAAGGGCAGTCACTCTCACCTCACCTCGGGAGTTCAGCTCTTTTGTCCATGTTTGAACCAAGGCTGTAATGAGGTCAGGAGCTGAGTGGCCCTGACGGAACCCAAACTGGGAGCCACTGAGCAGATTATTGCTGAGCAAGTACTGCTTGATAGCACTGTTGATGACCTCTTCCATTACTTTACTGATGATGGAGGGGAAACTGATGGGGCAGTAATTGGCTGGGTTGGATTGTCCTGCTTTTTGTGTACAGGACACTCCTGGGCAATTTTCCAAATAGCCAGGTAGATGCCAGTGTTGTAGCTGTACTGGAACAGCTTGGCTAGGGGTGTGACAAGTTCTGGAGCACAAGACTTCAGTACTATTGCCAGAATATTGTCAGGGCTCATAGCAGTATCCAGTGCCTTCAGCCATTTTTTGACATCACGTGGAGTGAATCGAATTGGCTGAAGACTGGCATGTGTGATGCTGGGGACCTCTGGAGGACACTGAGATGGATCATCGACTCGACACTTCTGGCTGACGATTGTGGCAAATATTTCAGCCTTATCTTTTGCACCTGAGCTCCTCCATCATTGAGGATGGGGATATTTGTGGAGCCTCCTCCTCCAGTGAGTTGTTTAATTGTCCACCACCATTCACAATTGGATGTGGCAGGACTGCAGAGCTTAGATCTGATCCGTTGGTTGTGGGATTGCTTAACCCTGTCTATCACTTGCTGCTTATGCTGTTTGGCACGCAAGTAGTCTTGTGTTATAGCTTCACCAGGTTGACACTTCATATTTAGGTATGCCTGGTGCTGCTCCTGGCATGCCCTCCTGCACTCTTCGTTGAACCAGAGTTGATCCCCTGGCTTGATGGTAATGGTAGAGTGGGGGATATGCCGGGCCATGAGGTTACAGATTGTGTTTGAGTACAATTCTGCTGCTGCTGCTGGCCCACAGTTCCTCATGGATACCCAGTCTTGAGTTGCTAGATCTGTTCGAAATTTATCCATTTAGCATGGTGGTAGTGCCACACAACATGGGGAGGCAATGGCATAGTGGTATTGTCATTGGACTAGTGATCCAGAGACCCAGGGTAATGCTCTGGGGACCCAGGTTTGAATCCTGCCAAGGCAGATGGTGGAATTTGAAATCAATAGAAATCTGGAATTAAAAGTCTAATGATGACCATGTAACCCTTGTCATTTGTTGTAAAAACTCATCTGGTTCACAAATGTCCTTTGACTAATGGCTTAGCAAGCCACTCAGTTGTAATAAACCGCTACAAATATAACAGGGCCTAATTTGGGTCCTTTGAGAGTCCAATGTGTAGTGTTATATCACCGGAATTACCTTTACTCAATTTGTATCAGACACGTTGTGGTCGATTGTTGAGGAGGTCCGAGATCTAGTGTACACATGACAGGCTCACTGGTAATTAAAGGACATTGATGATTGCAATGTTATGATCTGTGCAGTCAAATGCTTTGCTAAATTCAGTAAGCACTCCTGTTGATGATATTTTCTGTTTGTCAGCGTTAAGATACAGCTGATTGAGGAGATCCACGAAACAATGGACGGTGGATAATCCCTTTCTATTACCAAACTGCTGATGATTTAAATGTTTTGTTATATCACTCATCGTTCACTTGAGAATGAAGCTTTTAGCTAATTTGGCAAAATAATCGGTGAGAGAGATGGATGCACATTTGCAGCAGTATGGGATTGACTTTTTGTATTCATTCATGGGATGTGGGTGTTGCTGGCTGGGCCAGCATTTATTTCCCACCCCTAACTGCCCTTGAGAAGGTGGTGGTGAGCTGCCTTTTTGGGCCCCGTATCTTAGGAAGGATGTTCTGGCCCTGGAGAGGGTCCAGAGGAGGTTCACAAGAACGATCCCAGGAATGAAAGGCTTAACATATGAGGAACGTTTGAGGACTCTAGGTCTCTACTCGATGGAGTTTAGAAGGATATGGGGGGATCTGATTGAAACTTACAGAATACTGAAAGGCCTGGATAGAGTGGATGTGAGGAAGATGTTTCCATTGGTAGGAGAGACTAGGACCCAAGAGCACAGCCCCAGAGTAAAGGGAAGACCTTTTAGAACAGAGATGAGGAGAAACTTCTTTAGCCAGAGAGTGATGAATCTATGGAATTAATTGCCACAGAAAGCTGTGGAGGCCAGGTCATTCAGTGTATTTAAGACCAAGATAGATAGATTCTTGATTGGTATGGGGATCAAAGTTCACGGGGAGAATGGGGTTGAGAAACCTCTCAGCCATGATTGAATGGCGGAGCAGACTCGATAGGCCAAATGGCCTAATTTCTGCTCCTATGTCTTATGTCTTATGGTCTGTCTTCTTGAACCGCTGCAGTCCCTGTAGTTTAGGTACATCCACAGTGCTGTTAGGGAGGGAGTTCCAGGATTTTGACCCAGCGACAGTGAAGAAACAACGATATATCTCCAAGTCAGGATGGTGAATGGCTTGGAGGGGAACTTCCAGGTGGTGGTGTTCCCATCTATCTGCTGCCCTTGTCCTTCTAGATGGTAGTGGTCGTGGGTTTGGAAGGTGCTGTTTAACGAGCCTTGGTGAGTTTCTGCAATGCATCTTGTAGATGGTCCACACTGCTGCTACTGTGCGTCGATGGTGGAGGGAGTGAATGTTTGTGGATGTGGTGCCAATCAAGCGGCTGCTTTGTCCTGGATGGTGTCAAGCTTCTTGAGTGTTGTGGGAGCTGCACTCATCCAGGCAAGTGGAGAGTATTCCATCACACTCCTGACTTGTGCCTTGTAGATGGTGGACAGGCTTTGGGGGGTCAGTTGGTGAGTTACTCGTCGCAGGATTCTGAGCCCCTGACCTGCTCTTGTAGCCACAGTATTTATATGGCTAGTCCAGTTCAGTTTATGGCCAATGGTAACCCCCAGGATGTTGATATACGTTCGCAACAGTAGCTTGGACACAGGGATGTCAGTGGCTTGTTTCCACTAGCAGGAGACCTTACCATCACAAAATGATTTGTTGAGGATACATGTCAGCAGTACATTGAGTTCAATTGCAGATTCTGTTATCAAGCACACAGGGATACCATCAGGTCCTCCTGCCCATGATATGTTTATGGCTTTTAGTTGATGGTAAACTTGCCACAGTTGCTTTATTGAGCAAGGTTTTGGGGGCGGCATGTAAGCTAGTAAGGTGTTATAGAGAGAGACATCATGAGGAATAGATGCAAAATGGCTGTTGATACGATTTGCAATATGCAAAAGATTATCACTATCAACAGCAGGTATACTGATCGAAGATCGATGAAGGATGCCAGATGTCATCAAACATGTCCCTCTATACCATCCCGCTGGAATTGCTCAGAGTAAAACTTGTGTTCTGAATCTATAATTGTGTGATTCACATTGTTTCACCAGTATCTATACAGAGCAGTGTTATCATGGTGATAGGTAGACTGCTGTTTTTGAATCATCAATTTGATACTAGCTGTCAGTTAGGGCTTATGGAATACATGGCACTTTGTTTATCACGTTGGGAGATGTTTCTCGATACCACAGTTCAGTGTATTGTAGAATATCAGACACTGTTAATTGACATCTTCGATCTCAACCCAATCAGGAGTCAGGATCTATCTGTTGAATGCTTGCATGCCACTCTCTTTCAGCGGGTGTGTTAATGCATGTGAGTCTGATTGGAGACAACAGCTCCTGTTGTGGCTTCCAAATTGAAGTGGTGTGAATCTGGCAAGCATCTGTAAATATAATAAATCTGTCAGCAGGTGAACAACTGCCAGGTTAGTCTGACTCCATGGCCTGAATTTTTTGTTTGTTGGGCGCGCATGATCAGCGGGCCGGGAAGTGGACAGGAAATGGGCCTCCGGCCACAATCGACCCCCAACCGCAATTTCACGCTGGCTGGCCAGTGAACGGCCTGCCAGTGTGAACCGCGCTGAGAAATACTCAGTGCTGCCAGGGTGGGGGCGGGAAGAGGGTGGGCTCCAACATAACCGAGGGTGTGGGTGAGCACTTTGAGAGAGCTCCCTGAAGGCAGACAGCTGCCTCAGCGAGCTGCAGACCTGAAAATCAGAAAATAAAGCCCAAAAATGCTGCAGAATATGTCCATGCAGCACAATCAAGCACCTGAAACCATACCTCATAAAAAAAAAGTCCCCAGATATCTCTTTGATTTTCCTTCCCCCATGGAGATTTCATCCCGCCCTGGATCGAGGTTTGAGGAAAAATGTGAATGCTGACTGGGAGCGTGGCACCAACTGTACATGTGGACGGGCCACAGAAAATCACTCTTAATCACTGTGTGGCCAATGGGCTTCATTGTCGGCAGGTGCACTTCCAACTGCCCAGCAAAATATTGGATGTCATATCCGTTCGGGTCGGGCGCGCGGCCGCCCACCAGACTTAAAATTCTGGCCCATATATCCTCCTCTGCATATTCAGACACTATTAATCCTACTTCTGCTTTGTGATGTTTTTTAAAAAATTCTGTTCTGAGTGACAGAACTGAGACTGACTGTCTTTCTCTGCGTGACTAAAGCTTTACTTCATCTTCCGTTAATTCGTATGCAACTTCAAATAATGTTAAATATTCCCTGTAACAAAACTTATTTTATTCCTCTAATGTTTAATCTCAGTTCGAGGGTCCTGTTCTCTCTGTCACATTGTTCATTTAACTGATGGAATGCTTTTGATAAGTGCACAGGACTGTTTTAAGCTTAATGCAAGGCAGGACTTGGTGCTGTGCTTATTTCCCTGACTTTCATTGTAACAAAGCTAGCGTTTGTTGGGAAATGATAACGTCTGCTGGGTGTAATTGTGCTTTGAAACTTGGCAAAAGCAGTGGTATGACTTGTTGCCATGGTGCAGGTTAGCTCCAAATCCTTGAAGATGTGACACTATGAAATGCTGTGCTGTCTGACTATGTGATGGATCTCACCTCTCACTGGCAGCTCCTCAGGGTCATCAATTTCAAAACGAAAGGCAATTGCACCATGGCATTCAGTTGATATTGTTAGTATTCAGTAATTTGAGTAACTTTGCTCTCTGAGTGCAGAGGTTGTGCTTGGTTTATGCCTGATGCATCACTCATTTCATTGTCAAGGGTATTTCATGTCAATCTGCTTGAACATAACAGCTGAAAACTAATTAATATACTGTTGGTTTACAGAGTAAGTGGTGTGTAGGTGTGTGCCTGTGTCTGTGTGGTGTGTGTGCGTGTCTGTGTGTATGTGCATGTGTGTGTACGTGTGTGTGTGTCTGCGTGTGATGTGTGTCTGCGTGTCTGTGTGTGTGTGTGTGCGTCTTGTGTGTATGTGCAGGAGAAAAGCTATGAGTCAAGACTGTAAATTGAACTAGTGTGAATCCTTTGACTACAGAATTAGACCAAAGCCAAAAGGATAAGGGGAGTTGATAGGTGACCTTGTTTCTCTAGCAGCTTCTGGTGATGACAATCAATTATTACAACTGCAAAGTGCAAAGAAGGCCTTTTTCACATTTTTCCTCAGATATTTAACATACTTGTACCATCTTCAACCAACAAAACAAAGTTTAAATTCCACATGATGTCAGGTTCCTTAGCCCCACCCCAAAGATGCACTTCCCTGAAGGTCAATAACCAGAATGGCACATGTAATGGAATAAGACCCCAAGTATTGTGTTGGATGCAAGTGGGCGCTGTCAGAATTGGATCATTATGACAGAAATTGACCATGACATTTCTTCAGCTATTTGCTCAGCTGCACCCTGCATCTTTGATACTCCAGTCTCCACTAATATCATTACTCTCTCTCACCCTGGCTGTTATTCCTGGTATGGCCCTCATCCTTACTCATTTAGTCCAAGGAATGCAGGTTTGAAGGGCTATGGCAGGTACTGACTCATAGACGTTTACAGCACTGAAGGAGGCCATTCGGCCCATCGTGTCCGCGTCGGTCAACAAAGATCTGACTACACTAATCCCATTTTCTAGCGCTTGGTCCATAGCCCTGGAGGCTATGCAACACAAGTGAATATCTAAATACTTCTTAAATGTTACGAGGGTTTCTGACTCAACCACCCTTTCAGGCAGTGAGTTCCAGACTCCCACCACCCCCTGGGTTAAAAAATTTCTTCTCAACTCCCCTCTTAACCTTCTACCTCTTACCTTAAATCACTGTCCCCTGGTTATTGACCCCTCTACTAATGGAAAAAGTGCCTTCCTATCTGCCCTATCTATGTCCCTCATAATCTTATACACCTCTGTCAGGTCCCCTCTCAACCTTCGATGCTCCAATGAAAACAACCCCAGCCTATCCAATCTTTCCTCATAGCTCAGACCCTCCAGCCCAGGCAGCATCCTGGTAAATCTCCTCTGTATTCTCTCCAGTGCAATCACATCCTTCCTATAATGTGGCGACCAGAACTGCACACAGTACTCCAGTTGTGGCCTAACCAGCATTTTATACAGGTCCAGCATAACCTCCCTGCTCTTGTATTCTATACCTCGGCTAATAAAGGCAAGTATCCCATATGCCCTTTTAACCATCTTATCGACCTGCCCTGCTACTTCAGGGATCTGTGGATATGCACATCAAGGTCTCTCTGATCTTCAGTACTTTCCAGGGTCCTACAATTCAAAGTGTAATCCCTTGCCTTTTTAGCCCTCCCCAAGCGCATTACCTCACTGTTTTCCGGGTTGAATTCCATTTGCCACTGCTCTGCCCACCTGACCAGTCCATTGATATCCTCCTGCAGTTTACAGCTATCCTCCTCACTATTTACCACCCACCAATTTTTGTGTCATCCGCGAACTTCTTGATCATACCCCCTACATTTAAGTCCAAATCACTTATGTACACCACAAACAGCAAGGGCCCCAGCACCGTGCCCTGCGGAACCCCACTGGAAACAGACTTCCAGTCACAGAAACATCCCTCTACCATCACCCTCTGCATCTTGCCTTTCAGCCAATTTTGGATCCAATGTACCACTTTGTCTTGGATCCCATGGGCTCTTACTTTCTTGACCAGTCTGCCCTGACAGACCTTATCAAAAGCCTTGCTAAAGTCCATGTAGACCACATCAAATGCATTTCCCTCATCAACGCTCCTGGTTACCTCCTCAAAAAATTCAATCAAATTTGTCAAACACGACCTTCCCTTAACAAATCCATGCTGATTATCCCTGATTAATCTGTGTCTCTCCAAGTGCAGATATATTCTGTCCCTCAGGATTCTTTCTAGTAACTTCCCCACCAACGAGGTTAGACTGACTGGCCTGTAATTTCCTGGTCTATCTCATTAAGATCCTGGATAAAAGCAAAAAACTGCGGATGCTGGAAATCCAAAACAAAATTAAAAATATCTGTAAAAACTCAACAGGTCTGGCAGCATCTGTGGAGAGGAACACAGTTAAATTTTTTAGTCCGTATGACTCTTCAACAGAATGAAGCAAAAATAGAAAAGAGGTGAAATATAAGCTGGTTTAAGGGGGGGTGGGGGGGGGGGGGGGGGGTGTTGGTGGGGGGGGGCGGGGTGAGGGTAGAGCTGGATAGAGGGCCAGTGATAGGTGGAGATCGTCAAAAGATGTCATAGACAAAAGGTCAAAGAGGTGTTGAAGGTGGTCCTTTTGTCTATGACATCTTTTGACTATCTCCACCTATCACTCGCCCTCTATCCAGCTCTACCCCCCCCCGCCCCCCACCCTTAAACCAGCTAATATTTCACCTCTTTTCTATTCTTACTTAGTTCTGTTGAAGAGTCATACGGACTCAAAACGTTAACTCCACAGATGCTGCCAAACCTGCTGAGTTTTTCCAGGTATTTTTATTTTTGTCTTTAAGATCCTGAATGGCATTGACAAGGTGGACGTGGAGAGGATGCTTCCTCTTAGAAACATAGAAAAGTTACAGCACAGTAGGAGGCCATTTGGCTCATCTTGTCCATGCCAGCCCGATGACGCCCAGGTGCCTTTTCTAATCCCACCTTCCTGCACCCAGCCCATAGCCCTGCAGCTTACAGCACTTTAGGTGCAGATCCAGGTACTTTTTAAAAGAGTTTGAAGTCTCTGCCTCTACCACCAACTTGGGCAGCGAATTCCAGACACCCACTACCCTCTTGTGGGTGAATCCAGAACTAGGGGGCACTGTTTTAAAATTAGGGGTCGCCTTTTTAGGACAGAGATGAGGAGTAATTTTTTCTTCTCTCAGAAGGTTGTGCGACTCTGCCTCAGAAGGTGGTGGAGGCGGGGTCATTGAATATTTTTAACATGGAGGTAGATAGATTCTTGTTAGGCAAGGAATCAAAGGTTATTGGGGGTAGGCAGGAATGTGGAAATCGAAACACAAGAAGATCAGCCGTGCTCTTATTGAATGGTGGAGCAGGCTCGAGGGGCCAATTGACCTACTCCTGTTCCTATTTCGTATGCATGTATATCTTTGCTGTTCTAATTCTGACCTCTTGAACATCCCTGATTTTAATTTCTCCCCCTCTGGAGACTGACCTTCAACTGCCAAGGTCTTAAACTCTGGGATTCCCTCCCTAAACCTCTCCACCCTTCTCCTTTAAGATGCTCCTTAAACTTACCTCCTTGACCAAACATCTATCCTAATAACCCCTTCCGTGGCTTGGTGGCTAATCATGGTTGGTAACACACCTTGCGATGTTTTTCTGCGGTGAAGGTGCTATATAAATACAAGTTGTTGTTGAATGTCAAGTGCTGACTATTGACATTGAACTGTGTTTACAATGAGTAGCTTCAATCTGCGTAATTGGGTAGGAAATAGGAAAATATTTGATTATCAGCACAGATGAATCCCACTTTTCAAACAGCCAATGGAAAGAAGACTCTCAGACTTGTTTTGAGGAACTGCCATAGAGCCTGAACTGATTTGCACATTTGTCATAAAATCAATCCATTACTGTGCAAACAGTCACAGTGTTGACATTAGACACAGATTAGGATAAAGACAGCCTTTTATTCTGCTGATTCTCTCCCAGCTGTTGAGACCTTTTGGTGACTTTAATCCACAGGGAAAGAGGATTACAGTGCTCGGCTTCATGCCATAAGCCTTTTTGTCTCTTACACAATTGTCAATTCCTAACATTATAAATTTGGATAAAACCCATTACTTCATGAAGTACATGGCAGGAAATGTAGAAACAATTTTTAATAGCAACTTAAATTGAAGTTTTTGCAAGATTTAAAAGCTTCTTTTATACAGTAACTCAAAATTGATCTTGGAGATCAGTGACGTGTGCTCCCATCTTCTGCTGGCACTATGTAGGTTACTATGAAAAAGCCTGATGAATATGAGAGAGAAGGAATGTTTCGTGTACAGTTTTCCAAACCTCACAGATGTCAACATCTTATTGGCAATAAAATCCTAGCTTTATTGCTTACAAAATAATGAATAGCCAAAAGTAACTTAAAGTCTAGAATCTGATCATTCAGAGAGTTTGTACGATGGATACCTAGAAGTAAGTCTCGGGCTGGAATCCAATTGAAATTTAATTTATACAAAATGATGATTTTCATTTTTATTGCAACTTATATTCTCAGAAACATCTCAGAATGTATGGTGAAGTGTGTTTGTTGTTATGTAGATAATATAGCAACTCTTTTGCAAGAACCCACAAACAGCAATGTGATGGTTAAGTTGTTTCTGGTGGTTGAAAGAAGAATGCTGGCCTGGATCCTGGAAGAACTCCCTGTTCCCTCGCAATTTATGCTGTAGGATATGCAAAGAGTAAGGGGGGAAGATAGCTTTCTAACAGGACAGAATAGAAGGGTATGTAGAAAAGACAACATTAGTAATGTAAGTCCCAATTTTCCAGCTTTGACTGGTGGCCTCCCTGTGCATCGGGTCACCTATGGTTTCATGCCACAGAAATTGTGACCCATGAGGAAGACAGCAAGATCAGTCCCATTTTAACTGCCCATTTTCTGATTGTCACTGGGGAACCAGGGTTAAAATCTACAGATCTTTGCACTTTGCATATTTGTCCTGCTACCCCCAAAAAATTCAGAAGCCACAGAATGTGGAGAACATAAAACCATCTGTTAATGGGGCCCCTTTGTGAAATTACTGTTCCCAGTCATACATTAAAGAGAAAAGAAATGGATAGGAATCATTGGAGCAGCAAATTGACATTTCTTGTTCAAAGGCCTACCCCTCTTCCTACACGAAAATGATACAGATACTTATTCCAGTTTTTTAAAGGTCAACTTTAACATCAACCCGCAGAAATGAAGATCTGAGGCCATTGATATAGTCCATTGTAGGGAATGTCTAGCAGTGACTTCATTGCAAACAGCTGGAGTGCAACTTCAAACTAGCTGATGGCTGCCGATGGGAACCAGGCTGGGGCCTTTACATGGTGTCAGTGTATTAATTGATTACTGCCTTGTTTCTGTATTATTTCCTTCGAAATTTGGGAAAGCTAGGTCTGACAGGAATATTCATTATTGTTAGGTGGGCAGTCCTTTGACTTGAACAAGAGTAATTTTACAAAGTCCAGTTTAGCCTCTTGACTAACCTTGGATGCATATTGTTGGATAATGTTTGGAAAGCAAAAATGTGGAATTATCCACACATCTTCATTAGACTGTGCTGATGCGTTCTGTACTTGGGCACACCTGTGATAAAAGGCTCAGTGACGCGTGAACAGGAGTTTGTGCTAGCACTATTACAGATTATCTGATCATTTATCTCATTGCTGTTTGTGAGACCTTGCTGTGTATAAATTAGTTGTCATGTTTCCCAATTTTAAAAAATTACGTCTTCAAAAATACTTGAATGGGGGACTATAAAGCATTTTGGGATATTTTGTGGTTTTAAACTGGTTTTCTAAAATGAAGGTTCTTACTCTTTTTCTCCTTCTTGAAGTACCTGTAGGAACAACCAGAGCTATTAGAATGCATTTTCCTCTGCTGTTGCCCCCTGAATGCCCCCAGGTTCAGTGCCTAAGGAGACACAGCACAGGTTTCCTGGCCCCAGCAATATGTGTGGCTTGGATGTACTCATGAGCAGGCCCACCTCCAGTGCCAGCTCATGAGCCTGCACCTACTACAGACACAGGCAAGGGAAAGCCCAGGAAATCATATGTCACTACAATCACAGAATCATAGGATGATACAGCACAGAATGAGACCATTTAGCCCATTTTGCATGTACCACCCCTTTGGTAAAGCCTTGCAACTAGTTCCACTCCCATGCTTTTTTCTATTGCCATGCAAATTTTTATCTCCTTGAAGTATTTATCCATTTCTCTTTTGAAGCCAGCTATTGAATCTGAAACAAAAACAGAATTACCTGGAAAAACTCAGCAGGTCTGGCAGCATCGGTGGAGAAGAAATCTGAATCTGTCTGGTTTTTCTCATGTCTCCTATTTTGCTAAACAGCTTAAATCTGTTCCCTCTGGATATCGCCCCTTCAGCCATTGGAAATTTCTCCTTATTTATCAAACAAAAATCCTTCATGATTTTGCAAACCTCTGTCAAATCTTGTCTTAGCCTTCTCTGCTCTAAAGAGAACAACCCTCCTTCCTCCAGTCTCTCCGCATAATTAATGTCCCTCATTGCTGGTACTCTGGTATTGTTGCTAATAAACCTGTCCTGCATCTTCTCCCCCATGACATGTTTCCTCAAGTCTGGGGCCCAGAGCTCAACACGATAGTCGAGCTGAGGCCATGGGGTGGAAACTGCTGCCTCCCTCTTTCCCTCTTCATTCTGTCCCAGGGAATATTGATTCCTAAAGTGCAGTGGAGGGAAATTTACCCTAGACTGTGGAATCATATCTCATTGTGAGCCAGATCCTTCAGGAGAGGAGCAAAGCAGACTTAAGGAACAAATTTCCATTAACTTTGTGCATTGCACTGGTAGATTAGCAGTTGCCTGGGCCTGGGGTGGCTGCAAGTTTTCAAGATGTTAAGGGCTACTGACCTGGTGTCTCAGCAGAAACTATTTCCTCTGGTTGGGGAGTGTAGGTTAGGGGGCAAAGCCAGACTTTTTAGGAGTGAAATTAGGAAACACTTCTCCACACGCAGGGTGGTAGAAATATTAGACAGAACTAAGTCATTCAACAACCAACCAATCAGATCAAAGCTCTGCAGTCCTGCTACATCCAGTTTTGATTGTGGTGGACAATAAAACAACTAGCCAGAGGAGGAGGCTCCACAAATATCCTCACCCTCAATGATGGAGGAGCCCAGCACATCGGTGCAAAAGATGAAGCTGAAGTATTTGCAACAATCTTCAGCCAGAAGTGCTGAGTGGATGATCCATCTCAGCCTCCTCCGGAGGTCCCCAGCATCACAGATCACAACAGTCTTCAGCCAATTCGATTCACTCCACGTGATATCAAGAAACGGCTGAAGGCACTGGATAGTACAAAGGCTATGGGCCCTGACAATATTCTGGCAATTGTACTGAAGACTTGTGTTCCAGAACTAGCCGGGCCCCTAGCCAAGCTGTTTCTAATCAGCTACGATACTGACATCGACGTGGAAAAAGATTCTTGATTGGTAAGAGGATCAAAGGTTACGGGGAGAAAGCGGGAGAATGGGGTTGAGAAACTTATCAGCCGTGATTGAATGGCGGATGAGACTCGATGGGCCGATTAGCCTAATTTCTGCTCCTATGTCTTATGATCTTATGAAATGTGAAAAATCAGGATAAATCCAATTCTGCCAGTTACTGCCACATTAGCCTTCTCTCGATCATCAGCAAAGTGATGGAAGTTGTTCTCAATGGCGCTATCAAGCGGCACTTACTCAGCAATAACCTGCTCAGTGACACTCAGTTTAGGTTCTGCCAGGGTTACTCGAGCTCATTACAGCCTTGGTTCAAACGTGGACAAAAGAGCTGAACTCCCGAGGTGAGGTGAGAGTTACTGCCCTTGACATCAAGGCCGCATTTGACTGAGTGTGGCATCAAGGAGCCCTAGCAAAACTGGAATCAATGGGAATCAGGGGGAAAACTCTCCACTGGTTGGAGTTATACCTAGCACAAAGGAAGATGGTTGTGGTTGTTGGAGGTCAGTCATCTCAGCTCCAGGACATCACTGCAGGAGTTCCTCAGGGTAGTGTCTTCGGCCCAATCATCTTCAGCTGCTTCATCAATGACCTTCCTTCCATCATAAGGTCAGAAGTGGAGATGTTTGCTGATGATTGCACAATGTTCAGCACCATTTGCGACTCTTCAGATACTGAAGCAGTCCGTGCCCATATGCAGTAAGGCCTGGACAACATTTAGGCTTGGGTAGATAACTGGCAAGTAACATTGGTATCACATAAGTGCCAGGCAATGACCATCTCCAACAAGAGGGAATCCAACCATCGCCCTTTGATGTTCAATGGCATTACCATCACTGAATGCCCCACTATCAACATCCTGGGGGTTACCATTGACCAGAAGCTGAACTGAACTAGCCATATAAATACTGTGGCTACAAGAGCAGGTGAGAGGCTAGGAATTGTGCGTTGACTAACTCACCTCCTGACTCCCCTAAGCCTGTTCACCATTGACAAGGCACAAGTCAGGAGTGTGATGGAATACTCCCCACTTGCCTGGATGAGTGCAGCTCCCACAACACTCAAGAAGCTGGACACCATCCAGGACAAAGTAACCCGCTTGATTGGCACCACATCCACAAACATTCACTCCCTTCACCATCGACACACAGTAGCAGTAGTGTGTACCATCTACAAGATGCACTAGAGGAATTCATCAAGGCTCCTTGACAGCACCTTCCAAACCCACAACCACTATCACCTAGAAGGACAAGGGCAGCAGATACATGGGAACACCACCAGTTCCCCTCCAAGTCACTCACCATCCTGACTTGGAAATATATCGCCGTTCCTTCACTATTGCTGGGGCAAAATCCTGGAACTCCCTTCCTAACAGCACTGTGAGTGTACTTACACCATATGGACTGCAGCGTCTCAAGAAGGCAGTTCACCACCACCTTCTCAAGGGCAACTAGGGATCGGCAGTAAATGCTGGCCCAGCCAACGAAGCCCACATCCCGTGAATAAATTTTTAAAAAAGAAGCTGAACTGGACTAGCCATATAAATACTGTGGCTACAAGAGCAGGTCAGAAGCTGGGAATCCTGCGACATGTAACTCACCTCCTGACTCCCCAAAGCTTGTCCACCATCGACAAGGCACAAGTCAGGAGTGTGATGGAAAACTCTCCACTTGCCTGGAAGGGTGCAGCTCCCACAACAGTCTTGACACTGTCCAGGACAAAGCAGCCCGCTTGATTGGCACCACATCAACCACCTTCAGCATCCACCTTCTCCATCACCTATGTACAGTGGTAGTAGAATAAAAGCAACGTAATGTGAGCGCTCGAGATTTGAAGTAAAAGCAGAAAATACTAGAACATACAGTGGCAGTTTTTTTTTTGCCCATGCCTAATTGCCTTTGTTCAGAGTGCATTTAAGAGTCAAACACATTGCTGTGGGCCTGGAGTCACATGTAGGCCAGAGCAGATAAGGACAGCGATTTCCTTCCCTAAAGGACACTAGTGAACCAGATGTGTTTTTACAACAATGCTTTTGTGGTCATCATCAGACTTTTAATTCCAGATTTTTATTGAATTCAAATTTCACTATCTGCTGTGGTGGGATTCGATCCTGGGTCCCCAGAGCATTATCCTGGGTCTCTGGGTTAATAGTCCAGTGACAATACCACTAATCCACCACCTACAAGGTACCATCTACAAGGTGCACTTCAACAGCTCACCAGTGTTCCTTCGGCAGTACTTTACAAACCCAGGACCTCTACCACCTAGAAGGACAAGGGCCGCAGATAGATGGGAACACCACCACCTTGGAGTTCCCCTCCAAGCCACTCACCATCCTGATCTGGAAATATATCGCAGTTCCTTCACTGTCACTGGGTCAAAATCCTGGAACTCCCTCCCTAACAGCACTGTGGGGCCAAAGGTGGGAGTTAGGTCACAGATCAGTCATGATCTTATTGAATGATGGAACAGGCTTGAGGGGCTAAATGGCCTCCTATTCCTTTCAGAGTTGAGCACTGGAATAACCTAAAATTGCTTTCTTTGTTTGTAATATGTTCCTGTTTTATCCTGTTGAATTTTAATTTTACATCATTTTTCACTTTGCTGTTGATAACATTGATTACATCAGTGCTCTGTAAAAGGACTCTCCCATTCCTGTTAGAAAATGTGCAGAATTCTTCTTTAAAAATCAAGGTTTCCATCTACTGATGTAAAAAATGTTGGTACCTGACCAGAACTTGACAAGTTAGACAGTAATTAAAAAAGATCAGCAGGCATGTTCTTGTAAGCAATGTTCTGTCATCACTTTCCTATGAAACTTTCTTATCTATTTAATTCATTTCCCTCCTGCGAGTACAGACTACTGGATTGGAGTCAGCTGCCAGTTTTGTCATCATCCCTGGAGAATGTTCCATTCACTAAAACACAGCCTGGTACACTGTACATTTGAGCATTGAGAGATTAAGGAATAATCTGCAGAATGGTGTATCTATGTTTAAAACCTTTCTGCAGACCCTTGAGAACTCAGTTACTTCATTCATTTTCTTCCTGATAGAATTCTGAAGAGGAATCACTAGCAATTACAGTTTTTGTGAAGATGCAGGGGAGTTAAGCGATCTAGTTTTCAGAGCCTTCAGCCAAAAGAAAGGCTTGCATTTAAATAGCACCTTTCACCAAACTCAGGATGTCCATCCCAAAGTGCTTGACAGTAAATGAGGTGCCTATGAAGTGTAGAGACTACTTAAAGATCAAAAGCATACAGTATTAATCCCTCAGCATGATTGCAAACAAGCATGGTGGGGAACATTTCAACTGGGTATGTGATTTGGGCAGGTGGGACTAGCAGCAATCCCCTTCCAAGATCAGCAATTTGAAATCTGTGCTATTTTAACTCCTGGGCACCACCTGCATTCAGCTTACCAGGTGCCTGCCCTACATGGAGAGTTGGTTGGTTGGGCGGGTGGTGTGGCAGATTCTTGCAGGTGGGAAGTAAGGGGGATCCAGGGCAAAAGGAGCCCAAACACAAGAACACAAATATTAAGAGTAGGAGTAGGCCATTTGGCCTTTCGAGCATGCTCCCACCATTTGATAAGATCATGGCTGATCTGATTATAGCCCCAACTCCACTTTCCTATTTGACCCCATAACCCCTATGTTATGTATTCACCAGGTTGCTGGCTATCTTATATGTCTGATTTGACTCAGGGCAAATCAGAGATGATACTAGTTCCAAATCTACATCAGGTTTATTTACAATACTTTAAAATATCTCAGAGCTTACAGGATTTTTTACACACATATGGGCCCAGATTTTCGCTTTTGGGTCGGATGCGCAGAGATGGGAGAATTCCTGGCTCTGTGAACCTGACTTTTAAAAAGTGGCCATCTGCAGTGCTGATTTTCGTTCAATGGAGTGGGGTGGCAGGCTGGACTGGAAGTTGGAGCCACCCACCCATGAGTGCAGAGGCTGCATTGTGCAGAGGTTGGCTGGTCAGATTTCTTGCCCTTGTGTTGCAACGCTTTGTTTAAGTTATTTTAAAAATGATTAGAACAAAAATCAGCCCTCCAGCCCTCACCCACACTCCCCATGACTCATCCATGCCAGCCTATACCACCTATGCTGCCACCCGCACCCCATGGCCCCTCATACCCCTATGCCAACCCATACCACTTTACCCACCCCATGGCCCCTCTTACCCCCCATGTCAACCCAAGCCTCTCTACCCATCTCCATGGCCCCTCATACTCTCTATGCTAACCCGTGCCCCTCTACCAAACCCCCATGGCCCTTCATACCCCCCACATCCCCGTGGGTCTTATAGCCACTATGCCAACTTAGTGCTAACTCATCCCAACCCATGTCCCCCACGTCCACCCTTCACCCTTACCCCTGCTATGCCAACTCAGCTAATATCCGTTGACAATTATTTGACAGCTTGACAGTTCTTTGACAGCTTTGACAGTTCCTTGGCAGCTTGATAGTTCCTTGGTAGCTTGACAGTTCCTTGATAGCTTGACAGTTCTTTAATAGCTTTGACAGTTCCAATGAGTTTATGCACTTTTACGCATAGTCATGTTTACTTTTAACAATCCTAAAGGGTGTCTTACACCTCACAATGAGTATCTTACCTTTCCCAAATGGTGCTTTACCTCTCCCAAAGGTATCTGGGACCATATCCAAAGGGGCACCTTATCTTTCCAAAGGAGTACCCTGTATCCTGGCTAACCAAACGAAGCCACCAAATTAAGACCTCCTCTCACCTGGTCTAATCTGCACTTTTCACACTCCTGGCCTACAAGATCCCACTTCAGTGGAGGCAGCTGGTGATTTAAATGGCCAGCTGCCTCCATAAACTTCGCACGTGTGAATCATGGCCCAATTCCAGTCCAGCCCCACGAAAATAGAAAATACCTTATTTGGGGGCAGAACTTAGAATTTCTAGCCATTTCTGGGATTTTTGCCATGATGGAGAGACTCCATCATAGCAATAATCTGGGTCATAGTGTCATCCAGACCCAGGTCTTTTCCAGAATCTTGTGTGTTTAATTAGCTCTCTAGTTCCATCCACAGGTATAAGCAATTCAATACAGTTACATAGATCAGAGAACAGACCAACACAATCAAACACAGATCAATCAAACAATTAACCACTACACCTTAACTCCCTTGTCAATCAAAAATCTCAGACTCAGGATCCTGATGCAGGTGGCCAGCACTGGATAAAGCCTACAGGAAGATAAGTCATCCTGAAATAATTCCATAAACATTAGCCAAACCTCCAAGAAATGAATCGAACTTTATAATTAAAACTTTTCAGGCACTGGATATCACAATGCCAATTTCATTATGCTAGGAGTTCAGCAATGTATACAAACAGAAGTTGTGTATTGTTTCAAAATCACGTACAATTCCATGTATCTGTATTTTTATTTCTTGAATCTCCATAAAAGAATCACCACTGGTTATTTTAGAGGTGGTTAAAAAATGTTAACATTGATTTCCGTTTGATCTCATTTATGGACTCCCAATTGTGTACAGGGGTAGAACCAGTTAATACTGCAAAGCTTAGCAGCACAGAGCAAATGATAGGCTTGTCTAAGGAGCTGCACTGCCTTATAGTGAGAAGGAATGCAAGGTTGTCTGGATCCTAAGTCGATCACTCAAAAGGCAAGAACCAGGCTGCCTAGTCAATTATTTTACCTGAAATACTGCAGACCAGCCTGGCTGAGGTTTGAAATTTTTGAATTTGCCATAGAAGGTTGCTTTGGTTCCAATATCCCATCTCCAGACAAGCCATCTTGAAGCCATTGACCACAAAGAGACTCTGCTCACATCTGCCCCAAAGGCGGTTAGATATTACTTAGACATTAGGCAACCAGTGTGGTTCAGCCCTTGCCCAGTGTATTTGCAGGTAGCAGGAAGCCTCACAAATGGCATTATGAACAGTACATCTCACTATAATTTGGGTGAGTGTATTCTTCCCCTTGGCCTAGCACACAGGATACTCCAGAGGTTAAACTTAATATCCCTGAAATGGGAAGCGGGAATTGTGATGCGCAGTTAAGCCACACCATTTGATTCCAATGCAGTGTACCAACTGCATGCTGCCTGCTCATTTCCACACGGTTTATTGGCTGAATATGTAAGTATGAGGCCAATATTGTGAGTGGTTAGGACCACTTAAAGCTAGGTTGCGCTGTTTAAAGCGAGCTTGCACCTCTAACAAGCAAGTGCATTGCAGCTGGAGCAGGAGCGGGTAGTCATGCAGCAAGTGACTAACCTGGGAAACACTGAAGAATGGCACAACATGGGACAGACAGGGTCCAATGTTTTCAGACACTGCACTGGAGGCCTTGGTTATTACTACAATTTCAGTGAGTTACAATTACTTACGGTTGGAATTAAAGTTTCTGCTATCTCTGGTTTCTCTTCAGGAAATCTTTCCTCCACCTTTAGTTTCCCTTCTTTGCCTGCTCACAGATGGCCTCTTGGCTTGTTGAAATTTTCACACAATAGCTAGTGTAAAACCACAAGCAAAGATAATCAGTCACAAGGTACCTAACTGTGTGTACCAACGACAAGATGCACTGCGTAACTCACCTTCAACAGCACCTTCCAAACCCACAACCTCCACCATCTCAAAGGACAAGGGCAGCAGATACATGGGAACACCACCAGTTCCCCTCCAAGTCACTCACCATCCTGACTTGGAAATATATCACCGTTCCTTCACTGTCATTGGATCAAAATCCTGGAACTCCCTTCTTAACAGTGCTGTGGGTGTACCTACACCACATGGACTGTAGCAGTTCAAGAAGGCAGTTCACCTCCACCTTCTCAAGGGCAATTAGGGATGGGCAGTAAATGTTGGTCTAGCCAGCAACACCCACATCCTGTGAATGATTTTTAAAAATAACCAGTGCATGCTTGTCTTTGTAAATCCTTTCTTAAACTACTTAACTTGGGTAACTCTCTCTCTTAGGTATCAGCCTGGACTCAGACAGCACATTTGCTTCGGACTCATCACTCCAAAGTTACACAACCCAAGCTGACAGTGCAATGTTTTATGAGGAAGTGCCACCCTGTCAGTTGAGATTTTAAATCTTGGCATAATCTACGCTTTCAGGTGGATAGAAAAGGCCCCAAACACTGTAACTAGTCACATATCTTTTTGCCGTTGTGGAAGCTTGCTGTCGAGCAATGTATCTAATCATTTTTCTAGCACCGTTCACAACCTCAGGATGTCCCAAAGTGCTTTACAGCCAATGAAGAACCTTCTGAAGAGTAGTTAATGTTGAAATTTAGGAAATCTGGTTGCCAATTTGTGTACAGCAAGCTCCCACAAACAGCAATGAGTTAATGACCATGTAACCTGTTTTAGTGATGTTAGTTGAGGGATAACTATTGGCCAGGAAACTAGGGAGAACAACTCCTCTTGTTCTTTTGAAAGTGTGAATTGGATTTTCTATGTCCACCTGAAAGTCTCACTGAAAAGATTGCACCTCTGACACAAGCAAGAGTACTCCACTGTTATGCGAAGTGCATAAAGATATTCCTGACAAGTGTGATCAGGCAAATCTTTCTAAATATCTGCACCCGCATTTCCAATAGTTTCACTGTTGAAGAGTAGCTTATTTAGACTGTACTGTGCGAGGACATGAGTTTATAATCATGATTGGCTCCTGTTCCAGCAAAGCCTCAATTTTACAATTCTTATCCCTGTTTTCAAATCGCTCCATGGCCTCGCCCCTCCCTATCTGTGTAATCTCTTCCAGCCCCACAACCATCCAAGATACCTGCGCTGCTCCAAATCCAGTCTCTTGTGCATCCCAATTTTAATTGCTCCACCATTGGTAGCGTGCCTTCAACTGTCTGACCTTAAGCTCTGGAGCTCCCTTAGTAAACCTCACAACCTCTTTACCTCACTCTCATCCTTTAAGATGCTACTATCTCTTTGATCAGGTATTGGTCACCTATTCTAATATCTCCATATGTGGCTGGGTGTCAGATTTTGTTGGACAATGCTCCTGTGAACCATCTTGTAACATTCTGACATGTTAAAAGTGCTATATAAAAGCCACTTCTTGTTTATTCTTCCAAGGTGAGTTCCTGATCTCAGTCCTACTGTTTGACAATGACACTCCAGTCTTCTTGCCTAAATCTTACAGACCATAACTTTGGAGGGAATGAAATAAAGAAACAACAAAAATACTTAAAGGAAGTGCTTTATAGGGAAAAATTGCACACTCTTCCCAGCCTTTTCTGAGTCTGGATAACAAGTTCCAGATTCACTTGTGCCTGCAACAATTTAAGCAAAGACCAATGGACTCGATTCTGAAACCCAAAGGCACCTTTCACTGATCACACTCTGCTCCTTGGATCCCAAAGCCCGATCAGCTGCCAGGCTTGTGTTTAACTATAATTTCACTGGATGCGTGGCCTTGTGGCTTTACTGGGAGCAGCAAATGAAGCAGTCAGCAGAACGAGAACAGAGTTAAGACATATTTTACTCCATTCTGATGATCATATTCCCCTTTGCAAAACAAAAAACACATCAAGGGTTTTTATTTTACAAAGACTTTGGCTGTTCTGTACTTCTATGCACGTTAGAATACTCAATCTGAAATCTGTTCCTGGAATGGGAGATAGTGAATCTGCTTTACACCTCACCTCATTATCTCGATCATTGACCTAAACTTAAAAGAATGTAAATTGGGCTGTCCAATGGTGATTGCCTGCTTTATGCTACAGCATAAAGTAGCATCTAATTTCACCCTTAGTGCTCCACAGGATTTTCATCTATATCAAAACACTTTATTCTTTCACAGGACATGAGTGTCACTGGCAAGGCCAGCATTTGTAACCCATCTCTCTTTACCCTTGAACTGAGTGGCTTGCTGAGCTATTTCAGAGGGCAGTTAGGAGTCAACCACATTGCTGTGGGTCTGGAGTCACATGTAGGCCAGACCAGGTAAGGACAACAGATTTCCTTCCCTAAAGGACATAGTGAACTAAGTGGGTTTTTACAACAATCGACAATAGTTTTGTGATCACCATTGCTGAGCCCAGCTTTCAGTTACAGATTTTATTCATTGAACTTAAATTCCACCAGCTGCCATGGTGGGGTTTGAACCTGTGACCCCAGAGCACTAGCCTGGGCCTCTGGCTAATCACTAAAGTGCTATAAAAATCTGTGTAGGTAGCAGCAGCTGCATTTTCTGCCTCTGACCCTGTTTTGAACAATTTCAGCCAAATGTTGGAATCATGAATTCTTACAGCCCAAAATGAGCCCACTTAGCCCCTTGTGCCTGTGGAAAAGCTGGCAAAATTTGTCCCATGCCCCTGGTCTTTCCCCAAGCTCTGCAGATTAATGCTCTTCAAATGTCCAGTTGCCTCATGAAGGTTCCTCTGAAATATCTTTTCTAAAAAAAAATGTTGTTCATTTATGGGATGTAGGCGTCTCTGGCTGGGCCAGCATTTATTGCCCATCCCTGATTGCCTTGAGAAGATGGCGGTGAGCTGCCTTCTTGAACAGCTGCAGTCCATGTGGTGTAGGTACACCCACAGTGCTGTTAGGGAGAGAGTTCCAGGATTTTGACCCAGTGACAGTGAAGGAACGGTGATATATTTCCAAGTCAGGATGGTGAGTGGCTTGAAGGGGTACCTCCAGGTGGTGGTGCTCCCATCTATCTGCTGCCCTTGTCCTTCTAGATGGTTGTGGTAGTGGGTTTGGAAGGTGCTGTCTAAGGAGGCTTGGTGAGTTCCTGCAGTGCATCTTGTAGGTGGTGCACACTGCTGCCACTGTGCATTGGTGGTGGAGGTAGTGAATGTTTGAGGGTGGGGTGCCTGTCAAATGGGTTGCTTTGTCCTGGATGGTGTCAAGCTTCTTGAGTGTTGTGGGAACTGCACTCATGTAAGACGTGGGGAGTATTCCATCACACTCCTGACCTGTGCCATGTAGATGGTGGACAGGCTTTGGGGAGTCAGGAGGTGAGTTATTTGCTGCAGGATTCCTAGCCTCTGACCTGCTCTTGTAGCCGCAGAATTTACGTGGCTAATCCAGTTCAATTTCTGGTCAATGGTAACTCCCAGGATGTTGATAGTGTGGGATTCAGTGATGTTAATGCCATTGAATGTCAAGGGGTGATGGTTGGATTCTCTCTTGTTGGAGATGGTCATTGCCTGGCACTTGTGTTGCAGTGATGTTACTTACCTGCACATTGTCCAGGTCTTGCTGCATTTGGACATGGACTGGTTCAGCATCTGAGGAGTCTCGAATGGTGCTGAACATTGTGCAATCATCAGCGAACATCCCCACTTCTGACCTCATGATGAAGGAAGGTCATTGATGAAGCAGATGAAGATGATTCTGCTTTCAGGTGGTGCTTTCTGGATCTGAACGATTCTCTGTGTGGAAAAAAATTCTCCTGATTTCTAGTTCTTTTGCAAATTATTTTAGATCTGTGATCTCTGGTTACCACCCCACTTATTGAAGGAAACTGTCTCTTCCCATTTGTTCGCCGTGGCATAAGGTTTTGAACCCTGCTGTTGAATCTCCTCTGAACCTCTCTGCTCTAAGGAAAATAATCTTAGCTTCTCCAGTCTCCCTATACTACAGAAGTCCCTCATCTCTGGTATCATCCTGTCAAACCTTCTCTGTCGCTTCCCCAGGGCTTTGTATCCTCCCTAATGTGTGGTGCCCAGAATGATTCTCTGGTGGGGAGTGGGGCTAGTTGGATAGCTTTTTCAGTGAGCTGACAAACAGGTGGGCAACTTCTGTGCTGGTCATTCTAGGTAGCATTGTTATTGTGAATAAATTCTAATAGTGAGTGGTGCAATTTTCATGCTACATCCGTTTGAAGCTTCTGTAGGAAGCCTCCATTCCATTCCAGCCTGAGCTGTAACACATTACCGCTGAGCCCAGCTAATCTGACGTATTTACATTCATATTTCTGATATGTTGCTTGGTTTTGTCTGAACTAGCTGGGCCTGGTGGTTTGGAAAGGACTGTTGCCTCATTGGTAGAGACACCCTACATTGGAAACTAAAGCCCTATTAATATCAATGGTTTGAGATAAAGACGTATAGCACCTTTCATGACCACTGGATGTCTCAAAGCACTTTACAGCCAAGGAAGTACTTCCTGAAGTGTAGTCACTGTTGTAATGTAGGAAATGTGGCAGCCAGTTTGAAAACAGCAAGCTCCACAAACAGCAGTGTGATAATGATCAGAGGATCTGTCTTGTGATGTTGATTGAGGAGAAATATTGTCCAGGAGTTCAAAAAGGCATTTGATAAAGTGTCACACAACAGACTTGTGAGCAGAGTTAGAGCTCATGGAATAAAAGGGACAGGAGCAACGTGGACACAAAATTTCTAAAGGACAGGAAACAGAGTAGTGGTTAATTGACTTTACTGGACTGCAGGAAGGTGTATCATGGCATTTCCCAGGGATCAGTGTTAGAACTCCTGTTCTTCCTGATATATATTAATGATCTAGACCTCGGTGTACAGGCATGTGAAGCATTAGAGAGGGTGCAGAAAAGATTCATGAGAGTGGTTCCAGGGATGAGGAACTTCAGTGACAGAGATAGTCGGAAAGTGGGATTGTTCTTCTTGGAGAAGATAAGGTTGGGAGAAGATTTGAAAGAGGTGTTCAAAATGATGAAGGTTCTGAACAGAATGGATAGGGATAAACTGTACTATTTGGTGGAATTGGAGAACCAGAGGTCACAGATTTAAGGTAATGGGTAAAAGAAGCAATGATAACATGAGGAAAACTTTTTCACAATGTGAGTGGTTAGGACCTGGAATGCACTGCCTGAAAGTGTGATGGAGACAGGGGCAGTCAAGTGGTTAGGATCTGGAATGCACGGTCTGAGAATGAGGTGGAAACAGGGTCAATAGAGTGATTAGGGTCCGGAACGCACTGTCTGAGAGTGTGGTGGAGACAGGGTCAATGGGGTGGTTAGGATCTGGAATGCACTGTCTGAGAGTGTGGTGGAGACAGGGTCAATCGAGTAGTTAGGATCTGGAATGCACTGCCTGAGAGTGTGGTGAAGACAGGGTCAATCGAGTGGTTAGGATCTGGAATGCACTGTCTGAGAGTGTGGTGGAGACAGGGTCAATGGAGTGGTTAGGATCTGGAATGCACTGCCTGAGAGTGTGGTGGAGACAGGGTCAATGGAATGGTTAGGATCTGGAATGCACTGTCTGAGAGTGTGGTGGAGACAGGGTCAATCAAGTGGTTAGGATCTGGAATGCACTGTCTGAGAGTGTGGCGGAGACAGGGTCAATCGAGTGGTTAGGATCTGGAATGCACTGCCTGAGAGTGTGGTGGAGACAGGGTCAATCGAGTGGTTAGGATCTGGAATGCACTGTCTGAGAGTGTGGTGGAGACAGGGTCAATGGAGTGGTTAGGATCTGGAATGCACTGTCTGAGAATGTGGCGGAGACAGGGTCAATCGAGTGGTTAGGATCTGGAATGCACTGTCTGAGAGTGTGGTGGAGACAGGGTCAATCGAGTGGTTAGGATCTGGAATGCACTGCCTGAGAGTGTGGGGGAGACAGGGTCAATCGAGTGGTTAGGATCTGGAATACACTGCCTGAGAGTGTGGTGGAGACAGGGTCAATCGAGTGGTTAGGATCTGGAATGCACTGTCTGAGAGTGTGGTGGAGGCAGGGCCAATGGAGTGGTTAGGATCTGGAATGCTCTGTCTGAGAGGGTGGTGGAGACAGGGTCAATGGAGCGGTTAGGATCTGGAATGCACTGTCTGAGAGTGAGGTGGAGACAAGGTCAATCGAGTGGTTAGGATCTGGAATGCACTGTCTGAGAGTGTGGTGGAGACAGGGTCAATGGAGTGGTTAGGATCTGGAATGCACTGTCTGAGAGTGTGGTGGAGACAAGGTCAATCGAGTGGTTAGGATCTGGAGAGTGTAGTGGAAGCAGGGTTAATTGAGGCATTCAAAAGGGAATTGGATTATTATCTGGAAAGGAAGAATGTGCAGGA
Organism: Cetorhinus maximus; assembly: GCF_964194155.1. Lineage (NCBI taxonomy): Eukaryota > Metazoa > Chordata > Chondrichthyes > Lamniformes > Cetorhinidae > Cetorhinus > Cetorhinus maximus. Next base: position 202,580 of record NW_027596151.1, read on the forward strand.
CTACGTGGAGAAGGTGGGGGAATGGCACAAGATCAATTGCTCCTTCGGAGAGCCGGCACAGACACGACGGGTCAAATGGCCTCCTTCTGTGCTGTAACCATTCTGTGATTCTCTGATATTCTGTGGAATTTAGAAGAATGAGAGGCAATCTCATTGAAACATTTCAGATTCTGAAGGGGTTTGACGGGGTGTAGACCGAGAGATTGTTTCCACTGGCTGGGGCACAGTCTCAGGACAAGGGGCTGATCACTTAGCACTGAGATGAAGAAAAATTCCTTCACTCAAAGGATTATGAATCTTTGAAATTCTCTACCCCAGAGGGTTGATGATGGTCCATCATTGAATATATTTAAGGCTGGGATAGACAGGTTTTTGGTTTCTCAGGGACTCAAGGAATCTGGGGAGTGAGCGGGAAAGTGGAGTTGAAGCCATAGATCAGCCATGTTTGTATTAAATAGTGGAACATGCTCAACTCTCCTCCTGCTCCTATCTCTTGTGTTCTTATGTAGTAGTGAGTTCTGCTTCCTCACCACTCTCTGGGTAAAGAAGCTCAGAACTTCACTTTTTCAGCAACTTTCCCACTGAGTTGGTAAGTTTTTCTTCTTCACCAGTCGAGGAATCACTTTGGATCTGATAACTGGTGATCAAATGGAAGCATTCCAGAGAGGGAGATTATTACAAGATACTTGTCAGCTTGATGCTGTGGAAGCACTGCCATCATGCATGGACACAATGCAGACTGCCCTCTTCTGCTGTCCCTTTTTTCAGACAGTTTTCCATCTCTGCTGAAGTTTGTTCAATTTATGATTTGTTTTCAAGTTCTACATTTTGAACTTAGATAGAAAGATACGTGGGCCAGTGCAAACCTGACTCAAAAGTATTGCACATTCCCTAGAACGATATATATTTTCATTAAAATTATGTTGAAGATCCTTGGCTCCGGTCTTCTGTGCAGCTGATGTGCAACTTTAAACCACACCCATACAGATCGGGCAGACATTTGCTGCACAAATGGAAACTAACAGACTCTCCAGTGAGTAACTGTGGTCATCAAAACAGACCCTGGAACAACTCAATGCCCCACTCACAAATACAAGGAAGGCATCACCATACACACAAGTATGTGACTTAACCACCTGAATGTAAAGTTACAGTTGTTGCTCTACATCCACATCAGCCATGAGAGAGAGAGAGAGAGAGTTCCAATCTGATCATGCTATTCTTCAGCAGCCATCAGCTGAGCTCCTTGGCTTTGACCTTTCCCTCGGCCTCATTAGACAGAGCCTGCAATGCAGCACGCACTTGCCATCTTACAAACGACAGCCTGTTAACTGACTGGTGAAATGTGTTAGCATTCCATAGTGCTGTGCCTTTGGCCCCATTTGCTTTGACCTATGCAGCATTTGATTCTGTGTACTCTGTATCAGGATAGGCCGTTCCTGCTGCAGTTCCCTCATCTTTCAGCATTGAGGCTGAGTGCTTATTTTCTTTGGAACAGAGGAGGCTGAGGGGAGATTCAATTGAAGTGCATAATATTATGAGGGGCCTAGATATTGGGGCCTAGCATTGCAGAGAGATCAAGAAGCAGGGGGCATAGATTTAAAATAATTGCTAGAAGGTTTAGAAGGGAGTTGAGAATTTATTTCATCCAGAGGGTGGTGGGAGTCTGGAACTTAATGCCTGAAAGGGTGGTAAAGGCAGAAACCCTCATCCTATGGATGGAACACTTGAATATGCACTTGAGCTGCTGGAACCTACAGGGCTATGGATCAAGAGCTGTAAAGTGGGATCAGACTGGATAGCTGTTTTTTGACTGGCACAGACACAATTGGCCGAATGGCCTCCGTCTGTGACGTAAACTTTCTATGTTCCTAAGATTTACAAAGTGAAAATCTTGACTAAACTCAGTTTAACTGGTATCACTTCGGCCCGCTTTGTAATGCACAGAACTCTGGGCTGAAGGCCACAGTAAGCAGCCTGTAGAGATTCAGCTGGGAGCTGGAGCTTTCTTTATTTGCCTGGCTCCAGGGGCAGATTATTGCATTTGGTTAATGAGGCTTACTGTGTAATTGCAGCTTTGGGATATTTTTATATTAGGACGACTGTAGAGTTCGGAAAACAGAAATTATTTCCATTTAAAAAAAATAATGGCTTGGAATAGTTTCCTCGCTGCAGTAATTACTGGTTATTTTCTGTGACCCTTCATTTCTTTTGCCACAGTTTTAACCTCCCAAAAGCTGGCAAATGGTTCCACAAGTTGCCAAGAAAGCTTTAGATCAGATGTTTTTCTTTCAAATGAAAATAGTCATAACCTGAACGATGCTAAATTCTATTCCTAGAACAGATAGTGGATCTCTGACACCGCTCTTTAGGAAGGATGTGAAAGCATTGGAGAGAGTGCAGAAAAGATTCATGATAATGGATCCAGGGAAGAGGAACTTCAGTTACATAGGCTGGAATTTTCCAGTCCCCCCCCACCCCCCGCCGTGGCGGGAGCGGTGAGCCATTGAAATCTCCGTTCACATCAGCGGGACCGGAAGATGCCACCGGCGTGAGGGGCTGGAAAATTCTGGCCATAGATTGGAGTAGTTGGGACTGTTTTCCTTGATGAAGAGAGGGTTGAGGGGAGATTTGAACAGAGTAGATAGGGAGAAACTGTTCCCATTGTGAAAGAAGTGAGAACGAGAGGGCACAGATTTTAAATAATTAGTAAAAGAAGCAAAAGTGCTTTGAAGAGCAACTTTCTTGCACAGTGAGTGGTTGGGGTTTGGAATTCACGGGGAGAAGGTGGGAGAATGGCACAAAGTGAATTGCTCATTTGGAGAGCTGGTGTGGACACGATGGGCTGAATGGCCTCCTTCGGCACTGTAACAATTCTGTTACCTTGAACTCACAGATTCTGCCAGTGTGATGTACTCAATACCTCTTCAAAAAAATCCATTCTCCTCCTCTCTCTTCAAGCTTATTTTCTCTGATTCACTTTCCAAACTTGATGCTTTTCTATTGAATCATAGAATGGTTACAGCACAGAAGTCCATTCAGCCCCTTGTATCTGTGCTGCCCCTGTGAAGGAGCAATTCACCTAGGGCAACTCCCCCACTTAGCCCTTTACCTTAATTTCTCAATAACACATAAACTGAGCACAGTGTAAATCAGCTGCAGCTGTTAATATTGAAGGGGGCAGACTCTTGGTAAATGCATTAGTGGATTATTCAATATCAGATCAGATTTTTAATCGCCCGTGGGGATGAGGTCGGGTGCGAGTATGCTTTGAAACTAACACTCCCAGATGGTGTGTCAGTCTTCTGATGTGGAAGAGTGAGGGCACTGGTGGGTAACCAGCCAGTAACCCACTTACCTATCACTGGCCCTCTATCCAGCTCCACCTGTCCCACCCCCCCTTAAACAGCTTATATTTCACCACATTTCTATTTCTCTTTAGTTCTGATGAAGAGTCATACGGACTCGAAACGTTAACTCTGTCTTCCTCTCCACAGACGCTGTCAGACCTGCTGAGTTTTTCCAGCAATTTTTGTTTTTGTTTCAGATTTCCAGCATCCGCAGTATTTTGCTTTCACCTCCAGTTAGCTGCTTGTTAAGAATTTGTAAACGGCCTGGGGCAGAAGGAAATTTTCCAAGTGGCCAGCGGGAAGAGCAAAAGGTCCTGGGTACATTAGTGCATGTTAGAAACACTGCGGGGAGACATAATATGATCTTGCTGCTGAATTAAAGTATTATTCAAACTGAGGTACACAAATAATGAAACAAAGTGACCATCGTTTGAGCAGAGTGGGTCATGAACCCTCTGAGCAACTGTTTAGTCACTTCTCTGCAATGTGAGGCTGCTGGTCATCTGTTCACCTGCATTCTCCAATCTGCAAAGCAACAGCAAGCCCTGTCATGGCTGGCGTCTGCCTTTCAGAATCACCACCCGCCGCCCCTTACCACAGCTAGTTCCTGCACCCAGGCAGCACCCGACACCACTAACTGGGTCAATTAGAGGCTTTACATCTCAAAGTAGCATTGTGTCAGCAAAACAAAAACAGAATTACCTGGAAAAACTCAGCAGGTCTGGCAGCATCGGTGGAGAAGAAAAGAGCTGACGTTTCGAGTCCTCATGACCCTTCAACAGAACATTGTGTCAGCAATGCAGGCGCAGCACACTCAGAGGTCCTGTACCCAGGCCCTATCTGGGTCGGGACCCAGAAATGAGCCGGGCGTCTGGGCATTGGGTTCTTGACCCTGCCTTGAATATCCAGCCTTAGTTTTCTATGATTAATTTACTCCCCAACAGAATATTGGGATGTGCATTCAAGCCTGATATTTCTAGCATATAGTCGTTTGATAGTACAGAACTTGAGTATTGCTGAAAAAAGAAACATGTTTAAGCTTTTCGTCTTGCACTCATCAGGACACTTCACAAGAATACCAGTATAAGGGGGAAACAACAATTTATACTGTATGAGAAGAGAGTGCTGATTGGTTGGCAAGTTGTGTTGCCATGGAGAATGCACCAGTGATGGTGACTGACAGTTAACTGACAAACAATGTTTGAAATTTAAACCGGGCAGCTTGACCCTGAATGGTCAAGGCAATGCCCTGAGGAATGAGTCAGCGAATGGCTGTCACTTATTTTGTTTAGCTGAAACGGGTGCAATGTGTGTGCATGTTCTTTCTGTCTGCAAAGAACAGGGCCCTATGATTTAACATATGTAGCTTGCAGTACTCACAAGTGTTTTTTTTTATTCATTCACGGGATGTGGGCTGCGCTGGCTGGGCCAGCATTTATTGCCCATCCCTAGTTGCCTGTGAGAAGGTGGCGGTGAGCTGCCTTCTTGAACCACTGCAGTCCTTGTGGTGTAGGTACACCCACAGTGCTGTTAGGGAGAGAGTTCCAGTATTTTGACCCAGTGACAGTGAAGGAACGGCGATATATTTCCAAGTCAGGATGGTGAGTGGCTTGGAGGGGAACTTCCAGGTGGTGGTGTTCCCATCTATTTGCAAACATGCCACAATGCAAGCCTGACTGACAATCTTAAATTGGTTGCCAGCATGATTCTTAACACATTGAGGATTATTTAGCAAATGCTGTCCAATCGTGGAATCACATCTAATATTGGACACGGTGTTTTGAGTTTTATAAGCACGGGCTGGTTGGGTACGGTCTGTACCTTGCCCATTGTGAACAGTGGCTGGGACATGCTGTTTGACATGATCCACCAGTCCTTGGGATGTAAGGCATCACACTGGCACTGAAATTCATGGAGCACATTATTCATTTGTGTGATAGGCAGAACCCCTTTTTGGCTTCCTGTTAGTGAATACCTTCACCTGTTGCTTAAATGTTTGAGATAGCTTGTCCTTTCAGGGTAATCTGAGGTAGACTGGGCACTTTTCAGAGCCGAAAGTGACGGCCTTAGGCCCATTCATGAGTTTGTGTGATGCATAGAGCGCAATGATCCGATTGGGATAGCCATTATCCCACATAATGCCTTTGATATGGGAAGAGTGTCCTGCAGTCAACATCGCAGTGAAGCAGTCTGGGAAGAGCATCCTGCAGTCAGCATCGTGGTGAAGCAGGCTGGGAAGAGTGTCCTGCAGTCAGCATCGTGGTGAAGCAGGCTGGGAAGAGTGTCCTGCAGTCAGCATCGCTGTAAAGCAGGCTGGGAAGAGTGTCCTGCAGTCAGCATCGCGGTGAAGCAGTCTGGGAAGAGTGTCCTGCAGTCAGATTCGCTGTGAAGCAGTCTGGGAAGAGTGTCCTGCAGTCAGCATCGCGATGAAGCAGTCTGGGAAGAGTGTCCTGCAGTCAGCATCACTGTGAAGCAGTCTGGGAAGAATGTCCTGCAGTCAGCATCACTGTGAAGCAGTCTGGGAAGAGTGTCCTGCAGTCAGCATCACGGCAAAGCAGTCTGGGAAGAGTGTCCTGCAGTCAGCATCGCGGTGAAGCAGTCTGGGAAGAGTGTCCTGCAGTCAGCATCGTGGTGAAGCAGTCTGGGAAGAGTGTCCTGCAGTCAGCATCGCGGTGAAGCAGTCTGGGAAGAGTGTCCTGCAGTCAGCATCGCAGTGAAGCAGTCCGGGAAGAGTGTCCTGCAGTCAGCATCATGGCAAAGCAGTCCGGGAAGAGTATCCTGCAGTCAGCATCACGGCAAAGCAGTCTGGGAAGAATGTCCTACAGTCAGCATCGTGATGAAGCAGTCTAGGAAGAGTGTCCTGCAGTTAGCATCGCGGTGAAGCAGTCTGGGAAGAATGTCCTGCAGTCAGCATCGCTGTGAAGCAGTCTGGGAAGAGTGTCCTGCAGTCAGCATCACTGTGAAGCAGTCCGGGAAGAGTGTCCTGCAGTCAGCATCACGGCATAGCAGTCCGGGAAGAGTGTCCTGCAGTCAGCATCATGGCAAAGCAGTCCGAGAAGAGTATCCTGCAGTCAGCATCACGGCAAAGCAGTCTGGGAAGAATGTCCTGCAGTCAGCATCGTGATGAAGCAGTCTAGGAAGAGTGTCCTGCAGTCAGCATCGCGGTGAAGCAGTCTGGGAAGAGTGTCCTGCAGTCAGCATCGCGGTGAAGCAGTCTGGGAAGAGTGTCCTGCAGTCAGCATCGCGGTGAAGCAGTCCGGGAAGAGTGTCCTGCAGTCAGCATCATGGCAAAGCAGTCCAGGAAGAGTATCCTGCAGTCAGCATCGCAGTGAAGCAGTCTGGGAAGAGTGTCCTGCAGTCAGTTCTTGTTGAGAATAAGAAGAGTGACATCACAAGACAGTGCGAGAGAGCGGTGGAGAGATCAGAACCAACACGAATGCAGGGAAGCTTCAAAAAGTGACATCAGCACAAAGGTGAGAGCTGACTTGTGAGTAATGGGTAAGTGTTTTTCTCCAGCTTAAAATAGATTAAGCTAAGTAAAGGTAAGGCCTAGTTTTTATTTAAAGTACATAAATAGTTTAACTTTTTTACTGTACTTAACTTAAAGTAAGGGTTTTTGTTTTCAACTAGAGGCACAGCAGGGCAGCTCAGCCCCGTATTATGCAACATGTGGGAAGTCCTAAACGCTCCTTGTGCTCTGACCGACCACAAGTGCAGGAAGTGCCATCGGCTGCAGGCACTTGGGCTCCGGGTTTTGGAGCTTAAGCAGCAGCTGGAGGCACTGAGGCGTATCCGCGAGGCTGAGAGTTTCGTGGATAGCACGTTTTTAGACATGGTCACCCCACAGCTTACGGAAGTACAGAAAGAGAGGGAATGGGTGACCATCAATCAGAAGAAAGATGTCAGGCAGGTAGTCAGGAAATCCCCAGGGTGCATCTCACTCGAGAACCGTTTCTCTGTGTTGGAAAATGGTGAGAATGACAGTTCCTCTGGGGAGTGCAGCCACGCTCATGGCACTGTGAGTGGCTCAGCTGCACGCCAGGGGAGGAAAAAGTGGGGAAGAGAAATAGTGTTAGGAGACTCAATAGTAAGGGGAACAGACAGGCGTTTCTGCGGCCGTAGATGTGGCACCAGGATGGTATGTTGCCTCCCTGGTGCCAGGGTCAAGGATGTCACTGAACGGCTGCAGGGCATTCTAAAGGGGGAGGGCAAACAGACAGAGATCGTGGTACATATTGGTACCAACAACATAGGTAGAAAGAGGGATGAGGTCCTGTAAGCAGAATTTAGGGAGCTAGGAAACAGATTAAAAAAAACAGGACCTCAAAGGTAGTAATCTCTGGGTTACTTCCAGTGCCACGCGCTAGTGAGTATAGAAATAGGAGGTTAGTCCAGGTGAATGCTTGGCTGGAGAGATGGCGCAGGAGGGAGGGCTTCAGATTTCTGGGACATTGGGACTGTTTCTGGGGGTGGTGGGACCTGTACAAGGTGGACGGGTTGCACCTGAACCGGAATGGGACCAACATCCTTGCGGGGAGGTTTGCTTGTGCTGTTGGGGAGGGTTTAAACTAACTTGGCAGGGGGATGGGATCCTGAGAGAAGGTTCAGCAGGGGGAGGTGCACAGCCAAAATTAGAAGAGAGAGCAAGTGAGTCTGGAAGACATAGAAATTATAGGCCAGTTAAGGCACAAGGGAGTTTGGCAAGGTTGGATGGTATTTATTTTAATTCAAGGACAAATAAGGCAGATGAGTTGAGGGCACAAATTAACACATGGAAGTATGATGTCATTCATGTCACAGAGATATGGTTAAGAGAGTGGCAGGATTGGCACTCAATATTCCAGGATATAGGGTCTTCAGGTGAGACAGGAAAGGAGGTAAAAGAGGAGGGGGTGTCGCAATATTGATCAAGGAATCACTTACAGCAGTAAGGAGGGATGACATCTTAGAAGGCTCCTCAAATGAAGCCATATGGGTAGAACTGAAAAACAAAAAAGGAGCAATCACATTGCTGGGAGTGTACTATAGGCCCCCAAAAAAACAGTCAGAGAGAATCAGAAGAGCAGATATGCAGGCAAATTTCAGAGAAGTGTAAAAATAATAGGGTAGTAATAGTGGGGGATTTCAACTTCCCCAACATTAACTGGGTTAGTCATGGTGTGATAGGTTTAGAGGGAGCGGAATTCTTAAAATGCATCCAGGAGAGCTTTTTAAACCAGTACGTAGAAGGCCCTACAAGAGAGGGGAAGGTCCTGGATTTAATTTTAGGGAATGAAGCCGGGCAAGTGGTAGAGGTATCAGTGGGGAGCATTTAGCAGATAGTGATCATAACTCCATTAGATTCAAGGTTGTTATGGAAAAGGACAAGAATGGGACAGAAATCAGAGTTCTGAAGTGGGGGAAGGCCGATTTTAATAAGATCAGATATGATTTGGCCAGAGTAGACTGGGAGCAGCTACTTTTAGGTAAATCTGCATCAGAGCAGTGGAGCTCATTGAAGAAGTAAATAGGGAGAGTACAGGGCCAACATATTCCAGTAAAGACAAAGGGTGGGACCAACAAATCTAGGGAACTCTGGATGTCGATGGATATACATGATCTAGTGCATCCATATTGCGAGGGAAAAAGGGAGGCTTACGGCAGATACCAAGGGCTCAAAACAGCGGAAGCCCAAGAAAGTATAGAATATGTAGGGGGGAACTTAAAAAGGCAATTAGGAGAGCAAAAAGGAGGCATTAAAAAACAGATAAAATAAAAGAAAATCCAAAGTTATTTTACAAGTACATTAAGAGTAAGAGGATAATTAGGGAAAGAGTAGGGCCCATTAAGGACCATAGTGGTAATTTGTGTGTGGAGCCGGAAGACGTAGGTAGGGCTCTAAATGAATACTTTGTGTCGGTGTTCCCAAGTGAGAGGGACGACGTGGGTATGGAAATCAGGCAGAAGGACTGTGATATAATTAAAGAAATTAGCATAGAAAGGGAGGAGGTTCTCAGTGGCCTGGCAGGCTTAAAAGTAGATAAATCTCCAGGCCCGGATGAAATGTATCCCAGGCTGTTTAGTGAGGTAAGGGAGGAGATAGCAGGGGCACTGGCAATAATTTTCAATACCTCGCTGGCCACAGGAGAGGTGCCAGAGGACTGGAGGACAGCCAATGTGGTACCGTTATTCAAGAAGGGAGGAATGGATAAACCAGGGAACTACAGGCCAGTCAGTCTAACCTCAGTGGTGGGGAAACTATTGGAAGCAATTCTGAGGAACAGAATTAATCTGCATTTGGAGAGGCAGGGATTAGTCAAGGACTGTCAGCATGGTTTTGTTAAGGGGAGACCATGGCTGACCAATTTGATTGAATTTTTCGAAGAGATGACCAGGTGTGTAGGTGAGGGCAATGCATAGTCTACTTGGACTTCAGCAAGGCTTTTGATAAGGTCCCACATGGGAGACTGATAACGATGGTAAGAGCCCATGGGATCCAAGGCAATTTGGCAAATTGGATCCAGAATTGGCTGAGTGGCAGGAAGCAGAGGGTGATGGTTGAGGGTTGTTTTTGTGACTGGATGCCTGTGTCCAGTGGGGTTCCACAGGGATCGGTGTTGGTTCCCTTGCTGTTTGTGGTATATATAAACAATTTAGACTTGACTGTAGTGGTTTGTTCTTGTGCATTGTTTCAATTTTGGTGTGCCTTCATCCCAAATCAAATGGGAAACTGTATTTGCTGAGTTTGAACTCCTCTACTCCCAACTATCCTGCTACAAACCAGTGTCCACCGAAGATGCTGAATCCTTGAAAACGCACCTAGCTGATCTAATGCATCCGTATTGAGAGATTCCGAATGACCTGTCCGACTTTCACATGCAACGCGAATGTCTTCCAGCGTTACAAGGCCTTAAGACCAACCTGGATATACACATCAGTAACCCTGGCAAAGGGATGGGAATAGTCATCCTTAACAAGTGTGACTCTGTCAAGAAAATCAACGCCATTCTAAAAGACAGGTCCAAATTCATATCCATTAGACCTGCTACTCAACACGACCTATCAGCCTTGCTCAAAGTAATCTAATAAAACACTTGCTGGGCTTGTGCAAGAATGATGAGCTGTCACATAATACATATGACAGGGTTCGTCCTCATGATTCACCACGTCTGTGTATGTATGGGCTGCCCAAGACACAAAAGTTGATGTCTCTTTACACCCTATCTTATCTATGACCAGTTCAACACAACATGAATTGGCCAAATGGCTGGGTGAATTGTTACAACCAGTTTTGACCAAGTATTCCACGTATATGGTGAAGGAATCCTTCACAATTGTGAAGGGCCTTTAGAGCCTGCTCTGCCAATCAATAAGATCATGGATGATCTGATTGTAACCTCCACTCCACATTCCTGCCTACCCCGATAACCTTTCAGCCCCTTTTTTATCAAGAAACTATCTAGCTCTGCCTTAAAAATATTCAAAGACTCTGCTTCCACTGTGTTTTGAGGAAGAGAGTTCCAAAGACTCACAACCCTCTGAGAGAAAAACATTTCTGCTCAACTCTGTCTTAAATGAGTGACCCCTTATTTTTAAACTGTGACCCCTCGTTCTAGATTCTTCTACAAGAGGAAACATCCTCTCCACATCGACCCTGTCAAGACCCCTCAAGATCTTATAGGTTTCAATTGTTGCCTCTTAATCTTCTAAACTCCAGTGGTACAAGCCTAACCTGTCCAACCTTTCCTCATAAGTTGTTGCCCATTCCTGGTATTAGTCTAGTAAACCTCCTCTGAGCTGCTTCTAATGCATTTACATCCTTCTTTAAATAAGGAGACCAGTACTGTGCACAGTACTCCAGATGTGGCCTCAGCAATGCACTGTACAACTGAAGCATAACTATTTATGTACTTTAAATAAAAACTAGAAGCCTTACCTTTACTTAGCTTAATCTATTTTAAACTGGAGAAAAACACTTACCCACTACTCACCAATCAGCTCTCACCTTTGTGCTGATGTCACTTTTTGAAGCTTCCCCGCACTTGCGCTGGTTCTGATCTCTCCACCACTCTCTCGCGCTGTCTTGTGATGTCACTGTTCTTATTTTCAACAAGAGCTAACTGCAGGACACCCTTAGCAGACTGCTTCACCGCGATGCTGACTGCAGGACACTTTTCCCAGAAGGGACTGATTCCAGTGCAGTGTGAAGGGACTAATTACAGTGCGGTGTGATGCTCTGTGTGAAGGAACTGATTACAGTGCGGTGTGATGCTCTGTGTGAAGGAACTGATTACAGTGTAATGTGATGCTCTGTATGAAGGAACTGATTACAGTGCGGTGTGATGCTCTGTGTGAAGGAACTGATTACAATGTAGTGTGATGCTCTGTGTGAAGGAACTGATTACAGTGTAATGTGATGCTCTGTGTGAAGGAACTGATTACAGTGCGGTGTGATGCTCTGTGTGTGAAGGAACTGATTACAGTGCGGTGTGATGCTCTGTGTGAAGGAACTGATTACAGTGTAATGTGATGCTCTGTGTGAAGGAACTGATTACAGTGCGGCGTGATGCTCTGTGTGTGAAGGGACTGATTACAGTGCGGTGTGATGCTCTGTGTGAAGGAACTGATTACAGTGCGGTGTGATGCTCTGTGTGAAGGGACTGATTACAGTGTAATGTGATGCTCTGTGTGAAGGAACTGATTACAGTGCGGTGTGATGCTCTGTGTGAAGGAACTGATTACAGTGCGGTGTGATGCTCTGTGTGTGAAGGAACTGATTACAGTGCGGTGTGATGCTCTGTGTGAAGGAACTGATTACAGTGCGGTGTGATGCTCTGTGTGTGAAGGAACTGATTACAGTGCGGCGTGATGCTCTGTGTGAAGGAACTGATTACAGTGCGGTGTGATACTCTGTGTGTGAAGGGACTGATTACAGTGCGGTGTGATGCTCTGTGTGAAGGAACTGATTACAGTGCGGTGTAATGCTCTGTGTGAAGGAACTGATTACAGTGCGGTGTGATGCTCTGTGTGAAGGAACTGATTACAGTGTAATGCTCTTGTGTGTGAAGGGACTGATTACAGTGCGGTGTGATGCTCTGTGTGAAGGAACTGATTACAGTGCGGTGTGATGCTCTGTGTGAAGGAACTGATTACAGTGCGGTGTGATGCTCTGTGTGAAGGAACTGATTACAGTGTAATGTGATGCTCTGTATGAAGGGACTAATTACAGTGTGGTGTGATGCTCTGTGTGAAGGGACTGATTACAGTGCGGCGTAATGCTCTGTGTGAAGGGACTGATTACAGTGCGGCGTGATGCTCTGTGTGAAGGAACTGATTACAGTGCGGCGTGATGCTCTGTGTGAAGGAACTGATTACAATGTAGTGTGATGCTCTGTGTGAAGGAACTGATTACAGTGTAATGTGATGCTCTGTGTGAAGGAACTGATTACAGTGCGGTGTGATGCTCTGTGTGAAGGAACTGATTACAGTGTAATGTGATGCTCTGTGTGAAGGAACTGATTATAGTGCGGCGTGATGCTCTGTGTGTGAAGGGACTGATTACAGTGCGGTGTGATGCTCTGTGTGAAGGAACTGATTACAGTGCGGTGTGATGCTCTGTGTGTGAAGGGACTGATTACAGTGTAATGTGATGCTCTGTGTGAAGGAACTGATTACAGTGCGGTGTGATGCTCTGTGTGAAGGAACTGATTACAGTGCGGTGTAATGCTCTGTGTGTGAAGGGACTGATTACAGTGCGGTGTAATGCTCTGTGTGAAGGAACTGATTACAGTGCGGTGTGATGCTCTGTGTGTGAAGGAACTGATTACAGTGCGGTGTGATGCTCTGTGTGAAGGAACTGATTACAGTGCGGTGTGATGCTCTGTGTGTGAAGGAACTGATTACAGTGCAGCGTGATGCTCTGTGTGAAGGAACTGATTACAGTGCGGTGTGATGCTCTGTGTGTGAAGGGACTGATTACAGTGCGGTGTGATGCTCTGTGTGAAGGAACTGATTACAGTGCGGTGTAATGCTCTGTGTGTGAAGGAACTGATTACAGTGCGGCGTGATGCTCTGTGTGAAGGAACTGATTACAGTGCGGTGTAATGCTCTGTGTGAAGGAACTGATTACAGTGTGGTGTGATGCTCTGTGTGAAGGAACTGATTACAGTGCGGTGTGATGCTCTGTGTGAAGGAACTGATTACAGTGCGGTGTGATGCTCTGTGTGAAGGAACTGATTACAGTGTAGTGTGATGCTCTGTGTGAAGGAACTGATTACAGTGTAATGTGATGCTCTGTGTGAAGGAACTGATTACAGTGCGGTGTGATGCTCTGTGTGAAGGAACTGATTACAGTGTAATGTGATGCTCTGTGTGAAGGAACTGATTACAGTGTAGTGTGATGCTCTGTGTGAAGGAACTGATTACAGTGCGGTGTGATGCTCTGTGTGAAGGAACTGAATACAGTGTAATGTGATGCTCTGTGTGAAGGAACTGATTACAGTGCGGCGTGATGCTCTGTGTGAAGGAACTGATTACAGTGCGGTGTGATGCTCTGTGTGAAGGAACTGATTACAGTGTAATGTGATGCTCTGTGTGAAGGAACTGAATACAGTGTAATGTGATGCTCTGTGTGAAGGAACTGATTACAGTGTAGTGTGATGCTCTGTGTGTGAAGGAACTGATTACAGTGCGGTGTGATGCTCTGTGTGAAGGAACTGAATACAGTGTAATGTGATGCTCTGTGTGAAGGAACTGATTACAGTGCGGCGTGATGCTGTGTGTGTGGTGTTCACCATTTTGAGTCTTCTCTTTTTAATTTCCAGTAACTCCTTTCTCATTCTGATCAACTGTTCTGGTGGTAGATCATCGCTGTTTGAAAAATTATCTCTTTCTCTCCACAGCTGTTGCCTGCCCTTTTGAGTATTTTTTGTTTTTTGTGTTGTATTTCCAGCCTCTGCAGTATTTTGTTTTTGCTGCCCCTAATCATTATACGTTAGCACATGATTGTGCTGATATGGGACTCTTTAGAAATACTGAATGAATTATAATTGAATGATCAGTAATTGCTGTTCTTCTATTTTTCAGACTGTGCAGCCTGACATTAAAGAAGCTAACTGTACTCAAAGAACTGGACAAGGATCTGAACTCTGTGGTCATTGCTGTCAAAATCCAGGTAAGCATCTGATCTGATTCAGCTTTGAGTTTAGTATTTCATTGGCAGCAAATGCATCAAGGGAGCTCCAACATGCATTAACAGTGAAATTAATGCAAGTATTAGGAAGAAAAGAAGGTTTACGCGGCTTCTAAGTCTAATGAAGGGGGATCTCTTCGCCTGAGTTTAAAGGGAGAAAAGAAGCAGGTAAAAGGGCATGAGGGAATCTAGGGAAAACTGCAATGGAGCACCAGGACAGTTGTAAAATGTATCAGCAGCAAATTCTCCCTCTGTTGGAACAGTGAGAGAGTCATCAGCAAGCAAATAAAACCTAAAGGATCCAAATTCAGTTTGAAATGAAGATGTCGAAGAGTTACTAAATGCTGAATGGCTATTTGTGGGAGCCACATTCAGCATCTCCCAGGTTTTGACATTAACAAAACACAGGTTCTACATAGGATGAAGGAACTGACAAGCAATACATTTCCTGGCCAAATAAACTGAACAACAGGTTATTTAGAGAGACTAACGATGAGAATTTTAAAGCACTGACAATGAGGAGTTTCAGTCAGACTGGATACAGTTTGATTCCGTTCCCATGTTCAAGAGGACAGAGAATAACTGGAAAGGGACAGTGCTGAGTTTGATTAACTTGGATGATTTAGACTTAGGCATGGGGAGTACAATGTCAACATTGTATTAGGCAGGCTGACAACAGGAGGATTGTAAAAGATAACTCCTATCAGCCTAACGCATAGAAATTGAATCGAAACCATTTGCTGCTGCTCTCTATACAAACACAAATGGTGAAGGCCTTTTTAAGGCTTTGTCTTCCTGTGCTTCAAGGTACTGTGTATTCCTGCCACCAGATTTCTCTGTTCCTACTCCAATGAGTTTATACACCTATCACTTATGTTTGTTACACGTATTACCAAACACATTTCTGGCATCTTCTACATGTTTTGCATTCGACTAATCTTTGTCCTAAAATCTCTAATTGCCTCTACCCTCGCTTGAATTGTTCTTTTATAAATGAATTTTGTTGTTGAGAGATACGGAAAGGTTGTGAGGGAGGTGACACTTACACGGTTTTTCACTCATTTGTACTTTGTGAATCAGCTACCTGTTAGTCTCCACATTCATTCTCTGTGTTACATTTTGTGTGCGTTCCATTGGCTGTAATGCTTCTTTATTGCACCTGTTTGTGTTTCTCTTATATTAATCCTGTAATGAACATCGAGCAATACCAAATAAGCGCCATTCAAGGAGACTGAATTATGGTGCTAAGTTATCCAAGTGAAGGCCCTTTGTCCAATATACTTGTGGCTGGATTGATACAGATAATCCACTTTAGAATGTTGTTACAACTGGGATGGGAGGAGTGCACTGCCTGTCTCTAGTTCCACTACTCCACCGGTCACAACACATATTTAAATGATTTCTCCAACTAGCTATACGGCCAAATATGTGCTTTACGTGTGAATCTCAGAATGACCACTCAATGCCCAGGTTTCTTAAAAAAACAACAAAATTATTAACTTATTATAAACTTCAAGTAGAAGGCAAAGCTTATTAACATACAAAATGAAATATGAAAGTATAATAGTTACTCTAAGTACCCTAATTCTCTCTCTCCCTCTCTCACACACACAGAGACATGCACACGCGCACTTGCCAAAAAAATAAATAAAATAGAGGAATTCTGCCAAAAGGTCAAAAGCCAATGGTTCAAGGGGAAGAGGATAGATGGTGCAGTCTTTGAAATGGTGTCCGGGTTGTACGATTGGGGTCTCAGCACTGGTCTGCGAAACAATCCATGACTTTTGCACTACTTTTCAGGCGGACGTTGTGGAAAACTTTCAGTCAGTCGATTTCAGAACATAGAGCAACTTCAGAGCAACTCCCATTCATTTTTTGCTTTGGACTGGGTCTGGAGCTTCAGGAGCTGTTGTCTTGAGTAGTTGATTCTTCTTGTTTTATTCCTAAAGCAAAACAGGCCTCCCAGCTTTTAAAGACAGGGGAGGATTTTCCCCTCGTCAGGCGGGCGCAGCAGGCGGGCCCGGGATTGGCTGCGCAATGGTTCGCCCCCACCCCCTGCAATTGGGCCCCGACCGCGATTTCATGCTGGCTGGCCAATTAATGGCCAGTCAGTGTGAATCGTGCGCTGAAACGCGCAGCGCTGCCTGGGTGGGGGGTGAGGAGGTTGTGCACAGAAGTCAGCACACAGAAAGCTCCTGCCCAACGAGAGAAAAATTCTGCCCACAGTTTTCCAGGCATGGATTTTATTCAAAGACATAAACCACCATATGACCCTTTTGTAAACAGTCCACTGGGATCAAGAGGTTTCCAGCTTCTTTAAAACTGCTTCATTCACAGAGTGCAGAAGAGGCCCTTCGGCCCATCGAATCTGCACCAACACGTGAGAAACACCTGACCTACCTACCCAATCCCATTTACCAGCACTGGGCCCATAGCCTTGAATGTTATGATGTGCCAAGTGCTCATCCAGGTACTTTTTAAAGGATGTGAGGCAACCCGCCTCCACCACCCTCCCAGGCAGCGCATTCCAGACCGTCACCACCCTCTGGGTAAAAAAGTTTTTCCTCACATCCCCCCTAAACCTCCTGCCCCTCACATTGAACTTGTGTCCCCTCGTGACTGACCCTTCAACTAAGGGGAACAGCTGCTCCCTATCCATCCTGTCCATGCCCCTCATAATCTTGTACACCTCGATCAGGTCGCCCCTCAGTCTTCTCTGCTCCAATGAAAACAACCCAAATCTATCCAACCTCTCTTCATAACTTAAATGTTTCATCCCAGGCAACATCCTGGTGAATCTCCTCTGCACCCACTCCAGTGCAATCACATCCTTCCTATAATGTGGCGACCAGAACTGCACACAGTACTCCAGCTGTGGCCTCACCAAGGTTCTATACAACTCCAACATGACCTCCCTACTTTTGTAATCTATGCCTCAATTGATAAAGGCAAGTGTCCCATATGCCTTTTTCACCACCCTACTAACCCTCCGCCTTCAGAGATCTATGGACACACATGCCAAGGTCCCTTTGTTCCTCAGAACTTCCTAGTGTCATGCCGTTCATTGAATACTTCCTTGTCAAATTACTCCTACCAAAGTGTATCACCTCACACTTTTCAGGGTTAAGTTCCATCTGCCACTTATCTGCCCATTTGACCATCCGGTCTATATCTTCCTGTAGCCCAAGACACTCAACCTCACTGTTAACCACCCGGCCAATCTTTGTATCATCCGCAAACTTACTAATCCTACCATAGTCATCTATGTTGTTTATATAAATTATGAATAATAGAGGACCGAGCACAGATTCCTGTGGTATGCCACTGGACACTGGCTTCCAGTCACTAAAGCATCCTTTTGTCATCACCCTCTGTCTCCTACAACTAAGCCAATTTTGAATCCACCTTATCAAATTACCCTGTATTCCATGTGCATTTGCCTTCTTTATAAGTCTCCCGTGTGGGACCTTGTCAAAGGCTTTGCTGAAATCCATATAAACTACATCAACTGCACTACCCTCATCTTCACACCTGGTCACCTCCTCAAAAAATTCAATCAAATTTGTTAGGCATGACCTCCCTCTGACAATGCCATGCTGACTATCCCTGATCAAACCCTGCCTCTGCAAGTGGAGATAAATTCTCTCCTTCAGAACTTTCTTATAAAGTGCTGTCTTTTCCAGGAACAGCACCAAAAAGAGTTCTTGCATTAACCCTTTAAGGAACAGTGTCTTTTTAAAAAAACACAAATTCTTCCAGAATGTCCTTGAAGATGAACGATTTTCTGTGAAAGTGTTTAAGACAATGTGCACTGTCAATTCCTTTTAGGAGAAGGGTGGAGGGCGTGTTTAAGATGAATGAGATCAGGAATTCATCGCATGAGAAGTTCCTAGTAGTATGAATCTGCATCTGGCCATTAACATTGTAGTTTTGATGTTGGTTTCACAGAAGGGTGAAGGTTCCACTGACCTGCCCAGAATCCATTATATAATAAATCAGTGTGTGAAGAACTTCTCAATGTCAGTCCAAAAATTCTCTTATATTAGCCTGAAACTGTCGCCTTGCTCTACCCTTCTAATTTAGGTTAAAATCATGATCCAGATTTCCCTTTACTGTGTCATTTATTATGAATATCCTCATTTAGCTTCTTTGAAGACTGAAAAGCCCAGTCTTCTCCAATCATTTCCGAACTCAGACCTTCAGCACCAGGGTTTGAGACTGTGCTGTGGGCTGCCTACAGCACCTGACTCTCACCCCAGCATCTTGGTCACAAAAACCAGAGCAAGTCACAAATTCAAGCCCTTGATATAAATTGGAACTGGTACTGGGCTCAGCATATATCCTGGAACTCACCACTTTCCTCCACATTAATATAGTTTGTCTAACAAGTGCCTGTTAGTTCTTACTTGAGGGTTAATTTCTTATCCATTTCCACTGAATCCCCAGTAACCAGCTGTCACGGACAAAATTTATTAGTGTCCCAATTAAATAATTCCAGCAGCAAGCTTTGTGTGAATTTAAAAATAAATAAGGTTATTTATCATCACAAGCTCACCCCAAATTTAATGCAACGTTTCACTCACTCATCTGACACACACTCTCATACACACAAAGACTAGATGCAGATGAAGGTAATATACCCTTACAGCTTATAATTATCTCAGTCACTTTTGTGTCAGGCTTGTAGTTCCTTCGATGCAGTTGATGCTTTAAAGTTGAAATGAAGGTCTTGTCAAGCAAGGAATTCTCAGCAGACTGTGAGGTTTCCTGTCGTCAAATTTCTAGGAGGTTGGTTCTCAGGTGAAGTTTAACAAGAACAGGTTGGGGAATCCTTCTCTCAGGTAGGGTCTACCACTTTCAAGGTATTGCTGTTTATTACCTTGGTTGCTTGCTGACTTGCAGGTAGTTTGATGGTTTTTGGTAGAACTCTCTGTTTGCAAAACAGCTTCTTGCTGATTTTAAAAGCAGACAACAAAATAGTTCCCTCATCACCACCTGGGAGTTCCTCTCCAAGTCACTCACCATCCTGGCTTGGGAATATATCGCCGTTCCTTCACTGTCGCTGAGTCAACATCCTGGAACTCCCTCCCTAACAGCACTGTGGGTGTACCTACACCACATGGACTGCTGTGGTTCAAGAAGGCAGCTCATCACTACCTTCGCAAAGACAATTAGGGATGGGAAGTAAATGCTGGCCCAGCCAGCGAAGCCCACATCCTGTGAATGAATCAAAAAAACATGTGTCTTCCATAAGTCTAGAGCCCTTTTTGCAAACAAATGGTAGCATGTATGTTGATTCCAATCATCCTGTATTGTCATTTGGTACCTTGAGATTCACCCAGTCTGGTTTGCATCATGGAAACCATCATAATGCAGTGGAAGCTTAGTAGGATCCAATTACATCCGTCCTACACACATTGAGTTTCACTGTCCCCTTTTGTCCAAACAGGGAATCAGGTTGGCTGGAATTCTATAGTCCTTTTGTGTTGATCCATCCTTAAAGGGATTTGTGAATTCCCCGGATGGCTGTGAATGCCTATATTTAATTCGATATTTGTTTGAGGCTTAGGACCGTCTGAATTCCAAAGGTCACATGATTTGCAGCGGTCATTTTAATATTTTGTGTCGAGTTTAAAAAGTATTGACTGAAAATTCATAACATACTGGGACATGATACAGTCTTTCATGTGGAACTTTGCCACATCCTCTTTGTAATTCTTGCTGCACCATGTCATATGGTTTTCCATGGTCCTATCTGGGTTGTCACACACTCAAAATATTGGAGGCTGGTCAGCTAAAGGGCCTGTCTTCTGAATGCATGTTGGCTGCACATTAGCAGGTTATTATTGTACAGATAACCCTCAAGCTTCCTCCTGGTAATTAATTCCATTATTTTACACGGAATTAAAGTACACTATTAAAAAAAAGTTTTATTTCTAGAGGGTTAGAACTGAAAAATAGGGAAGTTATGCTGAACCTCTATCGAACCTTGGTTAATACACAATTAAGGATACTGCATGCAGTTCTGCTCACCATATTATTACAATAATATCGAGGCACTGGAGAGTGTGCAGAGAAGATTAACAAGGATGATTCCAGAAATGCGTGTATTCAGACCAGGAGAGGATTGATAGGCTGGGTGTCTTCTCTCTTGGAAAAAGAGCTGAGGGCTGACCTAATCGAGGTCGTTAAGAATATTAAATGTTTTAATGAAGCGGATACAGAGAGAATTCATTTTTATTTATTCATTCACGTGATGTGGGCTTCGCTGGCTGAGCCTGAATTTATTGCCCATCCCTAGTTGCCCTTGAGAAGGTGGTGGTGAGCTGCCTTCTTGAACCACTGCGGTCCATGTGGTGTAGGTACACTCACAGTGCTGTTAGGGAGGGAGTTCCAGGATTTTGACCCAGCGACAGTGAAGGAACGGTGATATATTTCCAAGTCAGGATGGAGAGTGACTTGCAGAGGAACTTCCAGGTGGTATTGTTCCCATCTATCTGCTGCCTTTGTCCTTCTAGGTCAAGCTTGTCCAACTGGCAGCCTGTGGGGCCGCATTGTGATCCACGAAGCCACTTTATGTAGCCCGCAGTGTCACTGTTTGAAATGCAGGTAGGTAAAATTCAAGGGGGGTGCGTATGAACGTGTGCGTGTGTGTTTGTGTCCGGCTCATTCCCAGAGGATTCTCATTCACCCTCATCCCCACACACCAACAGGGAATCTCTCAGTGGGTGAGGGTGTGTGAGTGAGCACTGGGAGTGAACTGGACACACACACACTCACCCTTTTAAGACCATAAGACATAGGAGCAGAAATTAGGCCATTCGGCCCATCGAGTCTGCTCCGCCATTCAATCATGGCTGATAAGTTTCTCAACCCCATTCTCCCGCCTTCTCCCCGTAACCTTTGAACCCCTTACCAATCAAGAACCTATCTATCTTGGTCTTAAATACACTCAATGACCTGGCCTCCACAGCCTTCTGTGGCAATCAATTCCATAGATTCACCACTCTCTGGCTAAAGAAGTTTCTCCTCATCTCTGTTCTAAAAGATCTTCCCTTTACTCTGAGGCTGTGCCTTCGGGTCCTAGTCTCTCCTACTAATGGAAACTTCTTCCCCACGTCCACTCTATCCAGGCCTTTCAGTATTCTGTAAGTTTCAATCAGATCCGTCCTCATCCTTCTAAACTCCATCGAGTATAGACCCAGAGTCCTCAACCGTTCCTCATATGTTAAGCCTTTCATTCCTGGGATTGTTCTCATGAACCTCCTCTGGAACCCCCCCAGGGCCAGAACATCCTTCCTGAGATACAGGGCCCGAAATTGCTCACAATATTCTAAATGTGGTCTGACTAGAGCCTTATAAAGCCTCAACAGCATATCCCTGCTTTTATATTCTAGTCCTCTCGAAATAAATGCCAACATTGCATTTGCCTTCCTAACTACCGACTCAACCTGCAAGTTAACCTTAAGAGAATCCTGGACTAGGACTCCCAAGTCCCTTTGCACTCCAGATTTCTGAATTCTTTCCCTATTTAGAAAATAGTCTATGCCTCTATTCTTCCTACCAAAGTGCATGACCTCACACTTGCCCACATTGTATTCCATCTGCCACTTCTTTGCCCATTCTCCTAACCTGTCCAAATCCTTCTGCAGCCTCCCCGCCTCCTCAATACTACCTGTCCCTCCACCTATCTTTGTATCATCTGCAAACTTAGCCAGGCTGCCCTCAGTTCCTTCATCTAGATCATTAATGTATAAAGTGAAAAGTTGTGGTCCCAACACTGACCCCTGCGGAACTCCACTAGTCACCGGCCGCCATCCTGAGAAGGACCCCCTTATCCCCACTCTCTGCCTCCTGCCAGATAGCCAATCTTCTATCCATGCTAATACCTTGCCTCTAACACCATGGGCTCTTATCTTACTGAGCAGCCTCCTGTGCAGCACCTTGTCAAAGGCCTTCTGGAAGTCCAAGTAGATAACATCCATTGGCTCTCCTTTTCTAACCTACTCGTTACCTCCTCAAAGAATTCTAACAGTTTTATCAGGCATGACCTCCCCTTGATGAAACCATGCTGACTTTGCCCTATTTTACCATGCACTTCCAAGTATTCTGAAATCTCATCCTTAATAATGGACTCTAAAATCTTACCAACAACCGAGGTCAGGGTAATCGGCCTGTAATTTCCCGTCTTTTGCCTCACTCCCTTCTTAAACGGGGGGGTTACATTAGCGATTTTTCAGTCCTCTGGGATCCTCCCTGACTCGAGTGATTCCTGAAAGATCACCACTAACGCCTCCACTATCTCTTCAGCTATTTCCTTCAGAACTCTGGGGTGTATTCCATCTGGTCCAAGGTGATTTATCCACCTTCAGACCATTCAGTTTTCCTAGCACATTCTCCTTGCTAATGACCACCATACTCACCTCTGCCCCCCGACTCTCTTGAACTTTGGGAATGTTACTCGTGTCTTCCACCGTGAAGACTGACGCAAAGTACCTATTCAGTTCCTCCGCCATTTCTTTGCTCCCCACTACTACATCTCCAGCATCATTTTCCAGCGGCCCAATGTCCACTTTTGCCTCTCTCTTACCCTTTATATATCTAAAAAAAACTCTTGCAATCTTCTTTTATATTACTGGCTAGTTTACCCTCATATTTAATCTTCTCCCTCCTTATTTCTTTTTTAGTTGTCCTCTGTTGGTCTTTGTAGGCTTCCCAATCCCCTGGTTTCCCACTGCTCTTCGCCGCATTGTATGCTTTCTCTTTATGCTGTCCCTGACTTCCCTTGTCAGCCATGGTTGCCTCGTCCTCCCTTTAGTATGCTTCTTCCTAGGGATGAATTTTTGCTGTGTCTCCCAAATTACTCCCAGAAACTCCTGCCATTGCTGTTCCACTGTCTTTCCTGCTAGACTCATCTCCCAGTCAATTCTGGCCAGCTCCTCCCTCATGCCTCTGTAGTTGCCTTTATTCAACTGTAATACCGTTACATCTGATTCCAGCTTTTTCCTCTCAAATTGCAGGGTAAATTCTATCATATTATGGTCACTTCCTCCTAAGGATTCCTTCACCTTAAGCTCCCTTATCAAATCTGCCTCATTACACATCACTAAATCTAAAATTGCCTGTTCCCTACTGGGCTCCACCACAAGCTGCTCCAAAAAGCCATCTCGTAGACATTCTACAAATTCCTTTTCTTGGTATCCACTACCAACCTGATTTTCCCAGTCTACCTGCATATTGAAATCCCCCATGATCACTGTAACCTTGCCTTTCTTACATGCCTTTTCTATCTCCTGGTGTATTTTGTGCCCCACATCCTGACTACTATTCTGAGGCCTGTACATAACTCCCATTATGATTTTTTCACCTTTGCGGTTCCTCAATTCTACCCACACAGATTCTACATCATCTGACCCTACGTCATTTCTTGCTATCGATTTAATTTTATTTCTTACTAACAAAGCAACCCCACCCCCTCTGCCAACCTGTCTATCTTTTCGATAGGATGTATATCCTTGGATATTTAGCTCCCAGTCCTGATCCCCTTGCAGCCATGTCTCTGTGATGCCCACCACATCATACCTGCCAATTTCAATCTGCGCCACAAGCTCATTTACCTTATTTCATATACTGCGTGCATTCAGATACAACACCTTCAGTTCTGTATTTCCCGTCCCCTTTCTCATTGTCGTCCCTTTATCTGATATGCTTGAAGTTAGATTCCTAGCCCTTTCCAAACACTCTGTCCTATTTTGTGTTCTGGAGACTTTAATAGCCTCTCCTGGGCTCTCCTTTCTTTTCAGTTTTGTCATAATTTTCCGTGAAGTTGAATCCAGACCCCCACACGCTAACCTGCTGCTTTGTTTCCCATTAGGCATACTTCTTGGAGTTTTACCCTTCCCTCACCCCCCACTTTCTAGTTTAAAGTCCTGTTGAGCACCCTATTTACCCTTTTCGCTAGAACATTGGTCCCAGATCGGTTCAGGTGGAGACCATCCCAACGGTACAGATCTCTCCTGTTCCAATACTGAGGCCAGTGCCCCATGAAATGGAACCCCTCTTTCCCGCACCACTCCTTTAGCCACGTGTTTACTTCCCTTATTCTCGCGTCCCTATGCCAGTTTTCACATGGCTCGGGTAGTAATCCGGAGATTATAACCCTTGAGGACCTGTTCTTTAATTTAGTTCCTAGTGATAATCCCCAAACAGGTCCTCTTTCCTAGTCTTACCTATGTTATTTGTCCTGACGTGGACCACAACAACTGAATCCTCCCCCTCCCTCTCCAATATCCTTTCAAGCCGGTCAGAGATGTCCCTCACCCTGGCACCGGGCAGGCAACATACCATGCGGGGCTCTCGATCCTGCTTACAAAGGAAGCTATCAATTCCCCTAATTATAGAATCCCCTACAACTACCACTTGTCTTTTTGCTCCCCCTCTTGAATGGCCTCCTGTGCCACGGTGCCGTGGTCAGCTGGCTCATTCTCCCTACAGCCCTCTTCCTCATCCACAAAGGGAACAAGTACCTCGTACCTGTTCGACAAGGTCAAGAGCTGAGGCTCCTCTGTTCCTGAACACAGGATCCCTCTACCAGCCTCACTTGCAGTCACACCCTGCTGACCCTGACCACTGACCGAACTTGAGGTACTTAATCTACCGGGTATGACCGCCTCCTGAAACAAAGCGTCCAGGTAACTCTCCCCCTCCTGGATGTGCTGCAGCGTCCGGAGCTCAGACTCCAGCTCATCAATTCTAAGCCGGAGTTCATCCAGCAACCAACACTTGCTGCAGATGTGGTCACTGCGGCTCTCAATGGGATCTGCCAGCTCCCACATCATATAGCTACAGCACATCACCTGCCCAGCCATCTTGACTTAGATAATTAATTTATTAATGAGCTTGCAGTGTTTTTTTTTCAAATTCGGTGCAGATTTCCTACCAACCAATCAGATCACAGCTTTCCTGTGATGTCACTTTTTTAGTTTTGGCTTCATTTACTCTGTGCCCCAAGGTCACCGCTCCGGTGCTCCTCCCTCCAAGTCTGCTCCCTGGAGACAAGGCCGCAAATCCTGAGGTAAGCTAGATTTATACTCACCGCTCTGGTGCTCCTCCCTCCGAGTCTGCTGCCAGGATTTACTCACCAATCAGCTGCATTTTCTTTAAAATCCACTTTCAGAAGAGTGTCCCTCGCAGGTCTGGTGCACTCCTGAAGGCACTGCCTCTTTCTCTTTTTTAGGTTTGAGGAGGAGGGAGGGCTGGAAACATTACAGCAATGTAATATTTGGGGCTATTCCGTTCTTTGACAGTGGGTCCTCCTCGATTCCCTCCTGAGTCGTAGTGTCTGCGGTGACTTCTCCCAGAATGCTTCAGTCACTTCTCACCAGCGCCCTCTGTTGGATGCTCTTCCTACTGTTGAGTGCAAGAGTCCTTCTCCTCGATTCCCTCCTGAGTCGCGGTGGCTGCGGTGACTTCTCCCAGAATGCTTCAGTCACTTCTCACCAGTGCCCTCTGTTGGAGGCTCTTCCTGCTGTTGAGTGCAAAAGTCCTTCTCCTTGATTCCCTCCTGAGTTGCGGTGGCTGCGGTGACTTCTCCCAGAATGCTTCAGTCACTTCTCACCAGCACCCACCCTCTTTTACACTGCAATAGTTGTCTTTATTTATCACTCATTCCATTTACTTGTCAATTTATTGTTGTGGCATTTTTTGCTTAGCAAGTTGTTTCTTTTCACACGTCAGTTTTTTTGACATGTCGAATGTTGTGCCAAACCTTATCTTTCCAAAATCTGCTCATTAACCCCACCAAGTGTGACAAAAATTGAAATGTGGCCCTCCCACATGAAAAGGTTGGACAATCCTGCCCTAGAGAACACAGCCTCAGTCTCCTCAATCGCTCAATCCCGACCTCCCAAGGATTAGCCTGGTGAACGCCTGTTGCTCTCGTTCTATGGCAAGTACATTCTTCATTAGATAAGGAGA
Source organism: Cetorhinus maximus (assembly GCF_964194155.1). Classification (NCBI taxonomy): domain Eukaryota; kingdom Metazoa; phylum Chordata; class Chondrichthyes; order Lamniformes; family Cetorhinidae; genus Cetorhinus; species Cetorhinus maximus. The sequence goes on from NW_027596151.1 coordinate 229,076, forward strand.
CCAAAACTGAACACAATACTCCAGGTGTGGTCTCACCAAGGCCCTATATAATTGCAAAAAATTCCGGATTAAAATGTTGCTAATCCTGATTCCCACTCACCTCCCGTTATCCACAAAAAATTCCGGATTAAAATGTTGGTAATCCTGATTCCCATTCACCTCCTGTTATCCACAAAAAATTCCGGATTAAAATGTTGGTAATCCTGATTCCCCCTCACCTCCTGTTATTCACAAAAAACTCCAGATTAAAATGTTGCTAATCCTGATTCCCACTCACCTCCCGTTATCCACAAAAAAATCCAGATTAAAATGTTGGTAATCCTGATTCCCACTCACCTCCCGTTATCCACAAAAAAATCCGGATTAAAATGTTGGTAATCCTGATTCCCATTCACCTCCCGTTATCCACAAAAAACTCCGGATTAAAATGTTGGTAATCCTGATTCCCACTCGCCTCCCGTTATCCACAAAAAATTCCAGATTAAAATGTTGGTAATCCTGATTCCCGCTCACCTCCTGTTATCCACAAAAAACTCCGGATTAAAATGTTGGTAATCCTGATTCCCACTCACCTCCCGTTATCCACAAAAAATTCCAGATTAAAATGTTGCTAATCCTGATTCCCACTCGCCTCCCGTTATCTACAAAAAACTCCGGATTAAAATGTTGGTAAACCTGATTCCCACTCACCTCCCGTTATCCACAAAAAATTCCGGATTAAAATGTTGCTAAACCTGATTCCCACTCACCTCCCGTTATCCACAAAAAATTCCAGATTAAAATGTTGGTAATCCTGATTCCCACTCACCTCCCGTTATCCACAAAAATTTCCAGATTAAAATGTTGGTAATCCTGATTCGTGCTCACTTCCTATTATCCTGAAAAAAATCCTGGATTAACATGTTAGTAATTCTGATTCCTGTTCACTGTTCATTATCAACAAAAAAAAGTCCTGGATTAAAGTGTTGTTGAATCTGATTCCTGCTTGCTGCTCACTATCCGCATTAAACTCTGGGATAAAACTCTTGATAATTCGGGGGCAGTATTTTGCCCTTGCCAGGGGTGCTCAGCTGGGGCAGTCGGGAAGCCAACCACTGCCTGCAATTGGCTCCACACTCCGATTTCATGAGGCCGGGCCAATGAAGGTCCGCCCTGCATGGATTGCAAGCGGCAGCACTAAGCGCTGCCTGTGTGGGCGGGGGGAGGAGGGAGAGCCACGCCTAGTGTGCAGTTTGTGCATGTGCGCGAAAGAGCACTTCACTTTCCCTGAGGCACAGAGCTGCCTCAGGGAGATTAAAGTGCTGTGTAAAAAAAAAATAAAGAGAATAAAAATTTAATAAAACATATCCCCCCATGTGACCCTGTCACATGAGATGGGACATGTTTTTAATTCAAAAATAAAGTTTTTATTTAATGTTTATTTGCTTATGAAAACCTCATCCCGCTCGTGGACGAGGCTTCCTAAAAAAGTGTAAAGGCCGCGTGGCCTTTTCATCTGCCTGCCAACCGTAAGGTTGGACGGGCAGTGTGAATTTGAATGTAACTGGATTGTTATTGGCCTTAATAGGCTTTTGAAATACTGGTGGGTACGCAGCCGACTCTGGCGTGCGCCTGCCGTACAAAATATCACGAGACTGTGCGATGACGTCAGGACGCACACCCGACGTCATCGCGCATCATTTTACACCCAGGCATGTCAGGTGCGCGCCCGCACACCGAGTGTAATATTCTGCCCCTGATTTTCACTCACTTGCCATTATTCACAAAACCCCTAGGATGAAAATGTCTGTAGTGGTTACAATGGCTGATAGTATCTTGCAAGTATATATTTCAGCCATTGCAGAGCTCTGTTTCAGGTAGAAGAGGAGCCTCATTGTGTTGATTCCATTTTTGGTTTTGTCAGTGGACAGTGCTGTGGCCTCAGGCATCTATCTTAGATCCTCCAAGGTGAGTTCAGTGCTTCTGAGAGAGTGCAGTGTTCATCCAGGGTCCTTCTGTTTTGAGAAGGATGACCTGGAGAGTTTCTGCACCTCGCAGTCTGATCCCACTTTCACCTCTGATTCCTCTGGCACCATCGAGGTAATGCCCAGACAAATAAAGAGACAGCAGAGAAGAATGGGGAACAGGAGTTACCTTGGCTGCTTCAGTGAGCTGTCCAAGGAGGTGACATAGAACTCTCTGCTAGTTGACACCTGTGCAGTATGTCTTATGTCTCTAGCCCCCGAGCTCAAACAACCTGTACTTTCTGCTCTGTATCTCTGTTAGGAGGAGGTACAGATCCAGCTACTCCTTTCTTCAAATTTCTTCCCGAATGGCTTGCTCGCTCCAGAGTTTCCATTGCCCCTTTAAACAGGAGCAGGTTGTTTTTGACATTTTGTTTAATGTCCTGTGAATTTTCATTTCTTTATTTATTTGTCCACAGGATGTGGGCATCGCTGACTAGACCAGCATTTATTGCCCGTCCCTAGTTGCCCTTGAGAAGGTGGTGGTGAGCTGCCTTCTTGAACCACTGCAGTCCATGTGATGCAGGTACACCCACAGTGCTGTTAGGGAGGGAGTTCCAGGATTGTGACCCAGCGACAGTGAAGGAATGGCGATATATTTCCAAGTCAGGATGGAGAATGACTTGGAGGAAAAATTGCAGGTGATTGTGTGCCCATGCATCTGCTGTTCTTGTCCTTCTAGGTGGTAGAGGTCGCAGGTTTGGAAGATGCTGTTGAAGGAGACTTGGTGAATTGCTGGCAGTAACGCCCAGGAGATTTGTCTTCACTTCCTGGAAACTCCAAGAGCAATCCTGGGATACTCATCTTATACCAGCAGTTAGTTGACTGAGTGCTGCACTCTCACTGAAGTGCTGTGAAATGACACACACAGTGAGATGAATTCAGTATAATCAGCGGTAAATAGAAAATGCTTCGGGTGCAAAATCACAGAATTGTTACAGCACAAAAAGTGGCCATTCGGCCCATTGTGTCTGCACTGGGTCTCTGAATGAGCAATTCATCTAGTGCCATCTCGCTCCTTCTCCCAGTAACCCTGCACATTCCTCCTTTTCGGATATCAGTCTAATGCTTCAATTGACCCTGTCTCCACCACATTCTCAGGCAGTACATTCCAAACCCTAACCACTTGCTGCGTAAAAATGTTTCTCCTCATCACTTTTGTTTCTTTTACTAATTACTTTAAATCTGTGCCCTCTCATTCTCAATCCTTTCACTAATGGGAACAGTTTCTCCCCATCCACTCTGTCCAGGCCCCTCATGATTTTGAATACCTCTATCAAATCTCCTCTCGACCTTCTTACTTCAAGAAGAACCGTCCTAACTTCTCCAATCTATCTTCAAAACTGAAGTCCCTCATCCCTGGAACCATTCTCCTGAATCTTTTCTGCACTGTCTACACATCCTTCCTGAAGTTCAGCACCCAGAACTGGACACAATACTCCTGCTGAGGCCGAACTAGTGACTTATACAAATTCAACATAACCTCTTGTACTCTGTACAGGTAGCAAAAACAAAATGGAAAATTTAAATGGGGGCTTAATGGATGGAAATTTACCATTTTTCTGATTGGTTACAGCCACTTTACAATTATTGATCAGATCTACAGTAACTGATTGGAAAGTACCAGCTGTTTCTGAAGCCTGCCTTTCATGTAACTAACTCGGGAATGTGAGCGTGGTTCTTTCAAGTTGTTTCAGTTTTCATTCCCCATACCATCCTAAAGTGTCCTTTGTTAACATGGTGATTGACTGCCCTCAAATCTCTGTTAAATGTAGTATATAAATCCAAGATGTTGCACAGCCTGATGGAGAAATGAAGAATGTGCTGTCAGCTGAATTAGATATTGTGATGGTACGCAATTCTGCTGGACCACAGTGCCTCTTGATGTCCAGCTTTTGGCTACTAGATCAAACCTTACTCTGTTGTAGTTGGCATGGAGGTGGTGACATGCCAAACCAACAGGCCTGTTTGAATCTAACCAAAGAACACAAGACATTTTAGAAACAGGAAAAGGCTGTTGGATCTTCTGATTAGCAATGACCCCTTCCTCTTTCATCATATTTCTTACTCTTTTCTTTTCAGAAATACAGCTAATTGCCGCCCTTTACACAGTCTGCCCGTTCCATTGTCCTTGCCTGGTCACTTATTCTACAACTCAATTATCCTTTGAGTGAAAGGTTCTTCATGTCTTCCCTGTTTACTGCTAATTTCCTACTTACATCTGAATTGGCATAGTGAGCAATTTTCATAGATAAACACAATGGCTGGGATTTGCCGGCCCCATTGTGGCGAGACGCACCCCGGGAGAGTCAGCGGCCCAGCCAAAAGTGGGCGAAGCTGGAAAATCCCACCCAATGTCAAAACAATATTTCAATGTGACAACAGTCAGAGAAGAGGTGCCCTCAAGCTTCAGATTGTGTGCAAGCAAAAAAATTTATATAGATTCTTCTTTTCCCACCAATTTCCATTATTTTTAAATCTATAACTAAAACTTTGTTAGTCTTTCCACCCCACCCCCACTAGAGCTGTACCTTGAGTATCCTGCCTTCCATTCTTAATTAGCACTTTTCTTAGACAATATCACCACCTTCAACACCTCTTTGATCCTTTTGTCTGTGACATCTTTTGATTATCTTCTCCTATCACTGTTTGCTTATCCCCACAACCACCCCACCCTCAACTTCTCTCTCCCCCCGCCCCCCACCTTAGACCAGCTTATATTTCACCTCTCTCCTAACTATACTTCAGTTCTGCCAAAGGGTCGTGAGGACTCAAAACGTCAACTGATTTCTTCTCCACCAATGCTGCCAGACCTGCTGAGTTTTTCCAGGTAATTCTGTTTTTGTTTTGGATTTCCAGCATCCGCAGTAGCTTTTAGCTTTTTGTTTTTATCTCTCTACCTATATGCCACCTTTAATAACTTATGTACGTATACACCCAGGTCTTGAGTACGAGAGTAAGCTTGCAGGGAACATAAAAACTGACTGTAAAAGTTTCTACAGGTATGTGAAGAGAAAAAGATTGGTGAAGACAAATGTAGGTCTCTTACAGTCAGAAATAGGGGAATTTATAATGGGGAACAAAGAAATGGCTGACCAACTAAATGCATACTTTGGTCCTGTCTTCACAAAGGAGGACATTAATAACATACCAGAAATGTTGGGGAACACAGTGTTTAGTGAGAGGGAGGAACTGAAAAAAATCAGTATCAGTAGGGAAATGGTGTTGGGGAAATTGATGGGATTGAAGGCCGATAAATTCTCAGGGCCTGATAATCTACATCCCAGAGTACTTAAGGAAGTGACCCTAGAAACAGTGGATGCATTGGTGGTCATCTTCTGAGATTCTATAGACTCTGGAACAGTTCCTACAGATTGGAGGGTAGCTAATGTAACCCCACTATTTAAAAAGGGAGGTAGAGAGAAAACAGGGAATTATAGACCAGTCAGCCTGACATCGGTAGTGGAGAAAATTCTAGAGTCCATTATAGAAGATTTAATAGCTGAGCACTTGGAAAACAGTGGCAGAATCGGACAGAGTCAGTATGGATTTATGAAAGGGAAATCATGCTTGACAAATCTACTGGAATTTTTCGAGGATGTAACTAGTAGAATTGATGAGGGGGAGCCAGTGGATGTGGTTTATTTGGACTTTCAGGAGGCTTTCGACAAAGTCCCACATAAGAGATTAGTGTGTAAAATTAAAGCGCATGGGATTGGGGATAGAGTATTGAGATGGATAGAAAACTGGTTGGCAGACAGGAAACAAAGAGGAGGAATAAACAGGTCTTTTTCCGAATGGCAGGCAGTGACTAGTGGGGTACCGCAGGGATCGGTGCTGGGACCCCAGCTATTCACAATATATATTAATGATTTAGATGAGGGAACTAAGTGTAACATCTCCACATTTGCAGATGACACATAGCTGCGTGGGAAGGTGAGCTGTGAGGAGGATGCAGAGATGCTTCAGTGTGATTTGGACAAGCTGAGTGAGTGGACAAATGCATGGCAGATGCAGTATAGTGTGGATAAATATGAGGTTATCCATTTTGGTAGCAAAAACAGGAAGGCAGATTATTATCTGAATGGCTATAAATTGAGAGAGGGGAATGTGCAACGAGACCTGGGTGTCCTCATACACCAGTCGCTGAAGGTAAGCATGCAGGTGCAGCAGGCGGTAAAGAAGGTAAATGGTATGTTGGCCTTCAAAGCGAGAGGATTCAAGTACAGGAGCAGGGATGTCTTGCTGCAATTATACAGGGCCTTGGTGAGGCCACACCTGGAATATTTTGTGCAGTTTTGGTCTCCTTATCTGAGGAAGGATGTTCTTGCTATAGAGAGAGTGCAGTGAAGGTTTACCAGACTGATTCCTGGGATGGCGGGACTGACATATGAAGAGAGATTGAGTTGCTTAGAATTATATACGCTGGAGTTCAGAAGAATGAAGGGGATCTCATAGAAACCTATAAAATTCTAACAGGACTAGACAGGGTAGATGCAGGAAGGATGTTCCCGATGGTGGGGGGATTCCAAAACCAGGGGTCACAGTCTGAGGATACGGGGTAGACCATTTAGGACTGAGATGAGGAGAAATTTCTTCACCCAGAGAGTGGTGAGCCTGTGGAATTCGCTACCACAGAAAGCAGCGTAGGCCAAAACATTGTATGTTTTCAAGAAGGAGTTAGATATAGCTCTTGGGGGGCGAAAGGGATCAAAGGATATTGAGTTGGATAATCAGCCATGATCATAATGAATGGCGGAGCAGGCTCGAAGGGCCGAATGACTTATTCCTGCTCCTATTTCCTATTTTCTATGTTTCTATGTCTCTCTGCTTCTGCACACCCTTTAGAATGGTATCCTTTAGTTTATACTGTCTCTCCAAGTTCTTTGTCAAAGTATATCACCTCACACTTATCCGCGTTGAACATCATCCGCCACCTATCTGCCCATTCCACCAATGTCTCTATGTCCTTTTGAAGTTCTAATCTGTCCTCCCCACAGTTTACAATTCTCCCAAATTTTGTATCAAAGGCAAACTTTGAAATTGTCCCCTGCACACCAAGATCTAGATCATTTATATATATATCAGGAAAGGCAAGAGTCCCAATTTCGACCCCTGTGGAACTCCACTACAAACCTTCTTCCAGCCCGAAAAATACCCATTAACCATTACTCTGTTTCCTATCCCTCAGCCAATTTTGTATCCACATTGCTACTGTCCCTTTTATTCCATGACCTATAACTTTCCTTACAAGTCTGTTGTGTGGACTGTATCGACCGCCTTTTGAAAGTCCATATACACCACATCAACGGCCTTTCCCTCATCAACCATCTCTGTTACCATTTCAAAAAACTCCAGCAAGTTAGGTAGACACGATTTTTCTTTAACAAATCCGTGCTGATTCTTCTGAATCAATCCACATTTTTCCATCTGTCTTAATTCTACCCCGAATAATTGTTTCTAGAAGTTTCCCCACCACCAAAGTTAAACTGACTGGTCTGTAATTGCAGGGCAGATCTTTACAACCTATTTTGAACAATTCTCCAGTCCCCTGGCAACTCCCCCAAATCCAGGGAACATTGAAAGATTATTGCCAGTGCCTCTGCAATTTCCATTCTCACTCCCTTCAATATTCTCGAATGCAGCTCATCCGGTCCCAGTGCTTTATCAACTTTTAAGTACCAACAGCTTGCCCAATACCTCCTCCTTATCAATTTTAAACCCTTCTAGTGATTGAGTTTCCTTCTCTGTCACCTTGGCCTGGGCAGCATCTACCTTGTAGGTAAAGACAGATGCAAAGTATTCATTTAACACCTCAGCCATGCCTCTTGCCTCTATGTGTAAATCCCTTTTTTGGTCCCTAATTGGCCCTACTCCTCCTTTTACCACCCTTTTACTATTGATGTGCTTTTAGAATATTTTGGGATTTCCTTTTATGTTAGCTGCCAGTCTTTTTTCATTATCCCTCTTTGCTTCCCGAATTTGCTTTTTCACATCCTTTCTGAACCTTCAGTATTCAGCTTGGTTCTCAATTGTATTTGCTACCTGACACCTGTTGTCAGCATATTTGTTCTTCTTCAACTTAATTTCTATCTCCTTTGTCATCCAGGGAGCTCTGGATTTGTTGGTCCTCCCCTTCCCTTTTGAGGGGACATACCTTTACTGTGCCCAAGCCATCTCTTCTTTGAAGGTAGCCCATTGTTCAGCTACTGTTTCTTCCACCAGCCTTTGGTTCCAGTCTAACCGGCCCAACTCCGTTCTTGCCCCCATTGAAGTCTGCTCTGCGCCAGTTGATTATCTTTACTCTGGATTGACCAATGTCATTTTCCACCGTCATCCTAAACCTTATGATACAATGATCACTGTCCCCTAAATGTTCCCCCACTGACACTTCATCTACTTGGCTCATCTCATTCCCAAGAACCAGGTCTAGCAGTGCCTCCTTTCTCATTGCACTGGACACATACTGCTGTAGGAACTTTTCCTGAACACAACCTGGGAACGCTTGTCCCTCACTGCCCCTTACACTACCACTATCCCAGTCTATATACGGGGAATTAAAGTCCCCCATTATATCTACTCTATGATGTTTACACCTCTCTGTAATTCCCTTACAGATTTGTTCCTCTATATCCTTCCAAGATGCTGGTGGTCTACATATTACACCAAACAATGTAATTGCACCCTTCTTATTCCTTAGCTCTAGCCAAATCGATTCTGTCCTTGAATCCTCTGAGATATCCTCTTTCTCCAGTACTGCAATACTCTCCTTAACCAAAAATGTCACCCCTCCTCCTTTTTTCCCTTTCCTACCTTTTCTGAACACTGTAACCAGGAATATTTAGCACCCAGATCTGCCTTTCCTTAAACCAGGTCTCTGTTATCGCCACAACATCATCATCCCACAGGGCAATCTGTGTCTGTAACTCCCCAATTTTATTAACTATACTCTGTCCATTCACATACATGCAGTGTAACCCTGATTTAGACTTCATCACTTGCTCCCTTACTCCGACTCCACCTATTAACTTACTATTCTCTATTTTAGTGCTATCTGTCTCTCCCAGCATACTGTGCACCATGGTATTACGTTCTAATATTCCCTCCTGATTCCCACACCCCTGCTGAGTTAGTTTGAATCCTCCCGAACAGCATGAGCAAAACGACTTGCTAGGAACTCAGTCCCAGCTCTGTTCAGATGCAACCCGTCCAGCTTGCACATGTGCCATCTCCGCTAGAGCCAGTCTCAGTGTCCCAGGAACCTAAAGCCCTCCCTCCTGCGCCGTCTTTCCAGCCACGCATTCATCTTCCTTATCCTCCTATTTCTGTACTCACTGGCACGTGGCACTGGGAGTAATCTGGAGATTACTGCTTTAGAGGTCTGATTTCAGGACCACATCCTCCTTCCAACTTATGTCGTTAGTACCAATGTGGACCACGACCTCTGGCTGTTCACCCTCACCCACAAGAATGTCGTGCAGCCGTTCTGTAACATCCTTGACCCTGGCACCAGGAGGTAACAAACCATACTGGAGTCATGTTCACGGCTGCAGAAACGCCTGTCTGCTCCCCTAACTAAAGAATCCCCTATCAATTCTGCCATTCCACTCTTCTTCCTCCCCTCCTGTACAGCTGGGCCACCCATGGTGCCACGGGCTTGGCTCTTGCTGCACTCCTCCAAGGATCCATCACCCTCACTGATATTCAGAATGTAAAACCAGTTAGTGAGCGGGACCTCTGGGGACTCTTGCATTACCTGCGTGTTTCTCTTGGACTGCCTGGCAGTCACCCATTCCCTATCTACCTGCTTGCCCCTAACTTGCGGTGTGACCACCTCTCTGAACATGCTACCCACGTAGTTCTCTGCTTCTTTCTCCCCGTTCCGTGTAACTCCCGCAGGTCCGCCTCTCCGACTGCTCTTCCCGAAGGTGAGTGATGCAGGCCGTGCTCCCCGGGCTGTATTTATTTTCTCCCCGCTCCATGTATCTCCTGCAGGTCCGCCTCTCTGACCGCACTTCCCAAAGGTGAATGATGGGGGCACTGGAGGCGCTGCTAGACCTGGTTCTTGGAAATGAGGCGGGCCAAGTAGATCAAGTGTCAGTAGGGGAACATTTAGGAGATAGTGATCATTGTATCGTAAGGTTTAGGTTGACAGTAGAAAAGGACAATGTGCAATCCAAAGTACAAATAATTAACTGGAAGAGAGCCTACTTTGATGAGGCAAGAACGGAGCTGGGCCGGATAGACTGGAACCAAAGGTTGGCGGGAAAAACTGTGGCTGACCAATAAGCTACCTTCAAAGAAGAAATAGTTTGGATACAGTCACGATATATCCCCTCAAAAGGGAAAGGTAGGGCAAACAAATCCAGAGCTCCCTGGATGACAAAACAATCTAGGAATTAAGATGAAGAAGAAAAAGTGCGCTTATGCCAGGTGTCAGGTAGAAAATACAATTGAGAACCAAGCAGAATACAGAAGGTTCAGAGGGGAGGTGAAAAAGTAAGTAAGAAAAGCGAAGCAGGATTATGAGAAAAGATTGGCAGCCAACATAAAGGGGAATCTATAGGCACATAAATAGTAAATGGATGGTAAAAAGAGAAGTAGGGCCGATTAGGGACCAAAAAGGGGCTTTACACATGGAGACAGGGGGCATGCCTGAGGTGTTCAACGAATACTTTGCATTTATTTTTACCAAGGAAGAAGATGCTACCCAGGCCATGGTGACAGAGGAGGAAACTGTCACTAGAAGGGTTCAAAATTGATAAGGAGGAAGTGTTGAATAGATTGTCGGTACTTAAAGTTGATAAGGCACCGGGACCAGATGAGATCCATTCAAGGATATTGAAGAAAGTGAGAGTGGAAATTGCAGGATCACTGGCCATAATCTTTCAGTCTTCCCTAGACTCAGGGGTGGTGCCAGAGGACTGGAGAACTGCAAACATTACACCCTTGTTCAAAAAGAGGTTGTAAGGATAAGCTCCAGCCTTGCTGGATTTTTTGAAGAAGTAACAGAGAGAGTTGATGAGGATATTGCTGTTGATGTGGTGTACATGGACTTTCAGAAGGCATTTGACATAGTGCCGCATAACAGACTTTTGAGAAAAATTATTGCTCATGGAATAAAAGGGACAGTAGCAACGTGAATACAAAATTGGCTGAGTAATTGGAAACAGCGAGTAATGGTTAATAGATATTTTTCAGGCTGGAGGAAGGTTTGTCGTGGAGTTCCCCAGGGCTTGGTATTGGGACCCTTGCTTTTCTGATATATATTAATGATCTAGATCTTGGTGTGCAGGGGACAATTTCAAAGTTTGCGGATGATACAAAACTTGGAAGCATTGTAAACTGTGAGGAAGAATAGACAAGTTGGTGGAGTGCGCAGATATGTGGCAGATGAAGTTCAATGCAGAGAAGTTTAAGGTGATTCATTTTGGTTGGAGGAACATGAAGAGACAATATAACATAAGAGGTACAACTCTAATGGGTGTGCAGAAGCAGAGGGACCTGAGTGTATATGCGCATAGATCATTGAAGATGGCAGGACAGGCTGAGAGAGCAGTTAGTAAAGCCTATAGTATTCTGGGCTTTATTAATAGGGGCATAGGGTACAAGAGCAAGGAGGTTATGCTGAACTTGTGTAGGACACTCATTAGACCTCAGCTGGAATATTGTGTACAGTTCTGGGCACCGTGTTATAGGAAGGATGTGAACACATTGGAGAGAGTGCAGAAGAGGTTTACAAGAATGGTTCCAGGGATGAGAAACTTCAGCTATGAGGATAGATTGGAGAGGTTGGGACTGTTCTCCTTGGGGAGGAGAAGGCTGAGAGGAGATTTGATAGAGATGTTCAAAACCATGAGGGGGCTGGAAGAGTAGATCAGGAGAAGCTGTTCCCACTTGTAAAAGGATCAAGAACGAGAGGGCACAGATTTAAAGTGATTTGCGAAAGAAGCAAATGTGATGTGAGAAAAAATGATTTCACACAGCGAGTGGTTCAGGGTCTGGAATGTGCTGCCTGGAAGTGTGGTGGAGGCAGGTTCAGGAGGGCATTAGATGATTATTTGAATAGAAACAATGTGCAGGGTACAGGGAAAAGGCAGGAGAGTGGCACTGAGTCATAATGATCATTTGGAGAGTCGGTGCAGACAAGATGGGCTGAATGGCCTACTTCTGCACCGTAATAATTCTGTGTGATTGTGTGTGTGAATAGGCCCAAGGATAGGCTGATGCCCTCGCTGCCCCCCTAAAATGGGAGACAGGTCGGGCTGGGAGGTAAGCAGCAGGGTGGCCATGGGCTGCATTTTAGGAGCTCCCTCGCTTTCAAACCCCCTGGTGAGGAACTGTAAAATTCTTCCCCATGGTGTGCCTAGACATTTCATTCACTGTTAATTGAAGTGATCACATTAGCAATTCAGGGCAAACCCAGAAAAACTTGAAATACTCGTTAGAGGGGCTCTGTCAGGGGGGAAGTGGGTCAATACTGAGTAACATGTCCCAGGGTTTGGAGTTGAGGCTACCTCTGTTTCTAGTATGCAGACAGTCAGAATGGACAATGACACTAAACTAGGAGGACAGCGGAATTGAAGCAGAGTCCAGGAATTACAAACCAAGTTGAATAAAGTATGTAAACGGCCAGAACAATGTCAAATAAATTTAATACAGACAAGTGCAAAGAACAACATCTAGGGAGAAGAAATGGGCAGCACATGTGCTCTACGGATGGACTGGAAAAACTTAAGGTCAAGACCCGCTAGGGAACTAGACATCTCAGTAAATGCAATGCTCAACACATTGAAGCAAAGTAGAGCAGCAACCAATAAAATAATAGTTAATGACATAGCCAGAATTGAAGAACACAAGACAATGGAAGCCTTGAACAAACCATGCAGCGCTTTGGTCAGGTCATACCTTGTTATCTGTATCCAGTTCCAGTTGCCCAGGGAAGCCAACATCCCAGTAAAGAGAGGAGCCTTGAGGCTGATTCCCACTGGCACGGGTCAGAGTTGCGAGGAAAGATCTGGGGCAGGATTTTTCACTGAGCAGGCGGGCGCTCGCTGACCCACTCAAGCATAAAATGGCACGCGATGATGCCGGGCGAGTGTCCCAATGTCATCGCCCACTCGCGCGATATTTCAGCCAGCAGGCACGCACAGGGGTCGGCAATACGCCCACCGGCAATTAAAAGGCCTATTAAGGCCTTTAACAATGTAATTCAATGAAACTTTTCACTTCCCGTCCAACCCTATGGTTGGGCAAGCGAAAAGGCCAGGCGGCCTTTGCATTTTTTGTGAAACTTCATCCGCGGGCGGGATGAGGTTTCAATCTGTTATTAAAAATTTTTTTTAAATCATCCTAATTTCTACATTTTAAAAACCTTTTATTTTTACTTTTCAAAGCTCTTCATCTCACTGAGGCAACTCTGTGCCTCAGGTAGCTTTTCCAGTGCACACCTGCGCGCATGTGCAAACTTGCCCTCTCCCCCGCCCCCTCCTCCCCCCCACACACCCCCCCCCCCCACACACACACACACACACAGGCAGCGCTGAATGCTGGGCCCGCCACGATCGCGGGTGGCGTTCAGCCACTCCCGACCAGCTTCCCGCCCGACAAGGGAAATCTCCTGGCCTTAGCCTTTACACTCCAGAAAGAAGGTGTTGGATGGGAATAAGGTGGTTCTGCGAATTAAGTACTTCCAGAATGTCACTTTAAGTTAAATTGCTGAGTGAGACAAGAAGATACAGACTCGCATTATTAAATTCTGGACTGATATCAGGAAATTCTTCTTCACACACATAATGATCAACATGTGGAATAGATTTCCAGGAAGAAATCCTGGCATCATCTTAAAAATAATTGGGTGTGGAAAAGGAGAGACTGTAGAATTTCTCCACATGGACCAAACGGGCCTTCTCATCTGTAATCACCCTGTTCACTCTATGGTTCTCTGTCTGGTTTCAGACTGCCCTCTGATCCTGCCCCCTAACCCACATTTGGTGTACCTATCTCATCCCTTCTTGATTATAGATCACTTCCCCTTAGAGCAAATAGACAGTCCTTTTCTAATTGTTCCTCCAAAATAAATATAAAAAAACTTGGAAAGTAACTGAATGGTTTTATACTCTTGCTTTGTTTACATGATTAGGCATTAAGACTGTGTAAACATATATAAAGATGTGACACACAGTACTGTCTTTAAATGCCCTGTTGTGCTTTGGGCCTCAGCTATGGTTGACATTTCAATTAATTTTGTTTTGCTAAGCCCGCTGTTTCTTGGAGTTGCAGAGACCTGGAAATCAGGGTCACAACACGAAGGAGAAATGAGAACTAGGGGAGTGAAACAAGACATTGACCAAATATTTAATATACTGGAAAAAGAAATTGCTATGAAACCTAAAGTAGGCTTGCTTTTATCTCTCTAGTGTTGTGGTGTGCATTATACTCTTCTGGGACAAACAATATTTTTACATAAAGCTTGATGAAGTTGGGCCAGTGATGATCACCTTTGTCATGCAGACTGTAAAATCTGATGCACTGGAAAACGACAGTGTTTGCAGAGCAGTTACAGAGCAGGCTTACAGGGGTTCATTAACTGAGCCTAGACTATGATGCCAGGTCTCATCATAAACCTAAGCTTCCTAAGCATTTGTCTGCAGTATACTGGAATTTTATTTTTCAGCCTTACCCCAACAGAGTTTAAACTTTATGTGCCACCTGTGACTCTGTTGGTAGCACTCTGTTGGTAGCACAACACGTAGACTGCAGCGGTTCAAGAAGGCAGCCCTCCACCACCTCCTCAAGGGCAATTAGGGATGGGCAATAAATGCTGGCCCACCCAACGACGTCCACATCACATGAAAGAATAAAAAAACTCTTGCCTCTGAGTCAGAAGGTTCCGGGTTCAATTCCCACTCCAGGGTTTGAGCACGAGAGTACTGCACTGTTGGAGATGTTGTCTTTCTGATGAGGTGTTAAACCGAGGCCCCCATCAGCCTGTGTAGGTAGATGTAAATGATCCCATGGTGCTGTTTTGAAAAAGAGCAGGAGAGTACTCCCTGGTGTTATGGCTAATATTTATCCCTCAATCAACATTACAAAAACAGATTGGTCATTATTGCATTATTGCATTACGATCTCAGGAGTGCTACCCGTGCCACGTGCTAGTGAGGCTAGAAATAGGAGGATAATGCAGGTAAATACGTGGCTAAGGAGATGGTGCAGGAGGGAGGGCTTCATGTTTCTTGACAATTGGGCTCTGTTCCAGGGAAGGTGGGACCTGTTCCGACGGGACAGTTTGCACCTGAACTGGAGGGGGACTAACATCCTTGCGGGTAGGTTTGCTAGTGCTGCTCCGGGGCGTTTAAACTAGATTTGCAGGGGGAGGGGAACCAGAGTGTTAGAGCAGATAGTGAGGTGGAGGAGGATAAAGGTCAAGCGAGGAATGCATGTATAGACAGAAATCAAGGGTCCGTCCATGATAGAAATGTTCTCAGGTGCATCTATTTCAATGCAAGGAATATTGTCGGAAAGACAGATGAGCTTAGGGCGTGGATTGGCACGTGGGATTACGACATTATTGCTATTAGTGAGACTTGGTTGCAGGAGGGGCGGGACTGGCAGCTCAATGTTCCGGGGTTCCGTTGTTTCAGACGTGATAGAGGGGGAGGGATGAAAGGGGGAGGAGTGGCATTACTGGTCAGGGAAAATATCACAGCTGTGCATAAGCAGGACAGCCTGGAGGGCTCGTCTACAGAGGCCATACGGGTGGAGCTGAGGAATGGGAAAGGTGTGACCACACTAATAGGGTTGTATTATAGACCGCCCAATAGTCAGGGAGAATTGGAGGAGCAAATCTGTAGAGAGATAGCAGACCGATGTAAGAAACAGAAAGTTGTGATAGTAGGAGATTTTAACTTTCCACATATTGACTGGGACTCCCATACTGTAAAAGGGCTGGATGGCTTGGAGTTTGTCAAATGTGTTCAGGAAAGTTTTCTAAATCAATATATAGAGGTACCAACGAGAGAGGATGCAATACTTGATCTCCTATTAGGGAACCAGACAGGTCAGGTGACAGAAGTATGTGTAGGCGAACATTTTGGGTCCAGTGACCACAATGTCATTAGTTTTAAGCTAATTATGGATAAGGATAGGTCTGGTCCTCGAGTTGACATTCTAAATTGGAGAAAGGCCAATTTTGTGGAAATGAGAAAGGATCTAGAAAGAGTGGATTGGCATAAGTTGTTTTCTGGCAAGGATGTGTTCAGTAAATGGAAGGCATTCAAAGGCGAAATTTTGAGAGTGCAGAGTTTGCTTGTTCCTGTCAGGATTAAAGGCAAAGTTAACAGGCATAGGGAACCTTGGTTTTCAAGGGATATTGGCGAACTGGTTAAGAAGAAGAGAGAGGTGTATAGCAGGTATAGGCAACAAGAAGCAAATGAGGTACTTGTAGAGTATAGAAAATGTAAGAAAATACTAAAAAAGGAAATCAGGAAGGCAAAAAGAAGACATGAGGTTGCTTTGGCAGATAATGTGAAGGTAAACCCAAAGGGTTTCTACAAGTATATTAAGAGTAAAAGGATAGTAAGGGACACAATTGGTCCCCTTGAAGATCAGAGTGGTTGTCTATGTGTGGAGCCTCACGAGATGGGGGAGATCTTAAACAGTTTTTTTGCATCAGTATTTACTCATGAAACTGGCATAGTGTATAAGGAAGGAAGGGAAACAAGCAGTAGTTTCATGGAACATATAGAGATTAAAGAGGAGGAGGTGCTTGCTGCCTTACAGCGAATAAAGGTAGATAAATCCCCCGGGCCTGACATGATATTCCCTCGGACCTTGAGGGAGACTAGTGTAGAAATTGCAGGGGCCCTGGCAGAAATATTTAAAATGTCCTTAGCCACGGGTGAGGTGCCGGAGGATTGGAGGGTAGCTCATGTTGTTCCGTTGTTTAAAAAAGGCTCCAAAAGTAAACCAGGTAATTACAGGCTAGTGAGCCTGACGTCAGTAGTAGGTAAATTATTGGAAGATGTTCTGAGAGATCGGATATATAATTATTTGGACAGCCAAGGGCTGATTAAGGATAGTCAGCATGGCTTTGTGCTTGGTAAGTAGTGTTTAACGAACCTTGTAGAGTTTTTCGAGGAGGTTACCAAGAAAGTAGATGAAGGAAAGGCTGTGGATGTTGTCTACATGGACTTTAGTAAGGTCTTTGACAAGGTCCCACATGGGAGGTTAGTTCAGAAGGTTCGGACACTTGGTATCCATGGAGAGGTTGTAAACTGGATTCGAAATTTGCTGTGTGGGAGAAGACAGAGAGTGGTAGTGGATGATTGCTTTTCAGACAGGAGGTCTGTGACTAGTGGTGTGCCTCAGGGATCTGTACTGGGAACATTGTTGTTTGTTGTCTATATCAATGATTTGGATGATAATGTGGTGAATTGGATCAGCAAGTTTGCTGATGACACTAAGATTGGAGGCGTTGTGGACAGCGAGGAAGGCTTTCAAAGCTTGCAGAGAGATCTGGACCAACTGGAAAAATGGGCCAGAAAATGGCAGATGGAATTTAATGTGGAAAAGTGTGAGGTGTTACATTTTGGAAGGTCAAACCAAGGTAGGACATACACAGTAAATGGTAGGGCACTGAGGAGTGCGGAGGAACAAAGGGATCTGGGAGAAAAGATACATAATTCCCTGAAAGTGGCTTCACAGGTAGACATGGTTGTAAAGAAAGCTTTTGGCATACTGGCCTTCATAAATCAAAGTATTGAGTATAGGAGTTGGGATGTTATGGTGAGGTTGTATAAGACATTGGTGAGGCCAACTTTGGAGTATTGTGTGCAGTTCTGGTCGCCTAACTACAGGAAGGATATCAGTAAGATTGAGAGAGTGCAGAGAAGATTTACTAGGATGTTGCCGGGTCTTAAAGAGTTGAGTTACAGGGAAAGATTAAACAGGTTAGGACTTTATTCCTTGGAGCATAGAAGAATGAGGGGAGATTTGATAGAAGTTTACAAAATTGTGAGGGGTATAGACAGAGTAAATGCGAGTAGGCTCTTTCCACTTAGATTAGGAGAAATAAACACGAGAGGACATGGCTTTAGGGGGAACATTAGGGGGAACTTCTTCACTCAGAGAGTGGTGAGAGTGTGGAACGAGCTACCATCTGACGTGGTAAATGTGGGCTCACTCTTAAGTTTTAAGAATAAATTAGATAGATACATGGATGGGAGAGGTCTGGAGGGTTATGGACTAGGTGCAGGTCAATGGGACTAGCGGAATAATATTTCGGCACAGACTAGAAGGGCCGAATGGCCTGTTTTCTGTGCTGTAGTGTTCTATGGTTCTATTTGTGGGATCTTGCTATGCACAGACTGGCTGCTGTGTTTCCTATATTGCAACAGTGACCACACTTCAAAAGAGTTTCATTGGCTGTAAAGTGCTTTGAGACATCTTTTAGCCATGAAAAGTGCTCTATAAACGCAAGTCTTTCTTTTCAATGACCTTTACCTAAGAGTGTAAAAATGAAGAAAGCCCAGAAATTCCCTTAAACCACAAACTCCCTCCCCACTTCCTATGCGGTGACCCAGGAGAACTCCCTTGCTCCTCTTTGAATGGTGGCCTGTTATCTTTTCTGTCCACCTGAGAGGGCGGACATCTCACCTGATAGTATCCACAGGTTGTGGAGTTGTGTTTGAACCCACAATGTTCTGACTCTGAGGTAAAATTGCTGCCACTGAGCCACAACACGTTAGCTACTAAATACTACCTTTTTGCTGTAATCCTGAGTAAAAAGTGTAGGGTCAGAGCCCGAGTTATGACAGTGATAAAGTCTACAGAAATGCAGGTCTTCTTCCTTTTAAAGTTGCTTTCGATTTAATTTTGACAAAAATCAACTCCTTCTGGAAAATCTGAATATCTTTGAAGTTGAAGGTCGCTCTGCTAAGATGTCCTTCATAAGGAGGAAAACAGCAGTTTTCTGGGGCAGTCCAGGTAGAAACAATCCTTGGAGACATTGGCAGCACCTGGATATACTGATTCAGACCGTGTGCACATAACCCATTTAAACCTCCCATCTATTTCTGCGTCAACAATCTCCCAGATATAGTTTCTTTTTTGTAATCTTGAAGACAAAAGCCATTTGCATTTTGTACAAAATGATAACCTCTCTCAGAGATGTCTCAATGAAACTCAGGTACAATCAATTATTTTCAACTGAAATAACTGTTGCAATGAAGGCAAATTGGTCACCACTTTACACAGCAGGATCCCACCAGCAAAAATGAGACACACAAACCAGATGATATGTTTTAGTGTCTGTGGAAGGATTAATGTTGGCAGAACACCAGGAGATAGGCTTGCTCTTTTTCAAAAAGTGACATGGAAGCAATAACATTTCATCTGACAACTTCATGCCCTTAAAGCGTGAAATCTTTTTCTTATGTTTATCTTGAGGACTTGTCAGCAGTATTGCTTTCGCTGGAGCATGGGATGCAACTTTTGCCAACTTATATTGTGAACTCTGAACTGCTAGGAAATCATTGTTTCCTTGTTTACGAACCAGTTCCAGTGAAAGCAATCCAAATGGAACAGAAACCTTCCAGCTCTTGGTATTTTTAATGCAACCCCTTTAAAGTCAGATCCTGGAGCTGCACCAGCTTTAGATCTTTCACTTTTATTGCTTTGAAATTCTGAAGCTCCTGAACCACTGCCATTGCATTCAGTCCTAGTTCCAAATGCTAGCTGATTGTAAATTTGACTCACCATTAGCTTGCCCAAGACATCATTCTTCAGCTGTGACCCTAAACAGGCTGCTCCACTAAAGAAGGCATCATAACGGAGTCTGATTCTATCCTTTGTGGTGTCTCACACATGCACATTACAGCAAGAGTCACACAGTGGTGAGCAGGACTGGAACCAGGCCGTTTTACACACTCTCTAGTCCAGTGGCACTGAGACCAGTTGCAGTGTCACATCCACTGTCTTTGCTGAGGACACAGTTACTCAGCAGAGACCATGAAACAAAACTGGAGTCTCTAAGTATGTATACTGTATCACCACACCAGAAGGTGCCTTTACCCATTAAGAAATTAGGGAAATTGATTTTTACTTTTTTAAAATCATTCCCAAATGTGGTGTACATGAACTTTTGAATAGAGTTTGATAAAGTACCACACAATGGACTTATCAGTAAAGTTTAAGCTAGTAGAATGCAAGGGTCAGCAGCAGAAGGGATACAAAGCTGGCTGAGTGACAGGAAGCAGAGTAGTGTGAACGCCAGACGGTAGGAAGGTTTACAATGGGATTCCTTAGGGGTCAATAGTAGGACTACTGCTTCTCTTGATATATATTAATGACTTACCCTTGGGGGTAGAGGGCATAATTTCAAAATTTGCAGATAACATAAAACTTGGGAGTATTGTGAACTGAGGAGGATTGTAATAGACTTCAAGAGGACAGAGACAGGCTGGTGGAATGGTAGTTTCTCCCAGATGAAATTTAACGCAGAGAAGTGTGAAGTGATGCATTCTGGTGGGAAGAATGAGGAGAGACAATATAAAATAAAGAGTACGACTCTAAAGGGGGTACAGGAACAGAGAACTGGGTGTATATCTGCATAAATCATAAATATAAATCATAAATCAACATGGGTAGATAGGGAGAAACTATCGAGAATCAGAGGGCACAGGTTTAGGATGACCAGTATAAGAAGCAATGACGAGGTGAAGAAAATCATTTTTATGCAGCGTTTGGATTAGGGTTTGGAATGCAATGCCTGAGAGTATGGTGGAGGCAGATTCAATCCAAAGGCAATCGGTTAAGCACCTGAAGAGAAAACATTTACAGGGCTACGGGGAAAGGAGTGGGACTGAGTTGCACTTAGAGAGAGCCAACATGGTCATGACAGGCCGAACAGCCTCCTTCATTGCTGTAATCATTCTATGACTCTGGTTCTTTGAACAGGAACACATATTTATGATGAACCTATCACATGTCTGCATCCCTCAGTATCACTTTTACATAAGAACATTAGAAAACCTGGAGCGAGGAAAGGCCATTTAGCCCACCTGGTCCACTCTGTTTACAGTCCCTATATGAATATTCTATCATACGCTTTCCTTCCTCCCACAATTTGTTGTTCCCTACTTTAAGAAACATACAAGTTCTTACCCCCATCTCCCCAAAATTGAACCAAGCAGTAGGGGTGTTACGATCTCTCTAACTCTTGTTCTTTCTTTTTTATTTTACGATGTTCTCCTACCCTCCATTCTAACTCTTGGCTTTATCACCTCCCCTAGCACAAGCAAGGGATTGGATGAAAGTGTGTCCTTTGTTATAATGTACTTCTTGATCTTTAAATCTTTGTGTGTAAGTGAAATTGTTGACTATTGAGAGAAATGCTAATTGGCCCAATAGCATGGTGAAGTGAAACCTAAACTCTTCACAAGTTGCAGACTCCTCTCCTGTTGGAGACAACTGAGTGAGGTGTTACATAAATGAATGTGGGTGCTAAAGGCTTAGATACTCTTCCAATTTCCACAATCTCACATTTACTTTGTAAAGTCCCTGGTGCCAATCCATTTTCAGAAGGAATATTAAATAGAACATATATTTTGCTTAAATATGCCTTTGGGATCTTTACCCATTCGTTTAACACTATTTGCCCTGCACAAAAGCTGTTTTCTCTTACCAGTTTTACCCTCCATAGAATTACAACACTGAAACAGGCCATGCTGGTTTATACACGCGCAATGGTTCTAATCTGCTGTGCTCACTTTGTTCCTATATTTCTTGATTCTCTTTCCCTCGACTATCTATTGCAATTGCTTTGAAATATTGACCTGGTCTCTGCTTCAGTCACCAACTGCTCTAGCACACTCCATTGCCTCAAAACCTTCTGCATAAAATGGTTTCTCCTGATCTAATTATATCTCCTTGTTCTAGACCACTCAAATCAATGAAAATAGTCTGTTTCTGGCTATTTAGTCCCACTCCTTCATCATTTTAAATCAAATCACCTCTAACTCTGACCAGAGTAGCTGCATGGATTCAGTTTGAACAGTCACATACTGTGTTAGTGTCGCTACTCAGACCTAACTGTTCCTTGTCTTTTCCTGGAACCCTCTCAAGTCACAGAATCACATGAGCCAATAGAAATCCATTAATTCCGTCTGTACTAAGAGTGAATTGGAGAAGGAATATTTAAATGCGTGGGATTGTGGGACAAATAGTTGTATAACTGTGAAAGAATTTTTTCCTGGCCTGTTTTCTTCTTTGCTGTCTTATGAACGCTGACTCAGTCTGTATGCCAGTTACACAGGCGCCTCACCAAAGTGACCATTCTTCATTCTTGAAACAGGGAAAGGACGATCGTGGGGAGAGCATGGGCTGGGTTATACAGTTTCCGGTGGGCTGTGAGAAGTGGAATGGGTAGTGCGCAGTCCACTCGCTCAGACCCCTGCTGTTTCAGCATTGCGCATCAGGTTTCAGCCAGCCAATTAGCAGTCTTCCGGCAGGGAAGCAAGCCAATTAGTGCTGGGAAGGGGGCTCTGTGCTCAATCAGGTGCGTAGGGTGGAACGTCCAGCGGGAGAGGGGTTAGGCTCTGAACCAGAAGCTGTCATGGCCACCCATTTAAAGGTACCCTGTCCTCTCACTCTCTGTTCAAAAATAATGTCTACTGAAAAACAGTGAAGAAATAAAGTCACCTAGCAGCCAAACACTGCCACCTTCAGCAGCAGACTCTACATGCAGCCATCGTCCCATTTGCAGGCCTTTTCATCTGCCCTTGTGCTGCCTCCTCATACCTGGCGTAAATCGCTCCCAAGGTTTTTCCCATGTGACTACCGAAAAATTGAGTGGGCAGTTGTTGGATCCAGTGCCCTTTGGTTTGTTGGGGCTAAAGGATCCGGGTTGCGTGCGTAATTCAGGGTGACCGAGTCGGTACAGAGACAGAGAACATCCAGAGACCGTTGTTAGAATAAACACATACTGTTTAATAACAAACTAAACTCAGCAGCTACATTTGTGTGCTCACAATTCAAAACTCTGTCTTCACTCTTCAGTGTCTAACTCAAGACTCTCTCACAATGGTAACCCACGCTGGTCTACTATTGGGTATAAAGATCATGTGATCTTGCATTACAACACTTGTTTTAAAGGTGTATTACATATCAGTTTACTGCATCCTTCCCCCTTTACTGACAAATACATTGAACAATTTTTTCAATATATCAAGTTATTTACACAGATCAATTATTCACAAAGTTAATCTTTCTGGGGGTTTCCTTATGCCTGTAGAATTTCTCAGCTCTACAGCTCCTGAAGTTTGATTTGGAACCTCCTTTACTGGAGTTTTCTGAGCATCTGGTTCTTCAGTAGATCTGTTTCTTCCACTCTTTCATGTACAGTCGGCCCTTCAAACACATTTGTACTGGGTTGAGTTCTTTCAGCAGGAGTTGTCGATTCAGTCTCGAACACTGGTAGAATCATTTCAGGATATTTGGTTTCTCCTCTTATGTAATCCACGTGTCTCCTAATTGTTCAACCTTCAACTTTCACGTGGTAAGAAATAGGCCCCATTACTGCACTTATTTCTCCAAACAACCATGCTGGTCCTTCTCTAAAGTTTTTCACAAATACTTTCTCTCCTACATTAAACGTTCTGTCCCAACTGTGACAGCCATGTCCCATTTTCTGACTTTGCTGCCTTCCTTTTACCTCCCCCGCCACCCCCAAGTTTGGCATAATTAGGCTCAGTCTCGATCGGAGACGGCATTCATTAACAATTCCGCTAGTGTGACACCTGCTGTTGAATGAGGGGTTGTTCCATAATGGAATAGAAATCGTGCTAATTTAGTCACTATCGAATCTCCAGGCAATTTCTTCATACCAGATTTGAACATCTGAACTGCTCTCTCGGTGAGAATAAGGGTGGGATGGAGATGTTTTCACATGAACAATACCATTGAGGCTTGTAAATTGGTTAAATTCAGCACTTGTGAAAACTGTTCCATTATCTGATACTAGCATTTCAGGTAATCTATTAATTGCAAAAGTTTGTCGTAGCTTGTTTATTGTCGCTGAAGATGTGGGTGACCTCACTTCCTACATATCCATCCATTTTGAATTCGTGTCTATGATAAGTAGAAACATTGTTCCCATAAAAGGTCCCACATAATCGGTGTTGTACTCATACCCATGGCCTTCTTGGCCCCTCCCAGGGGTGTAACGGTGCTGTTGCAGGTCATTTTTGTATTTGTTGACACTACATTCAGCTTCTCACTGAGTTTTCTATTTCTCCATCCATTCCTGGCCACCACATATAGCTGCGTGCTATTGCCTTCATTTTGGAAATTCAGGGATGCGCACTGTGAAGTTCGGAAATCAATGGCTTTCGTCCTTTTGGAGGAATAATCACTCGAGCTCCCCATAATAAAATACCTTCTTGGCTGGTTATCTCGTATTTTCTCTGGAAATACAGTTTCATTTCATTAGATTCTTGTTTTTGTGACCAACCATGAAGAACTTGATCTCGCAGTTTGGATAAGATGAGGGGCAGGATCTTGCCCTTGGAAGGTGGGCGGGCCCCACCGGCTTGGCGGCGGGCGGGCAGCTGACCCCTGCCACTGAAACGGGGCCCGCCGCCATTTTAAGCGGCATCCCCAACGGGAAGCGCTATGCACTTCCTGTTCCGGGGGGGGGGGGGAAGGGAATCCCCATCTGTCAAAGTGCACTGTTTTGCGCATGCGTGCGAAAGAGTGCACTTCTCCCTGAGGCAAAGTCCTGTCTCAGGGAGATTACTGATAGTGTCAAAAACATTAAAAATAGAAACTTTAAAGAATTATTAACATGTCCCCCTCATGTGACAATGTCACACGAGATGGGACATGTCAATAAAGAACACATACACTTTATTAATTTTTTACAATACGGACATGGACATGAAACTTCATCCTGCCAGTGGATAAAATGTCACCAATAATCTGGAGCCTGCTGGGGCTCCTGGCCTGCCCACCAGCCTTAAGGTTGGACGGGCAGGTCTTTAATCACTTTAAATAGCCTATCAATAGCCTCAATTGGCCATTGACACGTCAGCGGGCGGACAGCTGATTTCACTGTCCGCCCGCCTTTCTAAAAATTTAAGTGGACCGGGATGACGTCAGGGATTCCTCCCAACGTCATCCCACGTCATTTTCCCCTTGGCAACCGGGCCCCGCCCCCAAATCACTGAGGGGAAAATCCTAGCCAAGGTCTCGGTTTGTCCAATTTTTAATTTGTCTTGCACATATCGGTGATGAGTCCAGGAAGTTCAATAACAAAACAAATTCCTGAGGAATTGGAACATCTTCACCTTTTACCTGCGAGGGTAAACGACTGAATGCACCTGCATTCGCAATCTGACTACACGGTCTGTGAATAAAAGTATACTCATACGCTGCCAAAATCAAGGCCCATCTTTGTATTCTTGCTGAGGCCATAGCGGGTATAGCCTTGTCTTCACCGAATAGTCCTAATAATGGCTTGTGGTCCGTCATAATAGTAAAATGATGACCATGTACGTATTGATGAAACTTGTTAACACCAAAAATCATTGTTCGGCCTTCCTTTTCAATTTGAGAGTACTTTTTCTCTGTAGTACTGAGTGTTCTCCACACATATGCTATGGGTGATTCTGATGCATCATCCATTCAATGGGAAAGCACTGCTCCCACTCTATAGGGTGATGTGTCACACGTTAATATCGACTCTCTGTTTGGGTCAAAATGTACTAGAAGAGTGGATGATTGTAATGACTTTCACTTTTGTGAAAGCTTCTTCTTGTGGCATTTGCCAAGACCATCACTGGTTTTTCTTGAGCAAGTAATACAGGGGTGCCAGTTCTGTTAACAAGTTAGGCAAGGAGTGTCCATAGGAATTAATTATCCCCAACAATGATTTCAGCTTGGGTGTATTCTTTAATTGGCTCTGGGGCTCCTTTAATGGCTTCCACTTTTTCTTCAACTGGATGTAGGCCCTTGTGAATCTACCTTGTGACCTAGGTAAGTTACCTCTTTTGCCTGGAATGTGCACTTTTCCTTTTTCAATCTCACTCCCATCTGCGAAAAACGTTTCAGAACTTCTTCCAAGTTCCTTTTCAGTGAGTCCAGTCACAAGAATGTCATCCAAATAAACTACAACATGGGGCAATCCCTGTAATAAACTTTTCATGGTTCTTTGGAATATGGTACAAGCAGAAAATACACCAAAAGGTGAATGGGTGTATAGATATAATCCCTTGTGTATTTATAGTTACAAACATCCTGGGTGCCTTCTCTAATTCCAGTTGTTGGTAGGTGTGACTCAAATCTAACTTTGTGTAAGCCAATCCACCTGCCAATTTAGTGTATAAATCTTCAATTTTACGTATGGGGTGTCTATCCAATTTTCCAATTTTATTGATTGTTAATTTATCATCCCCACATATTCAAATACTTCAACAACTCATCGACACCAACACCCATCCAGGACCCTCCACCCCTGCCTGTCCCTCTGTCCCGATCCCGTCTTCCAATCCCAGCCCCAGCCGTGTATTCACCATACCCCCTGACCTTCCCCTCTCTGACGCTGAACATTCAGTGCTCAGCAAAGGACTTAGTTTCATACCCTTATGCCCTCATCTCAATGAATTTTGGGCTCGGCACGATGCTGAACTCTTCTTCCGCCGCCTTCGTCTCTGTGCTCACTTCTTTGGGCAGAAGTCCTCTCCCCGTTCAACGGATCTATTTACCCACCTCCAATATTCTCCCTCCACCTGGACCCCTCCCTCTGGATTCTTACCTTCTCTTGATCTTTTCATTGAGAACTGTCGGCGTGACATTAGTCGTCTCAATTTCTCTGCTCCTCTCACCCACTCTAACCTGTCTCTCTGAACTTGCTGCACTCCGTTCTCTCAGGTCCAACCCTGACATTGTCATCAAACCCGCTGACAAGGGTGGTGCTATTGTTGTCTGGCGCACTGACCTCTACCTCGCAGAGGCTGAGCGTCAACTCGCAGACACTTCCTCCTACCTCTCCCTGGACCATGACCCCACCACTGAACATTAAGCCATTGTTTCCAGGACTGTTACTGACCTCATCTCCTCTGGAGATCTTCCTTCCACAGCCTCCAACCTGATAGTCTCTGAACCTCGGACGGCCCGCTTCTACCTCCTACCCAAAATCCACAAACAGGACTGTCCCGGTAGACCAATCATGTCAGCCTGTTCCTGCCCCACAGAACTCATTTCTTGCTATCTTGACTCCAATCTCTCTCCCCTTGTCCAGTCCCTTCCCACCTACATCCGTGATTCCTCTGACACCCTACATCATATCAACAATTTCCAGTTCCCTGGCCCCAACCGCCTCCTCTTCACCATGGATGTCCAATCCCTCTACACCTCCATCCCCCACTGGGATGGTCTGATGGCTCTCCGCTTCTTCCTCGAAAAGAGGCCCGAACAATCCCCATCCACCACTACTCTCCTCCGTCTGGCTGAATTTGTTCTCACACTGAACAATTTCTCCTTAAACTCCTCTCACTTCCTCCAAATAAAAGATGTGGCTATGGGTACCCGCATGGGCCCCAGCTGTCTCTTTATGGGGTATGTGGAACATTCCTTGTTCCAGTCCTACTCCGGCCCCCTCCCACAACTCTTTCTCCGGTACATTGATGATTACTTTGGTGCTGCTTCATGCTCTCGTCTGGACCTGGAAAAATTTATTAATTTTGCTTCCAATTTCCACCCCTCCATCATTTTCACATGGTCCATCCCTGACACTTCCCTTCCCTTCCTTGACCTCTCTGTCTCAATTTCTGGTGATAGACTTTCCACCAATATCCATTACAAGCCTACCGACTCCCACAGCTACCTCGACTACAGCTCCTCACACCCCACTTCCTGTAAGGACTCCATCCCATTCTCTCAGTTCCTTCGCCTCCGTCGCATCTGTTCTGATGATGCCACTTTCAAAAACAGTTCCTCTGACATGTCTTCCTTCTTCCTTAACCGGAGTTTTCCACCCACGGTGGTTGACAGGGCCCTCAACCGTGTCCGACCCATCTCCCGCGCATCCGCCCTCACACTTTCTTCTCCCTCCCAGAAACATGATAGGGTCCCCCTTGTCCTCACTTATCACCCCACCAGCTTCCGCATTCAAAGGATCATCCTCCACCATTTCCGCCAACTCCAGCATGATGCCACCACCAAACACATCTTCCCTTCACCCCCCCTGGCGGCATTCCGCAGGGATCGTTCCCTCCAGGACACCCTGGTCCACTCCTCCATCACCCCCTACACCTCAACCCCCTCCCATGGCACCTTCCTATGCAACCGCAGAAGGTGCAACACCTGCCCCTTTACTTCCCCTCTCCTCACCGTCCAAGGGCCCAAACACTCCTTCCAAGTGAAGCAGCATTTCACTTGCGCTTCCCTCAATTTAGTCTACTGCATTTGTTGCTCCCAATGCGGTTTCCTCTACATTGGAGAGACCAAACGCAGATTGGGTGACCGCTTTGCAGAACACCTTCGGTCTGTCCGCAAGCATTACCCAGACCTCCCTGTCGCTTGCCATTTCAACACTCCACCCTGCTCTCATGCCCACATGTCCGTCCTTGGCCTGCTGCAATGTTCCAGTGAAGCTCAACGCAAACTGGAGGAACAGGACCTCATCTTCCGACTAGGCACTTTACAGCCTTCCGGACTGAATGTTGAGTTTAACAATTTTAGATCATGAACTCTCTCCTCCATCCCCACCCCCTTTCCGATTTTCCCCCTCCTGTTTGTTTTTTCCAATAATTTATAAAGATTTTTCTTTTCCCACCTATTTCCATTATTTTTAAATGTATTTCCATCCATTGTTTTATCTCTACCTTTTAGCCTTTTTCGATCCCTTCCCCCCACCCCACCCCCACTAGGGCTATCTGTATCTTGCTCGTCCTGCTTTCTACCCTTAATTAGCACATTCCTTTAGATAATATCACCACCTTCAACACCTCTTTGTCCTTTTGTCTGTGACATCTTTTGGTTATCTCCACCTATCACTGGCCCTCTATCCAGCTCTTCTTGTCCCACCCCCCCCCCCCCTTAAGCCAGCTTAGATTTCACCTCTTTTCTATTTTTCCTTAGTTCTGTTGAAGAGTCACACGGACTCGAAACGTTAACTGTGTTCCTCTCCACAGATGCTGTCAGACCTGCTGAGTTTTTCCAGGTATTTTTGTTTTTGTATTCGAATACTTTGTTCAGGTTTGAGAACAGGTACTATTGGATCTGCCCACTCTGAAAATTGTACTGGCTGTATCAGTCCCAGTTTTTCTAATCTGTCTAGTTCTGCCTCTACCTTATCCCACATTGCTTAAGGTACTGGTCTTGCCTTCATAAATCTTGGTGTTGCCTATGGATCGACATGAATTTTTGCTTGTAGCCCTTAAATTTTTCCAAGTTCTTCCTTGAAAACTGAGGTATATTTTTGTAGTAGCTCTGAAAGTCCATTAGTTCTCAGTTGGAAGATTTCCGCCCATTCCAATTTAATTTCTTTCAGCCAGTTTCGTCCGAGGAGACTAGGTTCCTCACCTGCGACTACCATCAAGGATAATCTCACTGTTTGAGCTCCGTAGTTTACTGTGACTTTCCATACGCCCTTGACCTGCATGTTTTCTCCTGTGTATCTTCTTAATTTATCATCAGTTTCTTGTAAACTCATCTTACGTCCTCCATGATTCAGGTATTTAGAAGTGTGCTCACCAATCACCGTAGTAGCTGCACCAGTATCCACCTCCATTCTGTTAGGCTTCTCACTCACTCTCATGGTTACACAGATAGGCTCTGTTCTTCCTACCTTTAAATTATATAACAAATAGATATCAGGATCTATTTCTTCAGGCTTTTCAACACTGTTTATCTCATTGGGTTTTTGATTTTTTGCTTTTGTCTGACAGTCTGCCTGATTCTATCTTTACAATGCCCCATGAGGTGTCCATATTGATGGCAGAAGAAACATTTGATCTTTTTAAACTGTGGTTCATTACAAGGTTGTCTGCTTCCATCCCTGTTACTATGACGCCATGTTTTTGCTGCCAAGTTATCCCTTTTAATTTGTCTGCTAGCGGTGGCTGCTTCCCACTTCTGAGTAAAGCTTTGCACTTTGGTGCTCTTTTTGGTCGAGGCTTCCCACCCAACATGGAGGATGGCGCCATTTTGCAATCCTCATAGGGCATCTGAGTCTCGCACTGCGCCTTCCATCGCCAAAGCGATTTCCAATGCCTTCTGAAAATCTAAATTTGTTTCAGCCAATAATCTTTTTTGAATTGCATTTTCATTTATACCACACACCAAACGATCTCTAAGCATGTCATTGATAAAAGTACCAAGCTCGCAATGTTCAGTTAATTGCTCCAGACCTACCACATAACAAGCAACTGTCTCCCCTGCACCTCTAATTATTGAGTTGAATTTAAACCTAGCATGGTCACCGACAGCTTGGGCTGGTAATGATTCTTTACGAGGTTCACCAAGTCATCAAAACTTCTCTGGGGCACTGGGCACTGGTGGGATTTTGAATTAGTCCGTATGTCTTACTCCCACACGTGGACAGAAGGGTCGTGTGCCCCTTCTCCTCCCCTGCAATGTCGTTCACCTGGAAGAGGAACGCGAGGTATTCAACATAGTGAGACCAATCGTGCGAGGTGGGATCAAAAGGCTCCACTCTCCCAAGTTGCAGCATGCTCTTAGGGGATTACTTCGACGATCGAGAAGGAAAGTTTCTTTTACCTACAACTACCGCGTGAGGTACAGCCCAATTTCAGTTCTTCTGATTTCCTTCGTTCTTCCTCGCTTTTTAGCTAGTTTTTCCTGTGGTTTTTTGTGCTTTTACTCTCATCGCCAGTTTGTTGGATCCAGTGCCCTTTGGTTTGTTGGAGCTAAAGGACCCAGGTTGCGCGCAATTCGGGGTGACTGAGTCGGTACAGAGTCAGAGAACATCAGGAGATCGTTGTTAGAATAAACACATGCTGTTTATTTACAAACTAAACTCAGCAGCTACATTTGTGTGCTCACAACTTAAAACTCTATCTTCACTCCTCAGTATCTAACTCAAGACTCCCTCAGAGGTAGCCCACGCCACTCTGCTATTGGCTATTAAGATCATGTGACCTTACATTACAACACTTGTCTTAAAGGCATGTTACATATCAGGTTAATACAGCAATGAACAAGTGCAGTCAATTGCCCCTTTAACAAGCTCAATAGCATGCTGATTTGTTTTTCAAAATGGCAAGCAGTTTCTGATTTTGGCAACCCCGAGCTGTCCTCATTTATTGGAGACTGGCAGGATGATGTCATATTACCAACCCGATGTCATCAGACTGTATTTTATATAAGCACCAGGGGTTTGGGAGGTGCGGGGTGGGTGGTAGGTGGTGACTACCTATCCAATTTGCAGCTGTAAAATCCAGCCCCAGGTTTCTGAAGTAATTTCTTTGGATCGCTCTAACAATGAGGCAGCGCAGACACATTGGGTCAGGTAGCCCCCCCATTGTGTTGTTAATGTCGTATCCTAGTTGATAGGATAGTTGAAGTCCCCAACTTTTATTTTTATTCATTCATGGGAGGTCTAAAAAATGCTGGCCAAGCCAGTGATGCCCACATCCCATGAATGAATAAAAAAGAATTTCCAGCTTTCACAGTGTTTTGCTTTGGTTAAATTTATAGTTTCTGTTAATGCTAAAGCCATCTCTTTTTTCACTCAGTTTCTGAAAGATGGACTCCTGCTATGATATATCTCCATGAATAAGTGCACCTTCTGAGATCTTGCTTAATAGACCATTCTTCATGTGCAAAGCTAGACACTGATGCTAGTAATTTGCTTGGGGGATTCTCCTGATCAGCTGCTAGATCCCCAGAAGCTCCAATATCCACATTAACAAGGTTTGAGCAGCCATGAGGAAACTTCATCCCTGCGTTCCAGCCCTGCTTGGTCCTGACCTCACCTGATCCCTGCACACCTCCAGTTTCCCAGCAAGGATCAGCATGGGAAGCCAGGCACATTCCCCTCTCATATCCAGGGTTCAGATCAATGGCGGGACCATTCCTGCTGCACTTGCTGACATACGCTCACTCAATGAATACCAACAGGCTGACTCCATCATTCAACTCCTTCCTTTACCAACGCAACCAATGGGGAGATGTGGTGAGCCTTTTAAATCTCATCTTGTTGATTTAGATTTTAATCTTTTCCCACAACGTATAACTGAAACTATTTTCGTGAATGATATTTTCCACATCTCAAGAACATTCTTGTATTTCCCAGGGATGTTATCAGTCCTTTGATGAGACAGGCACATAGAGCAACATGCGGAAGAAAGTAAATCTAATAATGCTCCTGCAGCTGCACTTTTGTTTCCACACATAAATCCAATTCTAGTTTCCAGTCAATGTAAAATGCTCTTTTTGGCTGCTTGTTGTGATATTGGTTTATGTGGACTGGACTGGAGGCTGGTCTGGTCATAGGGTAGGTACTGAGGGAGTGCTGCACTGTCGGAGGGTCAGTACTGAGGGAGTGCTGCACTGTCAGACAGTCAGTACTGAGGAAGTGCTGCACTGTCAGAGGGTCAGTACTGAGGGAGTGCTGCACTGTCAGAGGGTCAGTACTGAGGGAGTGCTGCACTGTCAGAGGGTCAGTACTGAGGGAGTGCTGCACTGTCAGAGGGTCAGTACTGAGGGAGTGCTGCACTGTCAGAGGGTCAGTACTGAGGGAGTGCTGCACTGTCAGAGGGTCAGTACTGAGGGAGTGCTGCACTGTCAGAGGGTCAGTACTGAGGGGCTCCTGCGATGACGGAGTGGCAGTACTGAGGGGCTCCTGCGATGACGGAGGGGCAGTACTGATGGGCTCCTGCGATGACGGAGGGGCAGTACTGAGGGATTCCTGCAGTAACAGAGGGGCAGTATTGAGGGATTCCTGCAATAACAGAGGGGCAGTACTGAGGGATTCCTGCAGTAACAGAGGGGCAGTACTGAGGGGTTCCTGCAGTAACAGAGGGGCAGTACTGAGGGGCTCCTGCAATGACGGAGGGGCAGTACTGAGGGGTTCCTGCAATAACAGAGGGGCAGTACTGAGGGATTCCTGCAGTAACAGAGGGGCAGTACTGAGGGGTTCCTGCAATTACGGAGGGGCAGTACTGAGGGGTTCCTGCAATAACAGAGGGGCATTACTGAGGGATTCCTGCAGTAACAGAGGGGCAGTACTGAGGGGTTCCTGCAGTAACAGAGGGGCAGTACTGAGGGGCTCCTGCAAAGACGGAGGGTCAGTACTAAGGGACTATTGTGATCTCGGAGGGGCAGTACTGAGGGATTCCTGCAGTAACAGAGGGGCAGTACTGAGGAATTCCTGCAGTAACAGAGGGGCAGTACTGAGGGGCTCCTGCAATGACGGAGGGTCAGTACTAAGGGACTATTGTGATCTCGGAGGGGCAGTACTGAGGGATTCCTGCAGTTACAGAGGGGCAGTACTGAGGAATTCCTGCAGTAACAGAGGGGCAGTACTGAGGGATTCCTGAAATGATGGAGGGGCTGTGCTGAGGGACTCCTGCGATGACGGAGGGGCAGTACTGAGGGGTTCCTGCAGTAACGGAGGGGCAGTACTGAGGGATTCCTGCAGTAACAGAGGGGCAGTACTGAGGGGTTCCTGCAGTAACAGAGGGGCAGTACTGAGGGATTCCTGCAGTAACAGAGGGGCAGTACTGAGGGATTCCTGAAATGATGGAGGGGCTGTGCTGAGGGATTTCTGCAGTAACAGAGGGGCAGTACTGAGGGATTCCTGAAATGATGGAGGGGCTGTGCTGAGGGACTCCTGCGATGACGGAGGCGCAGTACTGAGGGATTCCTGCAGTAACAGAGGGGCAGCACTGAGGGATTCCTGCAGTAACAGAGGGGCAGTATTGAGGGATTCCTGAAATGATGGAGGGGCTGTGCTGAGGGACTCCTGCGATGACGGAGGGGCAGTACTGAGGGATTTCTACAGTAACAGAGGGGCAGTATTGTGGGGTTCCTTCAGTTACGGAGGGGCAGTACTGAGGAATTCCTGCAGTAACGGAGCAGTACTGAGGGATTCCTGCAATGATGGCGGGTCAGTACTGATGGACTCCTGTAATGACGGAGGGGCCATACTGAGGGACTCCCGCGATGACGGAGGTTCAGTACTGAGGGTGTCCAGCGATGACGGAGGGGCAGTACTGAGGGGTTCCTGCGGCGACAGAGTATCAGTACTGAGGGACTCCCACGATGACGGAGGGGCAGTACTGAGGGACTCCCATGATGACGGAGGGTCAGTACTGAGGGGGTCCAGCGTTGACGGAGGGGCAGTACTGAGGGACTCCCATGATGACGGAGGGTCAGTACTGAGGGGGTCCAGCGATGATGGAGGGGCAGTACTGAGGGGTTCCTGCGGTGACAGAGTATCAGTACTGAGGGACTGCTGTGACGATGGAGGGTCAGTACTGAGGCACTCCTGTGATGACGAAGGAGCAGTACTGAGGGACTACTGTGACGATGGAGGGTCAGTACTGAGGGACTACTGTGATGACGGAGGGGCAGTACTGAGGCACTCCTGTGATGATGGAGGGGCAGTACTGAGGGGTTCCTGCGGTGACAGAGTATCAGTACTGAGGGACTACTGTAATGACGGAGGGACAGTACTGAGGCACTCCTGTGATGACGGAGGGTCAGTATTATGGATGCTACAGGCGAATATTAAATAGTGCTGGCGCTATTTGAAGAAATTTGTTGTTGGCCGGGATAGATGTACTAGTTGTCTACCTTGTTTGCTGTTTGTGTGAGGCAGCATCTGTGGAACAACAACAACGACTTGTATTGAAATGACACTGAGCCTATTAAAATGTCCCAGTACATGACACAGCAGCATTATAAAGCAAAATAAGACAGCAAGCCAAAAGCTTGGTCATAGAGAGTCTTTAAGAGCATCTTAAAAGGAAGAACGTGAGGTAGAGACTTCGGGAGGGAATTCCAGAAATGAGGGCCAGGCAGCTGAAAGCACCCTGACCATTGGAGCTGAAGAGGCCAGAATCAGAGGAGCGCAGGTATCCTGGTGGGTTGTCGGGTAGGAGGAGATTACAGATATAGGGAGGGATAAGGCCATAGAGGGTTTGAAAACTAGGATAGGAATTTTAAATTTGAGGCGTTATTTAACTGGGAGCCAGTGTAAGTCAGCCCGCAAATGGGTGATAGGTGAATGGGATTTGGTATTAATTTTTTTCCCTCATTCATGGGATGCTAAGCCAGCATTTATTGCCCATCCCTAATTGCCCTCGAGAACGTATGAACATACAAATTAGGAGCAAGAGTAGGCCACTTGGCCCTTCAAGCCTGCGCTGCCATTCAATAAGATCATGGCTGACCTGATTGTAACCTCAACCCCACGTTCCTGCCTACCCCCAATAACCTTTCACCCTCTTGTTAATCAAGAATCTATCCAGCTCTGCCTTAAAAATATTCAAAGACTCTGCTTCCACCGCCTTTTGAGAAAGAGAGTTCCAAAGACTCAGGACCCTCTTCTGAGAGAAAACATTTCTCATCTCTGTCTTAAATTATTTTTAAACAGTGACCCCTAGTTCTAGATTCTCCCACAAGAGGAAATATCCTGTCCACATCCACCCTGTCAAGACCCACCAGGATCTCAAAGGTTTCAATCAAGTCGCCTCTTACTCATTAAATTCCAGTGGATACAAGCCTAGCTTGTCCAACCTTTCCTTATAAGACAAACTGCCCAGTATAGTAAACCTTCCCTGAACTGCTTCTCATGAATTTATTTCCTTCCTTAAATAAGGAGACCAGTACTGTACACTGTATCCAGATGTGGTCTCACCAATGCCTTGTATAACTGAAGCATAACCTCCCTACTTTTATAATCAATTCGCCTCACAATAAACAAAACCATTCTATTAACTTTCCAAATTACCTGCTGTACCTACTTACTAATCTTTTGCGATTCATGCACTAGGACACCTAGACCTTCGGAATCTCAGAGCTCTGCAATCTCTCACATTTAGATAATATACTTCTCTTTTATTCTTCCTTCCAAAATGGACAATTTCACATTTTCTCTTGTTATACTCCATTTTCCAGATCTTTGCTCACTCACTTAACCTATCTATTTCATTTTGTAGCCTCCTTATGACTTCTCACAATTTACTTTCCTAACTATCTTTGTGTTATCAGCAAATTTAGCAACCATACCTTCAGTCCCTTCATCCAAGTCATTTATATAAATTGTAAAAGTTGAGGCCCCACCACTTGTCACATCTTGCCAACCACCCACTGCAGCCCACGTGGTGTAGAAAGAGCCACAGTGCTTTTAGGAAGGGAGTTCTGGGATTTTCATCCAGTGACAGTGAAGGAACAGTGATACAGTTCCAAGTCAGAAGGTTGTGTGACTTGGAGGGGAATTTGCAGGTGGTGGTGCTCCCATGCATCCACTGCCCTTGTCCTTCTAGCTGGTAGAGGTTGTGGGTGCTGTCAGGTGTTGTCAAAGGAGCTTTGGTGAGTTTCTGCAGTGCATCTTGTAGATGGTACACACTGCTGTTACTGGTGTGTCAGTGGTGGAGGGAGTGAATGTTGAAGGTGTTGGATGGGGTGGCAATCAAGCAGGCTGCTGTATCCTGGATGGTGTCAAGCTTCTTGAGTGTTGTTGGAGTTACACTCATCTAGGTAAGTGGAGAGCATTCCATCACAATCCTGACTTGTGCCTTGTAGATGGTGAACAGGCTTTGGGGGGGTCAGGAGGTGAGTTACTCGCCACAGGATTCCTAGCTTCTGACCTGCTCTTGTAGCCACAGTATTTACATGGCTAGTCCAGTTCAGTTTCATGTCAATGGTAACCCTCAGGATGTTGCTAGTGAGGGATTCAGTGATAGTAATGCCATTGAGGTGAGGTGAGAGTGACTCCCCTTGACATCGAGGCCACATTTGACCGAGTGTGGCATCAAGGAGCCCTAGCAAAATTGAAGTTTGGGAATCGGGGGAAAGCTCTCCGCTGGTTGGATTCATATCTGACACAAAGGAAGATGGTTGTGGTTGTTGGAGGTCAGTCATGTCAGCTCCAGGACATTACTGCAGGAGTTCCTCAGGGTAGTGTCCTCGGCCCAACCATCTTCAGCTGCTTCATCAATGACCTTCCTTCCATCATAAGGTCAGAAGTGGGGATGTTTGCTGATGATTGCACAATGTTCAACGCCATTCGTGACTCCTCAGATACTGAAGCAGTCCATGTCCAAATGCAGCAAGACCTGGACAATATCCAGGCTTGAGCTGACAAGTGGCAAGTGTTTCTGGTACCATTGAGAAAATACCAATGGGTGTATCTTGGGTGACTAACAGGTCCAAGCTCCTAGAAGCTCCATTCACCACATCCACTTCTTCTGACACACAGTCACCACCCTGTGCTCCCTTTGCACCGCTGTGCAATAGGGCTATAGTCAAACCTGTTTTTAAAATTTCCTATTTGTGGGGTCGGCCATTTCCTGGCTCAAATAACTGAATTCAGTGGCCATTTTTGCACTTTAATACCTGGAGAGGTATTAAGAGGCAGTACCTCAGCGAGAGTCAGTGACTCCAGGTGAGGAAGGAAGAACATTTGTAATGGGAGAAAGCAATACAAGAGGACAGTGAGCAGCTTCAGGTCTTTAATTCTCTTATAATTTATAGAATTTTATATATTTATAATTTGTTATCGGCTCCTTTTGTATGAAATATTTCTGTACCCTGATACTGTATATTATTCACCAATGTAAAGAAAAATAATTAACCGATTCTGTCTCCAAATACCAGAAGGCGTTTAAAAATGCCACACATCAGCATCAAGTCGGATTCCCTCCTCCTCTGTTAGTAAGTGGTTTGTTCAGCTTGTACATCCAGGTGAGAGACTCCAGGTGGATTAATGAGGAGGGAGTTGTCCTGAACCACATTTATTTGCCTTTTGCTGCTGTTGAGCTGGCTGCCACATAGATAGAAGCTCAGAAACAAGTAGGGTGTCCTCTCTCTATCACAGAAATAAATGGTTCCACTCCTACATGTCCTAACACAGTGAGCACACCTCCAACAACTGGCTTCCTCTCCCACTCACACACATTCAACTCCACCATACTGTCAAAACTGAAAGGATGAAGCGTTTGGGATTATGGGTATATTGTCTTATTCAGAACAGCATGTTGAGATACTGTGTCACTGTAACACCAGCCTGCTCCATCAGCATCATTGGAACCTCTTCGGAGATGTTCCCTTGAAAGCAATCTTAATAGGTCCAGGAGCAAGCGGTGGCTTCAAATGGCAGAGCTCTCACTGGGTTGATTTACACAGCATGCTGAATAACGAGCTCTTTTTCTCTCATTTTGGTCAATGTAGGGCTCGAAGCGAATCCTAAGATCGAATGAATACCTTCTCCCCCCAGGTGGCCTGATGGAGACTGAGTTAGAGCTCACCTTTTCCTTGCAGGTATCTACTATATGCAGAGGTTTTGTCACTTTCTGCTTTCAAAAGACTATTTTACTTAACCCTTCTGGAAGATTAAGTCAGGAGGTATCCACTTCCCTTCAATTGTGTCTTCCTGAGTTCTGAAGTATGCTGCAGTGGGTTGGAACTTTCCCATCTCCATAAATAAACCAACAAACTTCTGTGGACAAAATGTAGGGGCTTCCCTCTTTTGTATCACATGGTGAGATCCTAATTTCAGCCAGATCTGCACACCAGGATCTCAATGAGAAACCACTTCATAGCAGCTGCTTTGAGAGCTCCAGGAAGCTGCAGCCACTGTTCTGCCGCACTGGATTGATGTGGCAGGTACAATTGGCTTTAATGTGCTTTGGACACAGAGGGCTCCTGCTCACTACCCAGCAATTGGTGATGGAAAATAGATGTCACGTGAGGAAAGGCTCAAACCTGGCTGCAGCAGAATAGCCTGTCATATTCATTATTCAGGTCTGTTCAGTTAGTGGAGAACTCCATAATTTTCAGGAGATGAGAGGGAGGAGAGAAGCTGAGCCCTGAAAGGTGATAATGCCACTTGCGGGAGTTCCTGGAAGCAGCCTGCTCACAGTGGCAGAGGCCCTGAACAGAGTCATTCCCAGGCCTTTCCTGCATGCCTCCCAGCATCTACTTGCAGAACAGGTCCAGGGACCAGATCAGCTGCCTGCTACCCTCTTACACGATTAATCTCCTTGAGCATGAGACTCGTTATAAATGCACTTGAATCTATCTAGCTGCTGAATGGGGTAGTAGCATTTTAAAAAATTCATTCACAGGATGTAGGGCTTCGCTGGCTGGGTCAGCAT
Source organism: Cetorhinus maximus (assembly GCF_964194155.1). NCBI lineage: Eukaryota > Metazoa > Chordata > Chondrichthyes > Lamniformes > Cetorhinidae > Cetorhinus > Cetorhinus maximus. Next base: position 268,428 of record NW_027596151.1, read on the forward strand.
TTATTGCCCATCCCTAATTGCCCTTGAGAAGGTGGCGGTGAGCTGCCTTCTTGAATTGTTATTGGAGTGTGTTCTCTCACTCTGGCTTCCCTTTGATTGAGGCCTTTGCCTCTGTGATATGTTTACCTTTTGTGCTTGCAAAAACAAGTGAAGATGTAAATAATTGGTTGGGGAATAGTTTGGTGTTTCAGAGGTCTTTGAGTGAATCAACGCTCAATGAGGCAACTTCACTGTAGTTCTGGCTCATGAATTAAAAGTCTGTTCTGTTCTGTTCCATTGTCAGTATCCCCACTTCCTGAAGAGAGATGCGAACAAACTACAAATAATGTTACAGAGGAGAAAGAGGTATAAAAACCGGACCATTCTGGGCTACAAGACGCTAGCATTAGGGACGATTGATATGGCTGAGGTAAGCTTTCACTGCCCAACACTACCAAGAACTACCACAGATTCCCTTTGTCATTCCCATTCTCAATTAGAAGACAACCTGACATCATCATTTCTGTCGGCGAGAAGTTCTGATGAAGGGTCATACAGACTCGAAATGTCAACTGTATCCCTCTCCGCAGATGCTATCAGACCTGCTGAGTTTTTCCAGGTATTTTTGTTTTTGTTTTAGATTTCCAGCATTCGCAGTATTTTGCTTTTATCATCATTTCTGTGCTATTTTCTCCTCTTCCTCTTATGAAAATGTTCACTCATAAACTGTATCCATGTGGATATCATTAACATGAGCCTAGACCAAAAGTCAGCAGGCTAGCCAATCCCAGGGATCAGAGGGGATCCTAGCAGATAGGTTTGTGAGCCATGACTCAATTGGTAGCACTCTTGCCTCTGACTGGGTTCAAGTCCCATTCCAGGACTTGAGCACAAAAATTAAGGCTGACACTCCAGTACTGAGGGAATGCTACACCATCTAAGGTGCTGTCTTTTGGATGAGATGCTAAACCGAGGAGGCCTTGTCTTGTCTTGTCTCCTCAGGTAAATGTAAAAGGCTCCTTGGCACTATTTGAAGAAGATCAAGTGCGTTCTCCCCAATGTCCCGCCAATAATTATCCCTCAAAGAATATCACAAAAACAGATTAACTGGTCATTATCACATAGCAATTTGTGCACAAATTGGCTGCAGCATTTCCTACATTACAACAGTGACTACACTTCAGGAGGTACTTAATGGCTGTAAAGCACTTTGGGATGTATTGTAGAAAGAGGCTATCGAAAAGCAAGCTTTTCTTTTTTTAATTTCCCTTTCCACTAATCCAGGAACACTGAAGCAGTTTTAAGACCTTTCCACTGCTTTGGCTGAAATTAATTAACTAGGAGTCCCCCAGCAACCTTCTGAACTGTACAGAGCTACAGGATACTGCCTTTCCAATTGCGTCATCAGATGCCATATATTCTTAAAGAGGAGCAGCACTGCGCATAGAAGTATTTAACTCTTTTTAACACATGCCTCAGCCCAAGCTACTCACTTATTAAGAAAAAAAAAGTCACAAATTTGAGAGGAAAGGAGAATCTGGAGAATTGTGGGCCGTTGGAGACTTGTCAGTCTAGCCTCTCCAACACCCAGAGCCTTTAGGGCAGAGAGACTTCCAGATTTCCACTACGCTTTGAAGAAATGTTTCCCGATTTCACTCCTCATGGTCTAGCTTTAATCTTAAGGTTTGCCATCTTGTGTTGGATTCTGTATAGAAAGACTAGGGAGTGATGTATTCCCGTTGACCCCATCACACCAGATGCCTGAAGCAACAGCTCTACTCAGAACTCAGTCACGGCAGGAGACTCCCAGGAGGACAGTGGAAATGCTTCAGGGATGTCCTCAAAGCATCCTTGAAGAGGTCAAAACATCCCTACCAACTGCTGGGAATCCCTGGCCATGACCATCCAAAATGAAGAAGGCTCATCCAGGGAAACACCGAACACATTGGGAGACTTTGTTGGGAACGTGCAGAGGCAAAGTTGAGGCATCAGAGGGATCAAACAAACCTTCAAACAACTCATTTACTCAACCCTTCAAGCATCACCTGCCCTACATGTGACAGAGTCTAGACTCGTGCATTGGGCTGATCAGCCATCTGAGAACCAATCAAACCAGATTGAAGCAAACCTTCCTCGATCCCAAGGGACTGCCAAGAAGAAGTTGTCCCTGTCAGTCTATACTTCTCCCACTCCGTAGGGAAGCTTTGTAGCTTCAATACCTGGAGACACATCAAACAGGAAGTATTTTCTCTCTATTTACCCTATCAAATCCCTTTATAATTTTATATGCCTCAATTAGATCAGTGTTGCTAAACTTATGGCAATCAGGTCACCATATTCACCACATGATAGAAAATATTCAGGATATTAATACAACAAATGCACAATCTTCTGAAAATAGATTTGATGTTTTAAACCGTTACCAGTCAAGACTGATACACTTACACCCAGAGCCAAGAAAACAGATTTTGTAATTAAACTGTTCCAGAATGCAAGCCTGCTATATACACTCTCAAAGGGTGGTGACAATCTGTTAACTGAGGGGTTCTATTTCTGACAGTGTGCTCCAGTTTATTTACAAAATATAAATTTATTCACGAGTAGGCTGTCTTTGTCAGAATTGATATATTAGGAATATAGGAACAGGAGTAGGCCATTCAGTCCATCAAGCCTGATTCACCATTCAGTTAAATCATGGCTGATCATCCACCTCAACACCACTTTCCCGCACTATTTCCATATCCCTTTATGTCATTAGTCACCAGAAATCTATTGATTTCTGTCTTTAACATGCTCAGTGATTGAGCTTCCACGTCCCTCTGAGGTAGAGAATTCCAAAGATTCACCACACTCTGAGTGAAGAAATTCCTTCTCATCTCAGTCATAAATGGCCTGCTCCTTATCCTGAGATTATATCCCCTGACTTTAGATTCACCAACCAGGGGAGACATCTTATCTCCATCCACCCTGTCACGCCTGTAAGAATTTATAAGTTTCAATGAGGTCACCCCTCATTCTTCGAAACTCAAGGGAATATAGACCCAGTCTCCCCAATCCCCCCTCATAAGACAATCCCAGGGATTAGTCTGGTGAAGCTCCGTCACACTCCCTCTATGGCAAGTATACCCCTCCTTAGATAAGGGGACCAAAACTGTGCACAATACTTCAGGTGAGGTTTCACCAAGGGTCTATACAACTGTAGCTAGATATCTTTACTCCTGTACCCAAATCCCCTTGTGATGAAGGCCATCATACCATTCACCTCCCTAATTGCTTACTACACCTGCATGCTAGCTCTTAGCGACTCATGAACAAGGACACCCAGATCCCTTTGGACACCAACACTTCCCAACCTCTCACCATTTAAGAAGTATTCTGCCTTTCTGCTTTTTTCTACCAAAGTGAATAACTTCACACTTATTCACATTACATTCCATCTGCCATTTTCTAGCCCATTCACTTAGCCTGTCCAAGTCCCCTTGAAGCCCCCTTGCATCATAGACTCATAGACATTTACAGCACAGAAGGAGGCCATTCGGCCCATCGTGTCCGCGCCAGTCATCAAAGATCTGACTACACTAGTCCCATTTTCCAGTGCTTGGCCCATAGCCCTGGAGGCTATGGGAATGTAAGTGAATATCTAAATACTTCTTAAATGTTAGAGAGTTTCTGACTCAACCACCCTTTCAGGCAGTGAGTTTCAGACTCCTACCACCATCTGGGTGAAATTATTTCTCTTCAACTACCTCTTACCTTAAATCTATGCCCCCTGATTATTGACCCCTCTACTAATGGAAAAGTGCCTTTCTATCCACCCTATCTATGTCCCTCATAATCTTATACACCTCTAATAGGTTCCCTCTCAACCTTCGCTGCTCCAAGGAAAACAACCCCAGCCTATCCAATCTTTCCTCATAGCTCAGACCCTCCAGCCCAGGCAGCATCCTGGTAAATCTCCTCTGCATCCTCTCCAGTGCAATCACATCCTTAATATAATGTGGTGACCAGAACTGCACACAGTACTCCAGTTGTGGCCTAACCAGCGGTTTATACAGTTCCAGCATAACCTCCCTGCTCTTGTATTCTATACCTCGGCTAATAAAGGCAAGCATCCCATATGCCTTTTTAAGCACCTTATCTACCTGCCCTGCTACCTTCAGGGAACTGTGGATATGCACACCAATGTGCCTCTGATCTTCAGTACTTTCCAGGGGTCTACCATTCATAGTGTAATCCCTTGCCTTGTTAGCCCTCCCCAAGTGCATTAACTCTCACTTTTCCAGGTTGAATTCCATTTGCCACTGCTCTGCCCACTTAACCAGTCCATTGATATCTTCCTACAGTTTACGGCTATCCTCCTCACTATTTACCAATTTTGTGTCATCCATGAACTCCTTGATCATACCCCCTACATTTAAGTTCAAATCATTTATGTACACCACAAACAGCAAGGGCCCCAGCACCAAACCCTGTGGAACCCCACTGGAAACAATCACAGAAATATCGCTCTACCAAATCCCCCCTGCTTCCTGCTTCTCAGCCAATTTTGGCTCCAATGTGCTACTTTGCCTTGGATCCCATGGGCTCTTACTTTCTTGACCAGTCTGCCATGAGGGGTCTTATCAAAAGCCTTGCTAAAGTCGATGTAGACCACATCAAATGCATTACCCTCATCAACACTCTTGGTTACCTCCTCAAAAAATTCAATCAAATTTGTCAAACACGACCTTCCCTTAACAAATCAATGCTGACTATCCCTGATTAATCTGTGTCTCTCCAAGTGCAGATATATTCTGTCCCTCAGGATTCTTTCTAGTAACTTCCCCACCACCGAAGTTAGACTGACTGGCCTGTAATTTCCTGGTCTATCCCTTCCTCCCTTTTTTAATAATAGGACAATGTTAGCAGTCCTCCAGTCCTCTGGCACCTCACCTGTGGCCAGAGAGGACTTGAAAATTACTGCCAGGGCTTCTGATATCTCTTCCCTTGCCTCCCTCAACAGCCTGGGATACATCTCATCCGGGCCTGTGGATTTATCCACTTTTAAGGCTGCTAAACCTGCTAGTATTTCCCTCTCTCTGTTAATTTCCTCTAATGTTTCACAGTCCTCCACCCTGATGTCTATACCTACGCCTTCCTTTTCCATTGCGAAGACTGATGCAAAGTATTCATTGAGGACTGTACCCACGTCTTCCGGGTCCACACACACAGATAATTTCTATGGGCCCTAATTGGCCCTACTCTTTCCCTAGTTATTCTCCTGCTCATTATATATTTTAAAAGACCCTTTTCTTTTATTCTACCCACCAATGCTTTCTCATGCACTCGCTTAGCTTTCCTAATTTCCCTTTTAAGTGCCCCCTGCACTTTTTATACTCCTCTAGGGACTCTGCCATATTGAGCCCTCCGTACCTACCATAAGCTTCTCTTTTTTTCTTAATCCCAACCTTTATGTCCCTTGACATCCAGGGTTCTCCGGACTTGGCCCCCCCCACCCTTGCCTCTCCGGGAACATATTTGCCCTGCACTCTCGCGATTCCCTTCTTGAATGACTCCCACTGCTCTGACACAGTTTTATCTGCAAGTAGCTGTTCCCAGTCCACTTGGGCCAAAACGTATCTCATCTGAGGAAAATTAGCCTTTCCCCAGTTTAGAATCTTTATTCCCAGCCCAACCTTTTCCTTTTCCATAACTATCCTAAATTTAACTGAGTTATGGTCACTATCTCCACAATGCTCCCCTGCTGATACGCCTTCCACCTGCCCAGGTTCATTTCCGAATACTAGGTCCAGAACTGTCCCCTCCCTTGTTGGGCTTTCTACGTACTGGCTAAAAGAGTTAGCTAGTTACTGGCTAAAAGAGTTAGCTAGTTCCTGGATGCAACTTAAGAATTTTGCTCCCTCCCTACCTTGCACACTAAAACTATCCCAGTTAACATTTGGGTTATTAAAATCCCCTACTATCGCTGCCTTATGATTCTTACACTTCTCTGAAATTTGATTACATATTTGATCCTCTATCTCTCCCTTACTGTTTGGGGGCCTATAGTACACACCCAACAGTGTGTTTGCCCCTTTTGTGTTTTTTACTTCTACCCACATGGCCTCATTTGATAAAAGCAAAATACTGCAGATGCTGGAAATCTAAAACAAAAACAAAAATAGCTGGAAACACTCAGCAGGTCTGACAGCATCACGAGTCTGTTTTGCCTCAGTTCCGATGAAGAGTCAACCGGACTCGAAACATTAACTATATTCCTCTCCGCAGATGCTGTCAGATGTGTTGGTCTCATTTGATGACCCTTTCAGGATATCATCCCTCCTCACTGCTATAATTGATTCAAATTGATCAATATTGTGACCCCCTCGTCCTCTTCTGTCCCCCTCTCTATCTCGTCTGAATACTCTATAACCAGGAATGTTGAGCTGCCAATCCTGCCCTTCTTTTGGCCAAATCTCGTGATAGATATGATATCATACTCCTACCTGCCTATCTGTGCCCTCAGCTCGTCTGAATTATTCCTCAAGCTCCTTGCATGAAAAGGAATAGGACAGATGAGCTGAGGGCACAGATAGGCACGTGGGGGTTGATATCATCCTCCTCACAACTTACATTCCCAGTTTAGTGTCATCAGCAAATTTGGAAATATTACAATTGGTCCTCACATGCAAATCATTTATATAGATTGTGAACAGCTGTGGATGTAACACTGATCTTTGTGGTACTCCACGAGCAGCAGCCTGCCATCCTGAGAATGATCTGTTTATTCCTACTCTGTTTTGTGTCTGTTAAATTCTCAATCTACACTAGTTTATTTCCCCCAATCCCATGCGCACTAATTTTATATACTAATCTCATGTGTGGGACCTTATCAAAAGCCTTCTGGAAATCCAAATACCCCACATCCAGTAATTCTCCTTCATCAATGCTACAAATAACACAAATAACAGGACGGACATGTGGGCAAATAAATACTGATCCCTGGGATGGCGGGACTGACATATGAGGAGAGATTGAGTCTATTAGGATTATATTCGCTGGAGTTCAGAAGAATGAGGGGGGATCTTGTAGAAACCTATAAAATTCAAACAGGATTAGACAGGGTAGATGCAGGAAGGATGTTCCTGATGGTGGGGGAGTCCAGAACCAGGGTCACAGCCTGAGGATACGGGGTAGACCATTTAGGACTGAGATGAGGAGAAATTTCTTCATCCAGAGAATGGTGAGCCTGTGGAATTCGCTACCACAGAAAGTAGTTGAGGCCAAAACATTGTATGTTTTCAAGAAGGAGTTAGATATAGCTCTTGGGGCGAAAGTGATCAAAGGATATGGGGAGAAAGCGGGAGCAGGCTATTGAGTTGGATGATCAGCCATGATCATGATGAATGGCGGAGCAGGCTCAAAGGGCCAAATGGCCTACTCCTGCTCCTACCTTCTATGTTTCTCTATAAATATTTATTAATTTAACAACAAATTAAACACATACACATGTCTACAAATTGCTACCATAATAATTTTTAAATAAATCCCCAAATTAATCACTGCTATGTAAATCTTCACCAAGTGCAACAGTAACCCATTGACTTTAAACAGACTCTAGGCAAAGCACATTTGAACTTACAAATTCAAAATCAAGTTCCTTGCAATTTAGTTTCTTTGCAGACACAGTTGTAGGCTTACACGCTGGTTAGATCTTAAATGCCTCTGACTTAAACACACAAATTCCTTTCTATTTATACCTAGCTTTTCCTTTGAATGTAAATTTTCCATTGTATCCTAGGCTTTTAACCTTCTAACAATATCATTTTCATCCCACTAATTTTATTAGTAATACAAACACATTCCTTGGCGTCTCCCAACTAGGTGCAAAACTTTACTCCCACTCTTGAATGCTTTATTTAAAAATGCAAATTTCCCCTTTGACACCTATGATTCTAAACTCCATGTTTATCTAATTACTGTTTCAAACCTACTTCTTTCTATACTTCAAAGCACCCAGACTAGCTGGCTTTAATCCAATTAAGACACAGACACCACTAGACTCTATTTTAAAAAATAATTTCCAATAACATAATAGGTATTAACATCTCTTCATGATATCCCCCTCCCTATTGAAAAATGAATCATCATAATTTTAAAAGGCGGCTTCATTTTTAATAACCCATCTTACGCTATCTCTTATACTTATACACTATTAGATTATCAGATGCTTGCATTAACATAACAATACATATATATATTTATACATATATATATACACAACTTCTTGGTATCAATCCAGTGTCCAGGTTTTTTAAAATGTCCAATTTTCCCTTTAAGCTTCAAACTCTTGATAACTCATCTGCGAACAGATTTTCTCTACCAGCAACATGTATAATCCGTAGATTAAATGGTTGTAATAATACCTGAAAAGTCTTGCACTTTTGTCTCGAAATTTGTCCAAAAACTTCAAAGGATTATGGTCTGTATAAGCAATTGTTTCTGATGAATTGTTGGCAGCATAAAGTTCAAAATGCTGCAATGCTAACACCAAACCCAAGGTCTCTTTTTTGATTGTTGAATATCTTCTCTGTTGTACATTCAACTTCCGTGAAAAATACTCTTATCGGTTTTTCAATTCCAGTGTCCTCCCCTTGTAACAGTACAGCCCCAATGCCTATATCGCTCGTGTCAACGGCCAACTTGAATTGCCTGGCATAATTGGGTACTGCCAACACTGGTGTCGTAGTTAATACAGTTTTCAAACTATCGAATGACTTCTGACACTCCAGTGTCCATTGAAACTTCTTGTTCTTTTTTAATAGCTCAGTTAGTGGAGCAACCACTTGGCTAAAATTTGGTACAAATTCCTGGTAAAACCCACTCATCCCCAGAAATCTCAAAACTTCTCGTTTTGTTGTAGACACTGGGAAATCCACGATAGCCTTGACTGTCGCATCTCTCGGAGCCACCTTACCATGTCCAATGTATGGCCTAGATACGTAACTTGTGCTTTTGCAAATTCACTTTTTGCCAAGTTCATCACCAAATTAGCTTCTTGTAATCATTCTTCCAGATGCTGTAAATGCTCCTCCGACCTCTGAATGAAAACTATCAGACCATCAATATAAACAGCACAATTGCTTAGACCCGCAATTACTTTGTTTGTCACTCTTTGAAATGTCGCAGGTTCATTCATCATACCAAATGGCATGACTTTAAACTGATATAGTCCACTTGGCATCACAAAAGCCGATATCTCCTTTGTTCTTTCCAACAACGGTACCTGCCAATATCCTTTTAGCAAGTCAATCTTTGTGATAAATTTCGATTGTCCCACTTTCTCAATGCAATCTGCTTTTGTCATCGCATTCACTTTTTGATAGTCCACACACAGCCTTTGTGTTCCATCCGGTTTTGGTACCAGCACAATAGTTACTGCAACTAGACTCAATGATATAATTTTGAAGCAAGTAATCAATTTCTTTTTGTACTTGTGATAACTTTGCCAGATTTAATCTACAAAGTTGTTCCCTCACTGAAGATTAAACCTGTACAAACACATCATGTATAGCTAAATGTATCTTTCCCAACTTATTCCCACAAATAGGTTTATGTGACTGCAATAGCTTCTCCAAATCACTTTGACACTTGCTTGGAAGGTAACTCAATATTTCATTTAAATTTTCAAGCACCCCCTCATTATTCAATTTGATTAGAGGAAAATCAATTTCAGAGTTCTGCACTTCTATCTCTTTCTCATCATCCACCAACACTAACACCTCTTTCTGTTCCTCTTCCCTGTCAAAGTACTTTTTAAGCATATTTACATGACACACTGTCTGCTTCTTTCATCTATCTGGAGTATTTATTAAGTAATTTACTTCATTCAATTTCTTTTCAACTCTGCAAGATCCACTACATCTTGCATTTAATGAATCACCTAGTACAGGTAACAGAACTAGCACTTTCTCAGCAGAAACAAAACTGCGATCTGTCACTTTCTTGTCTGTCTTCATTTTCATTACTTTCTGTGACACATTTAAATGTTCCTTAGCCAACTCACGTGCTCTGTTCAATCTTCCCATGAAATTTGATACGTAATCCAGGAGAATAGTTTCTGAACTTTGACCCACCAATTTCCAATGAATAAATTTCAGTGGTCCCCTTACCTCATGACCAGTTCAAAAGTGCTAAAACCAGTCGATGCATTAGGCGCACCCCTAATAGTAAGTAACACGAATGGAATTTCTGTATCCCAATCCTGTGGATAATCCTGACAGTATGCTCTCATCATAGTTTTTAAAGTTTGATGCCATCTTTCCAAAGCTCCTTGTGACTCTGGATGATAAGCTGTTAACGTAAACTGTTTTATCCCCAAACTGTTCATTACTTCCTTAAACAGCAGTGACATGAAATTTGACCCCTGATCTGATTGTATTTCCTTAGGTAAACCACATTTTGTAAAAACTTTAGTGAACTCCTCCACAATCTTCTTGGTTGTAATATTTCTTAAAGGTATCGCTTCAGGAAACCTGGTAGACATATCCATTATTGTCAGTAAATACTGATTTTCACTTTTAGCCTTAGGGAGTGGTCCTACACAATCAATCATGATCTTAGTAAAAGGTTCTTCAAATGCTGGTATTGGGATTAAAGGTGCCAGCTTAATCACTGCTTCTGGTTTCCCTATTAACTGACGTGGGTGACATGTTCTACAGAATGTGACTACACCCTTATGCAATCCTGGCCAAAAAAAACTCTGTATCTTTTCCTGTGTTTTCCAAATTCCTAAATGTACCCCCATTGGAATTTCATGAGCAATCCTCTATACCCAACTGGGATAATTGATGCACCGCCCACCAGCTTTCATTTGCTGAGACATGATCCAGCCTCCATTTTCTCATTAAAATATCATCCTTAAGGTAATAACATACTGGAATACATTTTGCCTCTGTTTCTGAGTAAGCTGCCTGATGATATAACTGTTTTAATTGCAAATCATTTTTCTGTAACTCCACTAACCTCCTTGAGTTAAACACTTCAGCTGAATTGCCTTGTAGTCTTTCTTCCTGAACAATGTTATCAAATACCGTGCCAGCTAATTGGATTTCAACACCTTCTTCTTGCCTTTGAGCTGCCTGCTTATCTTGTTTTTCTTGTTTCAATCTATGAGCCTGTGATTTCATTACCACACAATCTGGAAACAATCCAGGATTCTCTCTCTCTAGCACCTGTGTTGAAACCACTTCTCCAGGCTGCTCAACTACCATAAGCATCACCCAAACCTGTGACCCAGCTATATAATTACCCCTGCAATGAGCAATTTTTCCACTACTCCATCAATAACTTCACCTGTCTTCCATTTACTCTTTAAATTTATCTTCCACAAGGGATTACAAAATAAATGGGAATATACTAAGAGGGGTAGATGAAGTGAAATATCTTGGTGTACAAGTACACAGGTCCCTGAAGGCAGCAGTTCAAGTAGACAAGGTTGTAAAGAAGGCATATGGAATGCTCTCCTTCATTGGCAGAGGTATAGAATATAAAAGTAAGGATATAATGTTGGAATTGTATAAAACACTGGTGAGGCCACAACTGGAGTATTGTGTGCAGTTCTGGTCACCTCATTACAGGAAGGATGTAATAGCTCTGGAGAGAGTGCAGAGGAGGTTTACAAGAATGTTGCCAGGGTTAGAAAAGTGTAGCTACGAGGAGAGATTGGATAGGTTGGGGTTATTTTCCTTAGAACAAAGAAGGCTGAGAGATGACTTGATTGAGGTGTACAAAATTATGAGAGGAATAGATAGAGTGGACAGGATAAAATTGTTTCCCTTGATGGAAAATTCTAGAACCAGGGGACATAGATTCAAGATAAGTGGCAGAAGGTGTAGGGGGGACATGAGGAAGAACTTTTTTATGCAGAGGGTAGTGGGTGTCTGGAATTCGCTGCCCAAGTTGGTGGTAGAGGCAGAAACTTTAAACTCTATTAAGAAGTACTTGGATCTGCACCTAAAGTGCTGTAAGCTGCAGGGCTATGGGCCGGGTGCAGGAAGGTGGGATTAGAAAGAGCACCTGGGTGTCCTCGGGCTGGCATGGACAAGATGGGCTGAATGGCCTCCTTCTGTGCTGTAACTTTTCTATGGTTCTAAGGGAAAAGATATCACCTGCTGCAGCAATACTCCCTCTGAACAACAAATGTCACTATCCCAGAACATTAAGGATTGACTAGCCACTGTCTCCTAAAATTTTAATATCTTTACCTGCTCCACCCTATACACCCTGGAAAGACTTTTCCTTCACACATTAAGTCTTTAAACATTTTTGCAACTTGCCTCTCAGAATTCTCTTGGGTAAATTGTGAACACATTCCCACTTCTTTACCTATCACTGATTCTTCCTGTTTCACCTGTGCACACACCACCAGATTTTCCTGTGTCTGAACCTCAGAACCCACAGTACTTTTATTTCCAGAACTTTTCTGCACTGGAATAATTCGAACAGATTTTCCCAGTAATCTCCAACACACTGACTTTGTATGCCTCACTTTATTATAATGAAAACACCTCCATTTTCAAATGTCACTTCTACCTTCAGCACCTTCCTTTTTGTTCTGAGAAAAAACTTCCTGGGAATCTCCTGGCACTCCTCCTCTTCCCTGACTACCTACCTTCCTTTCACCTTCCCACTTTCTATCCTTTTCAGATTTAAAAGGATGACAGAAAGAGGGCTTAGCTCTATGCACTAACTCATAATCATCAGCTATCTTTGCTGCTTGTCTTACCATTTGAATCCTCTGTTCCGCCACATGAGTTCTCACTACCAAAGGAATTGAATCTTAAAATTCTTCCAGAAGAATTACTTTCCTAAGAGCTGCATAGGTTGTCTCTATTTTTAATGCCCGTATCCACTGGTCAAAATTACTTTGTTTTACTCTCTCAAATTCAATATAAGTTTGCCCAGGCTGTTTTTTCATATTCCTAAATTTCTGCCTGTATGCTTCAGGAACCAACTCATATGCACTCAAAATATTCACCACATCATAGTTCACCGATACCTCTTCAGATAACAAAGTATATACCTCATGCACTCGACCCATCAACCTGGATTGCAACAACAATGTTCAGTACTCCTGTGGCCCTTTCAACTGTTTGGCTATCTTCTCAAATGAAATAAAGAACGCTTCAATGTCTTTTCCCTCAAGCTTTGGAAGAGCTTGTACAAATCTAAACATCTCCCCACTGGGTTTTAGGTTAAAGGTTTTTTCATCATCAGAACTCTCCTCAGAATCTGAGATCTCTTTTTTAACTCCCAGTCTTTTAAGCTGGTATTCTCTTTCCCTTTCTTTCAATCTTTCCCTTGCCTCTTTTTTTTCCTTCTCTCTTGCCTGAAATTCCAGTTCCAGCTTCCTTTCTGTTTGCTCCCTTTGAAATGCCCTTTCTCTTTCCTTTGCTTCTAATTCAAGTTTTTTTAGTTCCTTTGCATGTTCAGGTTCAAGCGTCTTCATTTGTAACTGAAGTCTTACTACCTACAGCTGTGACTCACTAGTGTCAGGTATCACTTCCAGCTGTAGATACTGTGCTATATCTTTAATTATATCTGATTTCCTAGCCCCCGCAGGTAACCCCAATTGTAATTTATCCACCAACTCTGTTAACTTACTCTTGGTTATTTTTTGTAACCCAATTAAAGTTATACCTTCTACACCCAGACAAGTCTTAGCAATTGCCAAAGGCATCTTGCAGTCACACTACTTCTAAAATACCTCACCAATTCCTGAATTCAAAGTGCATTTCATACTTGTAACCTTAAGATTCACCAATTCCAAACCAATCAAGGAATTACAAATACTATCCTACCAAGAGCTCCCACTTGTTATGACACAGCATTTGGTAAAGACTGAGTTGTATATATCCTAGAGGGAAACTTGAATAACTGTCATAACCTATATTTTCAATTGGTACATTTGAGATGCAGCTCTGATTTCAGGAATAAGACCATTGAGCCTCAAGAGGTTTTTTTATATAAAACTAAATTAAATATTTATTAATTTAACAAAAAATTAAACACACACACATGTCTACAAATTACTACCATAATAACTTTCAAACAAGTCCCCAAATTAATCACTCCCATGTAAATCTTCATCAAGGCAACAATAACCCTTAGACTTTAAACAGACACCAGGCAAAGCACATTTGATCTTACAAATTCAAAATTGGGTTCCTTGCAATTTGGTTTCTTTGCAGACACAGTTGTAGGCTTACAGGCTGGTTAGATCTTAAATGCCTCTGACTTAAACACACAAATTCCTTTCTGTTTATACCTAGCTTTTCCTTTGAATGTAAATTTTCCAGGGTATCCTAAGCTTTTAACGTCACATCTTCTAACAATATCATTTTCATCCCACGAATTTTATTAGTAATATAAACACATTCCTTGGCGTCTCCCAACTAGGTGCAAGATTTTACTCCCACCCTTGAATGCTTTATTTAAAAATGCAAATTTCCCCCTTAAACATCTCCATGTTTATCTAATTACCTTTTCAAACCTACTTCTTTCTATACATTAAAGCACCCAGGTTAGCTGGCTTTAATCCAATTAAGACACAGACACCACTAGACTCTATTTTTAAAAATAATTTCCAATAACATTATAGACATTAAAATCTCTTTGTGGCAATAACAATACAGACAATGTGACTTGCCCCGCCTTTGCTGACCTTCTCACGCTAACATTTACTGGAAGGGGCACCATCTCATAAAAACTATGATATTATCTAAACTGTATATAGAGAATGTTTTAAACGGTACACTGTTTGGTTCAAAGTCACTGAAAAGCAACAATGAGTGAGTTATTAGTGCGGATCTCATTCTTTCTTTAATTTCCAGGTAATGCAGCATCCCACAGATGGGGGACAAGTACTTGGGCTTCATTCCAACATGAAAGATGCTTCAGTGCGGGTCGCTGAAATCAGCATCTACTCTCTCTCCAGCCAGCCAATTGACCATGAAGATGGCAATGTACAAGCAGGGTCCAAGACAAAAGCCTCAGGTAGACTCATTCATTGTGTGAGATGTACAGTTTTTTGCAGAAACAGAACTATTGCGTCCAGGCATTTCCAAACTAGGATAGAGTCTTAGTACAAGTGATCTGCTCTGGTGGACTATAAAGCAATATGACTTCCCTCAAATAACTGAAAATGAACCCTGATATAGATACAGAGTGTTACCGCAACCCTGCTCAATAAACTAGATGCAGTGCTTCATCTGATTCTTAAATGGCATTTCCATGAAAAGAACCAATACCCTTTATACACCTGAATGAATACCTGCACTGACATAGTGATTAATTCACACAACACTGACACAGTGGGTAATTCTCCCAGCACTGACATGGTGATTAATTCACCCAACACTGACACAGTGATTAATTCACCCAGCACTGATACAGTGATTAATTCACCCAGCACTGATACAGTGGGTAATTCACCCAGAACTGATACAGTGGGTAATTCACCCAGCACTAATACAGTAGGTAATTCACCCAGCACTGATACAGTGGGTAATTCACCCAGCACTGATACAGTGGGTAATTCACCCAGCACTGATACAGTGGGTAATTCACCCAGCACTAATGCAGTGGGTAATTCATCCAGCACTAATACAGTGGGTTATTCACCGAGCACTGATACAGTGATTAATTCACCAGAACTGATACAGTGGGTAATTCACCCAGCACTGATACAATGGGTAATTCACCCAGCACTGACACAGTGAGTAATTCACCCAGCACTGACACAGTGAGTAATTCACCCAGCACTGACCACAGTGAGTAATTCACCCAGCACTGACACAGTGAGTAATTCTCCCAGCAGTGACACAGTGGGTAATTCACCCAGAACTGATACAGTGAGTAATTCACCCAGCACTGACACAGTGGATAATTCACCCAGCACTGACACAGTGAGTAATTCTCCCAGCACTGACACAGTGAGTAATTCTCCCAGCACTGACCACAGTGAGTAATTCTCCCAGCACTGACACAGTGAGTAATTCTCCCAGCACTGACACTGTGAGTAATTCACCCAGCACTGACACAGTGGATAATTCACCCAGCACTGACACAGTGAGTAATTCTCCCAGCACTGACACAGTGAGTAATTCACCCAGCACTGACACAGTGAGTAATTCTCCCAGAACTGATACAGTGGATAATTCACCCAGCACTGACACAGTGGATAATTCACCCAGCACTGACACAGTGAGTAATTCTCCCAGCACTGACACAGTGAGTAATTCTCCCAGCACTGACACAGTGAGTAATTCTCCCAGCACTGACAAAGTGAGTAATTCACCCAGCACTGACCACAGTGAGTAATTCACCCAGCACTGACACAGTGAGTAATTCTCCCAGCAGTGACACAGTGGGTAATTCACCCAGAACTGATACAGTGAGTAATTCACCCAGCACTGACACAGTGGATAATTCACCCAGCACTGACACAGTGAGTAATTCTCCCAGCACTGACACAGTGAGTAATTCTCCCAGCACTGACACAGTGAGTAATTCTCCCAGCACTGACACAATGAGTAGTTCACTCAGCACTGACCACAGTGGGTAATTCACCCAGCACTCACACAGTGAGTAATTCACCCAGCACTGACACAGTGAGTAATTCACCCAGCACTGACACAGTGAGTAATTCACCCAGCACTGACACAGTGAGTAATTCACCCAGCACTGACACAGTGGGTAATTCACCCAGCACTGACACAGTGAGTAATTCACCCAGCACTGACACAATGAGTAATTCTCCCAGCACTGACACAGTGAGTAATTCACCCAGCACTGACACAGTGAGTAATTCACCCAGCACTGACACAGTGAGTAATTCACCCAGCACTGACACAGTGAGTAATTCACCCAGCACTGACACAGTGAGTAATTCACCCAGCACTGACACAGTGAGTAATTCACCCAGCACTGACACAGTGAGTAATTCTCCCAGCACTGACACAGTGAGTAATTCACCCAGCACTGACACAGTGAGTAATTCACCCAGCACTGACACAGTGAGTAATTCATCCAGCACTGACACAGTGGGTAATTCACCCAGCACTGACACATTGAGTAATTCAGCCAGCATTGACACCGTGAGTAATTCACCCAGCACTGACACAGTGAGTAATTCACCCAGCACTGACACAGTGAGTAATTCACCCAGCACTGACACAGTGAGTAATTCACCCAGCACTGACACAGTGAGTAATTCACCCAGCACTGACACAGTGAGTAATTCACCCAGCACTGACACAGTGAGTAATTCACCCAGCACTGACACAGTGAGTAATTCACCCAGCACTGACACAGTGAGTAATTCTCCCAGCACTGACACAGTGAGTAATTCACCCAGCACTGACACAGTGAGTAATTCACCCAGCACTGACACAGTGGATAATTCACTCAGCACTGACACAGTGAGTAATTCACCCAGCACTGACCACAATGAGTAATTCACCCAGCACTGACACAGTGAGTAATTCACCCAGCACTGACACAGTGAGTAATTCTCCCAGCACTGACACAGTGAGTAATTCAGCCAGCATTGACACCGTGAGTAATTCACCCAGCACTGACCACAGTGAGTAATTCACCCAGCACTGACACAGTGAGTAATTCACCCAGCACTGACACAGTGAGTAATTCACCCAGCACTGACACAGTGAGTAATTCACCCAGCACTGACACAGTGAGTAATTCACCCAGCACTGACACAGTGAGTAATTCTCCCAGCACTGACACAGTGAGTAATTCACCCAGCACTGACACAGTGAGTAATTCTCCCAGCACTGACACAGTGAGTAATTCACCCAGCACTGACACAGTGAGTAATTCACCCAGCACTGACACAGTGGATAATTCACTCAGCACCGACACAGTGAGTAATTCACCCAGCACTGACCACAATGAGTAATTCACCCAGCACTGACACAGTGAGTAATTCACCCAGCACTGACACAGTGAGTAATTCACCCAGCACTGACACAGTGAGTAATTCACCCAGCACTGACACAGTGAGTAATTCACCCAGCACTGACACAGTGAGTAATTCTCCCAGCACTGACACAGTGAGTAATTCTCCCAGCACTGACACAGTGAGTAATTCTCCCAGCACTGACACAGTGAGTAATTCACCCAGCACTGACCACAGTGAGTAATTCACCCAGCACTGACACAGTGAGTAATTCTCCCAGCAGTGACACAGTGGGTAATTCACCCAGAACTGATACAGTGAGTAATTCACCCAGCACTGACGCAGTGGATAATTCACCCAGCACTGACACAGTGAGTAATTCTCCCAGCACTGACACAGTGAGTAATTCTCCCAGCACTGACACAGTGAGTAATTCTCCCAGCACTGACACAATGAGTAGTTCACTCAGCACTGACCACAGTGGGTAATTCACCCAGCACTCACACAGTGAGTAATTCACCCAGCACTGACACAGTGAGTAATTCACCCAGCACTGACACAGTGAGTAATTCACCCAGCACTGACACAGTGAGTAATTCACCCAGCACTGACACAGTGGGTAATTCACCCAGCACTGACACAGTGAGTAATTCACCCAGCACTGACACAATGAGTAATTCACCCAGCACTGACACAGTGAGTAATTCACCCAGCACTGACACAGTGAGTAATTCATCCAGCACTGGCACAGTGGATAATTCACCCAGCACTGACACATTGAGTAATTCACCCAGCATTGACACCGTGAGTAATTCACCCACCACTGACCACAGTGAGTAATTCACCCAGCACTGACACAGTGAGTAATTCACCCAGCACTGACACAGTGAGTAATTCACCCAGCACTGACACAGTGAGTAATTCACCCAGCACTGACACAGTGAGTAATTCACCCAGCACTGAGACAGTGAGTAATTCACCCAGCACTGACACAGTGAGTAATTCTCCCAGCACTGACACAGTGAGTAATTCACCCAGCACTGACACAGTGAGTAATTCACCCAGCACTGACACAGTGAGTAATTCATCCAGCACTGACACAGTGGGTAATTCACCCAGCACTGACACATTGAGTAATTCAGCCAGCATTGACACCGTGAGTAATTCACCCAGCACTGACACAGTGAGTAATTCACCCAGCACTGACACAGTGAGTAATTCACCCAGCACTGACACAGTGAGTAATTCACCCAGCACTGACACAGTGAGTAATTCACCCAGCACTGACACAGTGAGTAATTCACCCAGCACTGAGACAGTGAGTAATTCACCCAGCACTGACACAGTGAGTAATTCACCCAGCACTGACACAGTGAGTAATTCTCCCAGCACTGACACAGTGAGTAGTTCACCCAGCACTGACACAGTGAGTAATTCACCCAGCACTGACACAGTGGATAATTCACTCAGCACTGACACAGTGAGTAATTCACCCAGCACTGACCACAATGAGTAATTCACCCAGCACTGACACAGTGAGTAATTCACCCAGCACTGACACAGTGAGTAATTCTCCCAGCACTGACACAGTGAGTAATTCAGCCAGCATTGACACCGTGAGTAATTCACCCAGCACTGACCACAGTGAGTAATTCACCCAGCACTGACACAGTGAGTAATTCACCCAGCACTGACACAGTGAGTAATTCACCCAGCACTGACACAGTGAGTAATTCACCCAGCACTGACACAGTGAGTAATTCACCCAGCACTGACACAGTGGGTAATTCACCCAGCACTGACACAGTGAGTAATTCACCCAGCACTGACACAATGAGTAATTCACCCAGCACTGACACAGTGAGTAATTCACCCAGCACTGACACAGTGAGTAATTCATCCAGCACTGGCACAGTGGATAATTCACCCAGCACTGACACATTGAGTAATTCACCCAGCATTGACACCGTGAGTAATTCACCCACCACTGACCACAGTGAGTAATTCACCCAGCACTGACACAGTGAGTAATTCACCCAGCACTGACACAGTGAGTAATTCACCCAGCACTGACACAGTGAGTAATTCACCCAGCACTGACACAGTGAGTAATTCACCCAGCACTGAGACAGTGAGTAATTCACCCAGCACTGACACAGTGAGTAATTCTCCCAGCACTGACACAGTGAGTAATTCACCCAGCACTGACACAGTGAGTAATTCACCCAGCACTGACACAGTGAGTAATTCATCCAGCACTGACACAGTGGGTAATTCACCCAGCACTGACACATTGAGTAATTCAGCCAGCATTGACACCGTGAGTAATTCACCCAGCACTGACACAGTGAGTAATTCACCCAGCACTGACACAGTGAGTAATTCACCCAGCACTGACACAGTGAGTAATTCACCCAGCACTGACACAGTGAGTAATTCACCCAGCACTGACACAGTGAGTAATTCACCCAGCACTGAGACAGTGAGTAATTCACCCAGCACTGACACAGTGAGTAATTCACCCAGCACTGACACAGTGAGTAATTCTCCCAGCACTGACACAGTGAGTAGTTCACCCAGCACTGACACAGTGAGTAATTCACCCAGCACTGACACAGTGGATAATTCACTCAGCACTGACACAGTGAGTAATTCACCCAGCACTGACCACAATGAGTAATTCACCCAGCACTGACACAGTGAGTAATTCACCCAGCACTGACACAGTGAGTAATTCTCCCAGCACTGACACAGTGAGTAATTCAGCCAGCATTGACACCGTGAGTAATTCACCCAGCACTGACCACAGTGAGTAATTCACCCAGCACTGACACAGTGAGTAATTCACCCAGCACTGACACAGTGAGTAATTCACCCAGCACTGACACAGTGAGTAATTCACCCAGCACTGACACAGTGAGTAATTCACCCAGCACTGACACAGTGAGTAATTCACCCAGCACTGACACAGTGAGTAATTCTCCCAGCACTGACACAGTGAGTAATTCACCCAGCACTGACACAGTGAGTAATTCACCCAGCACTGACACAGTGGATAATTCACTCAGCACTGACACAGTGAGTAATTCACCCAGCACTGACCACAATGAGTAATTCACCCAGCACTGACACAGTGAGTAATTCACCCAGCACTGACACAGTGAGTAATTCACCCAGCACTGACACAGTGAGTAATTCACCCAGCACTGACACAGTGAGTAATTCACCCAGCACTGACACAGTGGATAATTCACTCAGCACTGACACAATGAGTAGTTCACTCAGCACTGACCACAGTGAGTAATTCACCCAGCACTGACACAGTGAGTAATTCACCCAGCACTGACACAGTGAGTAATTCACCCAGCACTGACACAGTGAGTAATTCACCCAGCACTGACACAGTGAGTAATTCACCCAGCACTGACACAGTGAGTAATTCACCCAGCACTGACACAGTGAGTAATTCACCCAGCACTGACACAGTGAGTAATTCTCCCAGCACTGACACAGTGAGTAATTCACCCAGCACTGACACAGTGAGTAATTCACCCAGCACTGACACAGTGGATAATTCACTCAGCACCGACACAGTGAGTAATTCACCCAGCACTGACCACAATGAGTAATTCACCCAGCACTGACACAGTGAGTAATTCACCCAGCACTGACACAGTGAGTAATTCACCCAGCACTGACACAGTGAGTAATTCACCCAGCACTGACACAGTGAGTAATTCACCCAGCACTGACACAGTGAGTAATTCTCCCAGCACTGACACAGTGAGTAATTCTCCCAGCACTGACACAGTGAGTAATTCTCCCAGCACTGACACAGTGAGTAATTCACCCAGCACTGACCACAGTGAGTAATTCACCCAGCACTGACACAGTGAGTAATTCTCCCAGCAGTGACACAGTGGGTAATTCACCCAGAACTGATACAGTGAGTAATTCACCCAGCACTGACACAGTGGATAATTCACCCAGCACTGACACAGTGAGTAATTCTCCCAGCACTGACACAGTGAGTAATTCTCCCAGCACTGACACAGTGAGTAATTCTCCCAGCACTGACACAATGAGTAGTTCACTCAGCACTGACCACAGTGGGTAATTCACCCAGCACTCACACAGTGAGTAATTCACCCAGCACTGACACAGTGAGTAATTCACCCAGCACTGACACAGTGAGTAATTCACCCAGCACTGACACAGTGAGTAATTCACCCAGCACTGACACAGTGGGTAATTCACCCAGCACTGACACAGTGAGTAATTCACCCAGCACTGACACAATGAGTAATTCACCCAGCACTGACACAGTGAGTAATTCACCCAGCACTGACACAGTGAGTAATTCATCCAGCACTGGCACAGTGGATAATTCACCCAGCACTGACACATTGAGTAATTCACCCAGCATTGACACCGTGAGTAATTCACCCAGCACTGACCACAGTGAGTAATTCACCCAGCACTGACACAGTGAGTAATTCACCCAGCACTGACACAGTGAGTAATTCACCCAGCACTGACACAGTGAGTAATTCACCCAGCACTGACACAGTGAGTAATTCACCCAGCACTGAGACAGTGAGTAATTCACCCAGCACTGACACAGTGAGTAATTCTCCCAGCACTGACACAGTGAGTAATTCACCCAGCACTGACACAGTGAGTAATTCACCCAGCACTGACACAGTGAGTAATTCATCCAGCACTGACACAGTGGGTAATTCACCCAGCACTGACACATTGAGTAATTCAGCCAGCATTGACACCGTGAGTAATTCACCCAGCACTGACACAGTGAGTAATTCACCCAGCACTGACACAGTGAGTAATTCACCCAGCACTGACACAGTGAGTAATTCACCCAGCACTGACACAGTGAGTAATTCACCCAGCACTGACACAGTGAGTAATTCACCCAGCACTGAGACAGTGAGTAATTCACCCAGCACTGACACAGTGAGTAATTCACCCAGCACTGACACAGTGAGTAATTCTCCCAGCACTGACACAGTGAGTAATTCACCCAGCACTGACACAGTGAGTAATTCACCCAGCACTGACACAGTGGATAATTCACTCAGCACTGACACAGTGAGTAATTCACCCAGCACTGACCACAATGAGTAATTCACCCAGCACTGACACAGTGAGTAATTCACCCAGCACTGACACAGTGAGTAATTCTCCCAGCACTGACACAGTGAGTAATTCAGCCAGCATTGACACCGTGAGTAATTCACCCAGCACTGACCACAGTGAGTAATTCACCCAGCACTGACACAGTGAGTAATTCACCCAGCACTGACACAGTGAGTAATTCACCCAGCACTGACACAGTGAGTAATTCACCCAGCACTGACACAGTGAGTAATTCACCCAGCACTGACACAGTGAGTAATTCACCCAGCACTGACACAGTGAGTAATTCTCCCAGCACTGACACAGTGAGTAATTCACCCAGCACTGACACAGTGAGTAATTCACCCAGCACTGACACAGTGGATAATTCACTCAGCACTGACACAGTGAGTAATTCACCCAGCACTGACCACAATGAGTAATTCACCCAGCACTGACACAGTGAGTAATTCACCCAGCACTGACACAGTGAGTAATTCACCCAGCACTGACACAGTGAGTAATTCACCCAGCACTGACACAGTGAGTAATTCACCCAGCACTGACACAGTGGATAATTCACTCAGCACTGACACAATGAGTAGTTCACTCAGCACTGACCACAGTGAGTAATTCACCCAGCACTGACACAGTGAGTAATTCACCCAGCACTGACACAGTGAGTAATTCACCCAGCACTGACACAGTGAGTAATTCACCCAGCACTGACACAGTGAGTAATTCACCCAGCACTGACACAGTGAGTAATTCACCCAGCACTGACACAGTGAGTAATTCACCCAGCACTGACACAGTGAGTAATTCTCCCAGCACTGACACAGTGAGTAATTCACCCAGCACTGACACAGTGAGTAATTCACCCAGCACTGACACAGTGGATAATTCACTCAGCACTGACACAGTGAGTAATTCACCCAGCACTGACCACAATGAGTAATTCACCCAGCACTGACACAGTGAGTAATTCACCCAGCACTGACACAGTGAGTAATTCACCCAGCACTGACACAGTGAGTAATTCACCCAGCACTGACACAGTGAGTAATTCACCCAGCACTGACACAGTGGATAATTCACTCAGCACTGACACAATGAGTAGTTCACTCAGCACTGACCACAGTGAGTAATTCACCCAGCACTGACACAGTGAGTAATTCACCCAGCACTGACACAGTGAGTAATTCACCCAGCACTGACACAGTGAGTAATTCTCCCAGCACTGACCACAGTGAGTAATTCACCCAGCACTGACACAGTGAGTAATTCACCCAGCACTGACACAGTGAGTAATTCACCCAGCACTGACACAGTGAGTAATTCACCCAGCACTGACACAGTGAGTAATTCACCCAGCACTGACACAGTGAGTAATTCTCCCAGCACTGACACAGTGAGTAATTCTCCCAGCACTGACACAATGAGTAGTTCACTCAGCACTGACCACAGTGGGTAATTCACCCAGCACTCACAAAGTGAGTAATTCACCCAGCACTGACACAGTGAGTAATTCACCCAGCACTGACACAGTGAGTAATTCACCCAGCACTGACACAGTGAGTAATTCACCCAGCACTGACACAGTGGATAATTCACTCAGCACTGACACAGTGAGTAATTCACCCAGCACTGACCACAATGAGTAAGTCACCCAGCATTGACCACAATGAGTAATTCACCCAGCACTGACACAGTGAGTAATTCACCCAGCACTGACACAGTGAGTAATTCACCCAGCACTGACACAGTGAGTAATTCACCCAGCACTGACACAGTGAGTAATTCACCCAGCACTGACACAGTGAGTAATTCTCCCAGCACTGACACAGTGAGTAATTCACCCAGCACTGACACAGTGAGTAATTCTCCCAGCACTGACACAGTGAGTAATTCTCCCAGCACTGACACAATGAGTAGTTCACTCAGCACTGACCACAGTGGGTAATTCACCCAGCACTCACACAGTGAGTAATTCACCCAGCACTGACACAGTGAGTAATTCACCCAGCACTGACACAGTGAGTAATTCACCCAGCACTGACACAGTGAGTAATTCACCCAGCACTGACACAGTGAGTAATTCATCCAGCACTGACACAGTGAGTAATTCACCCAGCACTGACACAGTGAGTAATTCACCCAGCACTGACACAGTGAGTAATTCACCCAGCACTGACACAGTGAGTAATTCACCCAGCACTCACACAGTGAGTAATTCACCCAGCACTGACACAGTGGATAATTCACTCAGCACTGACACAGTGAGTAAGTCACCCAGCACTGACCACAATGAGTAATTCACCCAGCACTGACCACAATGAGTAATTCACCCAGCACTGACACAGTGAGTAATTCACCCAGCACTGACACAGTGAGTAATTCTCCCAGCACTGACACAGTGAGTAATTCACCCAGCACTGACACAGTGAGTAATTCACCCAGCACTGACACAGTGAGTAATTCACCCAGCACTGACACAGTGAGTAATTCACCCAGCACTGACACAATGAGTAATTTACCCAGCACTGACACAGTGAGTAATTCACCCAGCACTGACACAATGAGTAATTCACCCAGCACTGACACAGTGAGTAATTCACCCAGCACTGACACAGTGAGTAATTCACCCAGCACTGACACAGTGAGTAATTCACCCAGTACTGACACAGTGAGTAATTCACCCAGCACTGACACAGTGAGTAATTCACCCAGCACTGACACAGTGAGTAATTCACCCAGCACTGACACAGTGAGTAATTCACCCAGCACTGACACAGTGAGTAATTCACCCAGCACTGACACAGTGAGTAATTCACCCAGCACTGACACAGTGAGTAATTCACCCAGCACTGACACAGTGAGTAATTCACCCAGCACTGACACAATGAGTAATTCACCCAGCACTGACACAGTGAGTAATTCACCCAGCACTGACACAGTGAGTAATTCACCCAGCACTGACACAGTGAGTAATTCACCCAGCACTGACACAGTGA
Organism: Cetorhinus maximus; assembly: GCF_964194155.1. NCBI lineage: Eukaryota > Metazoa > Chordata > Chondrichthyes > Lamniformes > Cetorhinidae > Cetorhinus > Cetorhinus maximus. The sequence continues at coordinate 294,516 of NW_027596151.1, forward strand.
GTAATTCTCCCAGCACTGACACAGTGAGTAATTCACCCAGCACTGACACAGTGAGTAATTCACCCAGCACTGACACAGTGGATAATTCACTCAGCACTGACACAGTGAGTAATTCACCCAGCACTGACCACAATGAGTAATTCACCCAGCACTGACACAGTGAGTAATTCACCCAGCACTGACACAGTGAGTAATTCACCCAGCACTGACACAGTGAGTAATTCACCCAGCACTGACACAGTGAGTAATTCACCCAGCACTGACACAGTGAGTAATTCTCCCAGCACTGACACAGTGAGTAATTCTCCCAGCACTGACACAGTGAGTAATTCTCCCAGCACTGACACAGTGAGTAATTCACCCAGCACTGACCACAGTGAGTAATTCACCCAGCACTGACACAGTGAGTAATTCTCCCAGCAGTGACACAGTGGGTAATTCACCCAGAACTGATACAGTGAGTAATTCACCCAGCACTGACACAGTGGATAATTCACCCAGCACTGACACAGTGAGTAATTCTCCCAGCACTGACACAGTGAGTAATTCTCCCAGCACTGACACAGTGAGTAATTCTCCCAGCACTGGCACAATGAGTAGTTCACTCAGCACTGACCACAGTGGGTAATTCACCCAGCACTCACACAGTGAGTAATTCACCCAGCACTGACACAGTGAGTAATTCACCCAGCACTGACACAGTGAGTAATTCACCCAGCACTGACACAGTGAGTAATTCACCCAGCACTGACACAGTGGGTAATTCACCCAGCACTGACACAGTGAGTAATTCACCCAGCACTGACACAATGAGTAATTCACCCAGCACTGACACAGTGAGTAATTCACCCAGCACTGACACAGTGAGTAATTCATCCAGCACTGGCACAGTGGATAATTCACCCAGCACTGACACATTGAGTAATTCACCCAGCATTGACACCGTGAGTAATTCACCCAGCACTGACCACAGTGAGTAATTCACCCAGCACTGACACAGTGAGTAATTCACCCAGCACTGACACAGTGAGTAATTCACCCAGCACTGACACAGTGAGTAATTCACCCAGCACTGACACAGTGAGTAATTCACCCAGCACTGAGACAGTGAGTAATTCACCCAGCACTGAGACAGTGAGTAATTCACCCAGCACTGACACAGTGAGTAATTCTCCCAGCACTGACACAGTGAGTAATTCACCCAGCACTGACACAGTGAGTAATTCACCCAGCACTGACACAGTGAGTAATTCATCCAGCACTGACACAGTGGGTAATTCACCCAGCACTGACACATTGAGTAATTCAGCCAGCATTGACACCGTGAGTAATTCACCCAGCACTGACACAGTGAGTAATTCTCCCAGCACTGACACAGTGAGTAATTCACCCAGCACTGACACAGTGAGTAATTCACCCAGCACTGACACAGTGAGTAATTCACCCAGCACTGACACAGTGAGTAATTCACCCAGCACTGACACAGTGAGTAATTCACCCAGCACTGACGCAGTGAGTAATTCACCCAGCACTGACACAGTGAGTAATTCTCCCAGCACTGACACAGTGAGTAATTCACCCAGCACTGACACAGTGAGTAATTCACCCAGCACTGACACAGTGGATAATTCACTCAGCACTGACACAGTGAGTAATTCACCCAGCACTGACCACAATGAGTAATTCACCCAGCACTGACACAGTGAGTAATTCACCCAGCACTGACACAGTGAGTAATTCTCCCAGCACTGACACAGTGAGTAATTCAGCCAGCATTGACACCGTGAGTAATTCACCCAGCACTGACCACAGTGAGTAATTCACCCAGCACTGACACAGTGAGTAATTCACCCAGCACTGACACAGTGAGTAATTCACCCAGCACTGACACAGTGAGTAATTCACCCAGCACTGACACAGTGAGTAATTCACCCAGCACTGACACAGTGAGTAATTCACCCAGCACTGACACAGTGAGTAATTCACCCAGCACTGACACAGTGAGTAATTCTCCCAGCACTGACACAGTGAGTAATTCACCCAGCACTGACACAGTGAGTAATTCACCCAGCACTGACACAGTGGATAATTCACTCAGCACTGACACAGTGAGTAATTCACCCAGCACTGACCACAATGAGTAATTCACCCAGCACTGACACAGTGAGTAATTCACCCAGCACTGACACAGTGAGTAATTCACCCAGCACTGACACAGTGAGTAATTCACCCAGCACTGACACAGTGAGTAATTCACCCAGCACTGACACAGTGGATAATTCACTCAGCACTGACACAATGAGTAGTTCACTCAGCACTGACCACAGTGAGTAATTCACCCAGCACTGACACAGTGAGTAATTCACCCAGCACTGACACAGTGAGTAATTCACCCAGCACTGACACAGTGAGTAATTCACCCAGCACTGACACAGTGAGTAATTCACCCAGCACTGACACAGTGAGTAATTCACCCAGCACTGACACAGTGAGTAATTCACCCAGCACTGACACAGTGAGTAATTCTCCCAGCACTGACACAGTGAGTAATTCACCCAGCACTGACACAGTGAGTAATTCACCCAGCACTGACACAGTGGATAATTCACTCAGCACTGACACAGTGAGTAATTCACCCAGCACTGACCACATTGAGTAATTCACCCAGCACTGACACAGTGAGTAATTCACCCAGCACTGACACAGTGAGTAATTCACCCAGCACTGACACAGTGAGTAATTCACCCAGCACTGACACAGTGAGTAATTCACCCAGCACTGACACAGTGGATAATTCACTCAGCACTGACACAATGAGTAGTTCACTCAGCACTGACCACAGTGAGTAATTCACCCAGCACTGACACAGTGAGTAATTCACCCAGCACTGACACAGTGAGTAATTCACCCAGCACTGACACAGTGAGTAATTCTCCCAGCACTGACCACAGTGAGTAATTCACCCAGCACTGACACAGTGAGTAATTCACCCAGCACTGACACAGTGAGTAATTCACCCAGCACTGACACAGTGAGTAATTCACCCAGCACTGACACAGTGAGTAATTCACCCAGCACTGACACAGTGAGTAATTCTCCCAGCACTGACACAGTGAGTAATTCTCCCAGCACTGACACAATGAGTAGTTCACTCAGCACTGACCACAGTGGGTAATTCACCCAGCACTCACACAGTGAGTAATTCACCCAGCACTGACACAGTGAGTAATTCACCCAGCACTGACACAGTGAGTAATTCACCCAGCACTGACACAGTGAGTAATTCACCCAGCACTGACACAGTGGATAATTCACTCAGCACTGACACAGTGAGTAATTCACCCAGCACTGACCACAATGAGTAATTCACCCAGCACTGACCACAATGAGTAATTCACCCAGCACTGACACAGTGAGTAATTCACCCAGCACTGACACAGTGAGTAATTCACCCAGCACTGACACAGTGAGTAATTCACCCAGCACTGACACAGTGAGTAATTCACCCAGCACTGACACAGTGAGTAATTCTCCCAGCACTGACACAGTGAGTAATTCACCCAGCACTGACACAGTGAGTAATTCTCCCAGCACTGACACAGTGAGTAATTCTCCCAGCACTGACACAATGAGTAGTTCACTCAGCACTGACCACAGTGGGTAATTCACCCAGCACTCACACAGTGAGTAATTCACCCAGCACTGACACAGTGAGTAATTCACCCAGCACTGACACAGTGAGTAATTCACCCAGCACTGACACAGTGAGTAATTCACCCAGCACTGACACAGTGGATAATTCACCCAGCACTCACACAGTGGATAATTCACTCAGCACTGAGACAGTGAGTAATTCTCCCAGCACTGACACAGTGAGTAATTCACTCAGCACTGAGACAGTGAGTAATTCACCCAGCACTGACACATTGAGTAATTCACCCAGCACTGACACAGTGGATAATTCACTCAGCACTGACACAGTGAGTAATTCACCCAGCACTGAACACAATGAGTAATTCACCCAGCACTGACACAGTGAGTAATTCACCCAGCACTGACACAGTGAGTAATTCACCCAGCACTGAGACAGTGAGTAATTCACCCAGCACTGACACAGTGAGTAATTCACCCAGCACTGACACAGTGAGTAATTCATCCAGCACTGACACAGTGAGTAATTCACCCAGCACTGACACAGTGAGTAATTCACCCAGCACTGACACAGTGAGTAATTCACCCAGCACTGACACAGTGAGTAATTCACCCAGCACTCACACAGTGAGTAATTCACCCAGCACTGACACAGTGGATAATTCACTCAGCACTGACACAGTGAGTAAGTCACCCAGCACTGACCACAATGAGTAATTCACCCAGCACTGACCACAATGAGTAATTCACCCAGCACTGACACAGTGAGTAATTCACCCAGCACTGACACAGTGAGTAATTCTCCCAGCACTGACACAGTGAGTAATTCACCCAGCACTGACACAGTGAGTAATTCACCCAGCACTGACACAGTGAGTAATTCACCCAGCACTGACACAGTGAGTAATTCACCCAGCACTGACACAATGAGTAATTTACCCAGCACTGACACAGTGAGTAATTCACCCAGCACTGACACAATGAGTAATTCACCCAGCACTGACACAGTGAGTAATTCACCCAGCACTGACACAGTGAGTAATTCACCCAGCACTGACACAGTGAGTAATTCACCCAGTACTGACACAGTGAGTAATTCACCCAGCACTGACACAGTGAGTAATTCACCCAGCACTGACACAGTGAGTAATTCACCCAGCACTGACACAGTGAGTAATTCACCCAGCACTGACACAGTGAGTAATTCACCCAGCACTGACACAGTGAGTAATTCACCCAGCACTGACACAGTGAGTAATTCACCCAGCACTGACACAGTGAGTAATTCACCCAGCACTGACACAGTGAGTAATTCACCCAGCACTGACACAGTGAGTAATTCTCCCAGCACTGACACAGTGAGTAATTCACCCAGCACTGACACAGTGAGTAATTCTCCCAGCACTGACACAGTGAGTAATTCACCCAGCACTGACACAGTGAGTAATTCACCCAGCACTGACACAGTGAGTAATTCACCCAGCACTGACACAGTGAGTAATTCTCCCAGCACTGACACAGTGAGTAATTCACCCAGCACTGACACAGTGAGTAATTCACCCAGCACTGACACAGTGAGTAACTCACCCAGCACTGACACAGTGAGTAATTCACCCAGCACTGACACAGTGAGTAATTCACCCAGCACTGACACAGTGAGTAATTCACCCAGCACTGACACAGTGAGTAATTCACCCAGCACTGACACAGTGAGTAATTCACCCAGCACTGACACAGTGAGTAATTCACCCAGCACTGACACAGTGAGTAATTCACCCAGCACTGACACAGTGAGTAATTCACCCAGCACTGAGACAGTGAGTAATTCACCCAGCACTGACACAGTGAGTAATTCACCCAGCACTGACACAGTGAGTAATTCACCCAGCACTGACACAGTGAGTAATTCACCCAGCACTGACACAGTGAGTAATTCACCCAGCACTGACACAGTGAGTAATTCACCCAGCACTGACACAGTGAGTAATTCACCCAGCACTGACACAGTGAGTAATTCACCCAGCACTGACACAGTGAGTAATTCACCCAGCACTGACACAGTGAGTAATTCACCCAGCACTGACACAGTGAGTAATTCACCCAGCACTGACACAGTGAGTAATTCACCCAGCACTGACACAGTGAGTAATTCACCCAGCACTGACACAGTGAGTAATTCACCCAGCACTGACACAGTGAGTAATTCACCCAGCACTGACACAGTGAGTAATTCACCCAGCACTGACAAAGTTTGTACATCATGATTGAGTTTTTTATTCATTTTGCATTTCAGGTTCATTTGGCCTCCGTTATAATGAAGACAATTGATGTCAGATTGTCATCCTCTTTGTCCCTGGCAGTGGCCATCTCAATGTAACACTCCTCCCTCATTTCTTGGCCAGGGAGATTGTATTGCAGGGAGTCCTGGAAGGATGCAACAGAGGAAAATCAGCTTATTTCTTCAGTGTTTTAAAGAATTTCTTCTTCAACATATTGCAGATCGATCTCCAGATTTAGATAATTACTCCGAGGAAGAAGATGACAGTTTTTCTTCTGAACAGGAAGGCAGTGATGATGCTGTTCCATGTCAGGTAGGGAAAGTTCCATCACTAGACAATAGCTCACGGGGTCAGATATTCTCACCTCATGGGCCTAAGGCAGATCTGCTTGTTCCACGAAATATTATCTTTCCACCTGGAAGAATGCAGCATCCCATTCTGCACAGTGGTGTTGGCGGTGTCAACTGGGGTAGGAGTTTGAGTAGGCAACCCTTGGCCCTAGCCTCACTGCTTCCCCTGCTTCGATACCAAGATCAATCAACCAGAATCCCTGCCCTACCTCATGTAGTGCACCTGCTTAAGAATTGCTGCACCAAGACTCATATCCAGCTCTGCATAAATGGGCCAAATGGGTGAAATTGTACAAACTGGGCCATGATTAGTGTTAGTCCCTCCCATGTCCTGCACCTCCATCCCTACACCCACAACTCCCCAACTCACCTGAAAGATGCTTTCAGCAGTTGGGAGCACCCTGCATGTCGATGTTTTGGCAGAAGCTAAGGCTGGTCCATCACGCACAAGCGATACAAAGTGCCAGGCAATGACCATCTCCAACAAGAGAGAATCTAATCATTGCCCCTTGACATTCAGGGCATTACCATCACTGAATCCCCCACTATCAACATCCTGGGGGTTATCATTGACCAGAAACTGAACTGGACTAGCCATATAAATACTGTGGCTACAAGAGCGGGTCAGAGGCTAGGAATCCTGCGACGAGTAACTCACCTCCTGATTCCCCAAAGCCTGTCCACCATCCACAAGGCACAAGTCAGGAGTGTGATGGAATACTCTCCACTTGCCTGGATGAGTGCAGCCCCCGTAACACTCAAGAAGCTTGACACCGTCCAGGACAAAGCAGCCTGCTTGATTGGCACCACAGCCACAAACATTCCCTCCCTCCACCACCAATGCACAGTAACAGCAGTGTGTACCATCTACAAGATACAGTGCAAGAATTCACCAAGGTTCCTTCGACAGCACCTACCAAACCCATGATCACTACCATCTAGAAGGACAAGGGCAGCAGATAGATGGGAACACCACCACCTGGAAGTTCCTCTCCAAGCCACTCAACATCCTGACTTGGAAATATATCACTGTTCCTTCACTGTCGCTGGGTCAAAATCCTGGAACTCTCTTCCTAACAGCACTGTGAGTGTACCTACACCACATGGACTGCAGCGGTTCAAGAAGGCAGCTCACCATCACCTTATCAAGGGCAACTAGAGATGGGCAATAAATGCTGGCCTAGCCAATGACACCCCCATTCCATGATGAAATTTAAAAAAACATGCAGAGGAAATAAGAATTTTTCGCTCCATATTCCGTATATCTGAATGCGGTTCAGATCATTAGATAGAGTGGAGAGGTTGGAACTGTTCTCCTTGGAGAAAAGAAGGGTGAGAGGAGATTTGATGCAGGTGTTCAAAAATGAGAGGTATGGACAGAGTAGATCGAGAGAAACTGTTCCCATTGGTGGCAGGAATGTGAACCAGATTTCAGGTAATTGGCAAAAGAAACAATGGTGACATGAGGAAAAACTTCTTCATGCAACGAGCAGTTAGGATCTGGAAAGCACTGTCTGAGAGTGTGGTGGAGGCAGGGTCAATCAAGTGGTTAGGATCTGGAATGCACTGTCTGAGAGTGTGGTGGAGACAGGGTCAATGGAGTGGTTAGGATCTGGAATACACTGCCTGAGAATGTGGTGGAGACAGGGTCAATGGAGTGGTTAGGATCTGGAATGCACTGTCTGAGAGTGTGGTGGAGACAGGGTCAATGGAGTGGTTAGGATCTGGAATGCACTGTCTGAGAGTGTGGCGGAGACAGGGTCAATGGAGTGGTTAGGATCTGGAATGCACTGTCTGAGAGTGTGGGGGAGACAAGGTCAATGGAGTGGTTAGGATCTGGAATGCACTGTCTGAGAGTGTGGTGGAGACAGGGTCAATGGAGTGGTTAGGATCTGGAATGCACTGTCTGAGAGTGTGGTGGAGACAGGGTCAATGGAGTGGTTAGGATCTGGAATACACTGCCTGAGAATGTGGTGGAGACAGGGTCAATCGAGTGGTTAGGATCTGGAATGCACTGTCTGAGAGTGTGGTGGAGACAGGGTCAATGGAGTGGTTAGGATCTGGAATGCACTGTCTGAGAGTGTGGTGGAGACAGGGTCAATGGAGTGGTTAGGATCTGGAATGCACTGTCTGAGAGTGTGGTGGAGACAGGGTCAATGGAGTGGTTAGGATCTGGAATACACTGCCTGAGAATGTGGTGGAGACAGGGTCAATGGAGTGGTTAGGATCTGGAATGCACTGTCTGAGAGTGTGGTGGAGACAGGGTCAATCGAGTGGTTAGGATCTGGAATGCACTGTCTGAGAGTGTGGTGGAGACAGGGTCAATGGAGTGGTTAGGATCTGGAATGCACTGTCTGAGAGTGTGGGGGAGACAAGGTCAATCGAGTGGTTAGGATCTGGAATGCACTGTCTGAGAGTGTGGTGAAGACAGGGTCAATCGAGTGGTTAGGATCTGGAATGCACTGTCTGAGAGTGTGGTGGAGACAGGGTCAATTAAGTAGTTAGTATCTGGAATGCACTGTCTGAGATAGTGGTGCAGACAGGGTCAATCGAGTCATTCAAAAGTGAATTAGACTGTTACCTAACAAGGATGAATGTGCTGGCTTACAGTGAGAAAGCAGGAGAATGGCACTAAGAGAATTGCTCATTCGGAGAGTCGGTGCAGAGTCGATGGGCCAAGTGATCTCTTTCTGCCCTGTAAGAGCTCCATGATTCTGAGGTCAAAAAGGGCAAGGTGATCTCCTTCTGATCACCACATACTGCCCTCCTTCAGCTGATGAATCCGCTAGAATTCCTCCATGTTGAACTCCATTGGAAAAGCACTGAGGGTAACAAGGGCACAGAATGGACTCTGGGTGGGGGACATCAATGTCCGTCTCCGAGTGGCTTCGTTAGTAGCACTACTGATCAAGTTGGCTGAGATGGAGTATAATGTGAGAAAATGTGAATTTGTCCACTTTGGCTGGAAGAATAGAAAAGCAGTGCACTATTTAAATGCAGAGAGATTGCAGAACTCTGTGGTACAGAGGGATCTGAGTGTCCTGGTACATGAATCACAAAAAGTTAGTCTGCAGGTACAACGAGTGATTCGGAAGGCAACTGGAATGTTGGTGTTTATTGCAAGGAGAATGGAATTTAAAAGGAGGGAAGTTTTACTGCAGCTGTACAGGGCCTTGGTGAGACCACATCTGGAAAACTGTACAGCGTTTTGCTCCCCATATTTGAAAAAAAGACATAGTTGCATTAGAAGCAGTTCAGAGAAGGTTCACTCAACTCATTCCTGGCATGAGGGGTTTATCTTATGAAAAAAGGTTGGACATTGGAGTTTAGCATAAACTCCCATTGGAGTTTAGAAGAATGAGAGATGATCTTATAGAAACATATAAGATCTTGAGGGGATGTGATAGGGTGGATACAGGGAGGATGTTTCCACTTGTGGAGAGACGAGAATCATGGGACACAGTTTAAGAATTAGGGGTCTCCTTTTTAAGATGAAGATGAGGGGAAATTTTTTCTCTCAAAGTGTCATTAGTCTGCGGAATTCTCTTCCCCAGAGAGCAGTGGAGCCTGTTTCAAGGCTGAGTTAGATAGGTTGTTGATAGATAAGAGTATCAAGGGTTATGGGGTGCAGACGGCAAAGTGGAATTGAGACCACAGCCAGATCAGCCATTATCTTAGTGATGGCAGAGCAAACTCAACGGGCCGAATGGCCTACTCCTGCTCCGTAGTCCTGTATTCCTATGTAGCCCTGAAGGATATAGCTGCCAGACTGGGCCGGTTGCAGATGGTGAGAAAAGCAACAAGAGGGAAAAGCCTGCTTCATCTCAGCTTCATCAATCTACCTGTCACAGATCCATCTGTCCATGACCATTTAGGCCAGATTGACCACCACACAGTCCTTGTGGAGACAAAGCCCCACCTTCACACAAGGCACAAGTCAGAAGTGTGATGGAATGCTCTCCACTTGCCTGGGCGAGTGTAGCTCCAACAACACTCAAGAGCTTTGAAACCATCCAGGGCAAAGCAGCCCATTTGATCGGTACCACATCCACAAACATTCACTCCCTCCACTACCAGTGCACCATGGCAGCAGTGTGTACCATTAAAAAGATGCACTACACCTTCCAAACCCACGACCACTACCATCTAGAAGGACAAGGGCAGCGGATAGATGGGAACACCAACACCTGGAAGTTCCCTTGCAAGTCATTCACCATCCTGACTTGGAAGTATATCGCCGTTCCTTCACTGTCACTGGGTCAGAATCCTGGAACGCTCTTCATAACAGCACTGTGGGTGTACCTACACTACAGGGAGGCAGAGACATAGTGGTATTATCACTGGACTAGTATTTCAGAGACCCAGGGTAAGGAGACCCAGGGTAATTCTCTGGCATAAAAGCAAAATACTGCGGATGCTGGAATCACAGAATCACAGTGCAGAAGAGGCCCTTTGGCCCATCGAGTCTGCACTGACACATGAGAAACACCTGACCTAACTACCTAATCCCATTTACCAGCACTTGGCCCATAGCCTTGAATGTTATGACGTGCCACGTGCTCATCCAGGTACTTTTTAAAGGACATGAGGCAACCTGCCTCCACCACCCTCCCAGGCAGCGCATTCCAGACCGTCACCACCCTCTGGGTAAAAAGTTTTTCCTCATATCCCCCCTAAACCTCCTGCCCCTCACCTTGAACTTATGCCCCCTTGTGATTGACCCTCCAACTAAGGGGAACAGGTGCTCCCTATCCACCCTGTCCATGTCCCTCATAATCTTGTACACCTCGATCAAGTCGCCCCTCAGTCTTCTCTGCTCCAATGAAAACAGCTCAAGTCTATCCAACCTCTCTTCATAACTTAAATGTTTCATCCCAGGTAACATCCTGGTGAATCTCCTCTGCACCCCCTCCAGTGCAATCACATCCTTCCTATAATGTGGCGACCAGAACTGCACACAGTACTCCAGCTGTGGCCTCACTAAGGTTCTATACAACTCCAACATGACCTCCCTACTTTTGTAATCTATGCCTCGATTGATAAAGCCAAGTGTCCCATATGCCTTTTTCGCCACCCCACTAACATGCCCCTCCGCCTTCAGAGATCTATGGACACACACGCCAAGGTCCCTTTGTTCCTCAGAACTTCCTAGTGTCATGCCGTCCATTGAATACTTCCTTGTCAAATTACTCCTTCCAAAGTGTATCACCTCACACTTTTCAGGGTTAAATTCCATCTGCCACTTATCTGCCCAAGACGCTCAACCTCACTGTTAACCACCCGGCCAATCTTTGTGTCATCCGAAATCTGAAACAAAAACAAAAATACCTGGAAAAACTCAGCAGGTCTGATAGCATCTGTGGAGAGGAACACAGTCAACATTTCGAGTCCGTATGACTCATCATCAGAACTAAGGAAATAGAGAAATGAGGTGAAATATAAGCTGGTAGAGGGGGGTGGGACAGGTAGAGCTGGATAGGAGGCCAGTGATAGGTGGAGGCAAAGAAGAGATTGCCAAAGATGTCATAAACAAAAGGACAATGGGGTGTTGACGGTGGTGATATTATCTAAGCAATGTGCTAATGGGGACATTTAGGGTAGCAAGAAGGACAAGCTAGTAGCAGATGGCCCTAGTGGGGGTGGGGGAGAGGGGTGGGGATTGCCGGCAGGAGGAAACCGGGTTTGAATCCTACCATGAAATATGAATCCAATAAAAACCTGGAATTAAAAGTCTGATGAAGACCATGAAATCATTGCCAATTGTCACAAAAAACCATCTGGTTCACTAATGCCCATTGGGGAAGGAAATCTGCCGCCCTTACCTGGTCTAGCCTACAGGTGACTCCAAACCCACAGCAATATGGTTGGCTCTTAAAATGGCCTCTGAATGAATAATAAAAAAAGGGACTGCAACGGTTTAAGATAGTGGCTCACCACCACTTTATATAATTTCTCCTCCTAATTTAACCTTGGAGTCCAGGTAAATGCTGGTAAATCTATGCTGCACTCCCTCCAAGTATATTCTTCCTAAGATGTGATGCCCAGATCTGCTCTCAGTTCTCCAGGTGTGATCTAACTAGGGCTTTATTTTCAACCCTCTTGTATTCTAGTCCTATCGATAGAAAGGCCATTAGCCTTTTTGATTACTTTCTGGATCCGTCCATGACATTTTAATGACCTGATCCTCAAGTCTCTTTGCACCTTCACTGTTTCTAGCTTTCCACCATTTAGAAATTCCCCTACTCTCTCCTTTAGGCCCAAAGTGGATGACCTCACATTTGCCGACATTCAAATCCATTTGCCACAGTTTTGCCCATTCACTTAAGATATTAGTATCTCTTTGTAATTTTATGCTCCCCTTACACTCAAAGCCGCCAATGCAGTGTTATCACCAAACTTGGATATGTAGCTTTCTATCATACCATATAATTTTGTTAACAGTGAATAACTGAACTACCAACACAGATCCTGTGGGATCTTGAGGAATAAACTGACAGATTTCAGGAGGACATAGACAGATGTAGACAAATGTGAATTGATACTTTTTGGCAGGAAGAATGATGCAATATAAGCTAAATGGTGCAATATTTTAAAAGTGGTTCAAGAGGAGAGAGACCAGGGGATGCAAGTATACCAGTTGTTGATGGTGGCAGGACATGTTGAGAAAGCTGTAGAAAAAACATATGGACTCCTTGGTTTCATAAACAGATCCCAAGAGTACAAAAGCAAGGAAGTTATGCTAAACCTTCATAAGATACAGTCCAGCTGGATTATTGTGTCCAGTTTTGGACACAGCACTTTAGGAAAGATGCCAGGGACTTGAGTGGCACCAGAGATAAGGGACTTCTCTTATGTGGACTGGAAAAGCTGGGTAGTTCTCTTTAGAGTGGAGAATGTTAAGGAGAGATCTAATAGGAGTGTTCAAATCAAGAAGGGTTTTGATAGAGTAAATAAGGAGAAGCTGTTTCCAGTGGTAGGAGGGTTAGTATGCAGAGGAAATACACTTAAGATAATTGGCAAAATGACTAGAGTTGGACAAGAGGAGCCTTTTTTATATTCACCGAATTGTGATCCAAAATGCACTGCCTAAAATGATTGTGGAAGCAGATTCACCAATGAGTTTCCAAAAGAATTGGATAAGTACTTGGAGGAAGAATATTTACAGGGCTATGGGGAAAGAGCAGAGTGAGTGGGACTAATAAGATCACTTTCAAACAGCTGGCACAGGCATGACGGGGTGAATGGTCTCTTTCTATGCTGCATTAGGGTTATTCTAATACCCGAGAACTAACATATTCTCGACTGGGAGCCGACATGTCTCTTACCTGAGTGATTACACAGTGAGCAAAGGAAAAACATGTTGATTTAGGAATTGTGTGGTTATTTTGTGAAGAAATTCAGTAGTAACTTCTTTACTCAGACAGAGTGGTGAGAATGTGGAACTCACTACCACAAGGAGTAGCTGAAGGGAATGGCGTACATGCATCTAAGGGGAAGTTAGATAAACACGAGTGAGAATGGAATAGAGGATTATGCTTTTTATTAATTCATTCATAGGATGTGGGCTTCACTGGCTGGGCCAACATTTTTTGCCCATCTCTAGTTGCCCTTGAGAAGGTGGTGGTGAGCTGCCTTCTTGAACTGCTGCAGTCCATGTGGTGTAGGTACACCCAGAGTGCTGTTAGGAAAGGAGTTCCAGGATTTTGACTCAGTGACAGTGATGGAATGGCAACATATTTCCAAGTCAGGATGGTGAGTGACTTGGAGGGGAACTTCCAGGTGGTGGTGTTCCCATCTACCTGCTGTCCTTGTCCTTCTAGATGGTAGTGGTTGTGCGATTGGAAGGTGCTGTCGAAGGAGCCTTGGTGAATTCTTACAGTGCGTTGGTGATGGAGGGAGCAAATGTTTGTGGAAGGCGTGCTAACCAAGCGGCTGCTTTGTCCTGGATGGTGTCAAGCTTCTTGAGTGTTGTGGGAGCTGCACTCATCCAGGCAAGTGGGGAGTATTCCATCGCACTCCTGACTTGTGTCTTGTAGATGGTGGACAGGCTTTGGGGAGTATCCTAGCCCCTAACCTGCTCTTGTAGCCACAGTATTTACATGGCTAATCCAGTTCAGTTTCTGGTCAATTGTAACCCCCAGGATGTTCACAGTGGAAGATTCAGTGATGGTAATGCCATTGAACGTCATGGGGTGATGGTTAGATTCTCCCTTGTTGGAGATGGTCATTGCCTGGCACTTGTGTGGCATGAATGTTACTTGCCACTTGTTAGCCCAAGCCTGGATATTGTCCAGGTCTTGCTGCATTTGGGCATTGACTGCTTCAGTATCTGAGGAGTCGTGAATGGTGCTGAACATTGTGCAATCATCAGCAAACATCCCCACTTCTGACCTTATGATGGAAGGAAGGTCATTGGTGAAGCAGCTGAAGATGGTTGGGCCTAGGACACTACCCTGAGGAACTCCTGCAGTGATGTCCTGGAGCTGAGATGACTGACCACCAACAGCCACAACCATCTTCCTTTGTGCTAGGTAGTGGTCATGGGTTTGGAAAGTGCTGTCTAAGGAGCTGAAAGGATGAGGAAGAATGGGATTAGGCTTGAGTGGAATATAAATAGCAGCATGGACTGGTTAGGCTGAATGGTCTGTTTCTCTGCTGTAGACTTGGTGTAATTCTATGTAATTTGATTTGTGTCTAGGATTTATATGATGAAGATGATGAACTGAGAAAACCGAAGAAGACCCGACGGAAAATGAGCCGCACGACCTCGATGACACGGGTAATGATAGTTAAAGCTGGGCTCCTACTCCTGCTCATTGTAAATTAGTTAAAGCACTGTTTATCTCAAGCCAGCGTTCCATTGTATCACTGGGAATCGGCAGCTCTGGGTTTGGTTGGGGTACAGTATGCCGTCAACTATATCTCTGTCTAGTTACTTATTTGGGCTGGACCAGCTCATTGATCAGAAACACTTGCGCACACCATTCAAATTGAAACTTTTATACTGAGGTGAATGACATTCCCTGATGAGATGAGGTGAGGGTGAGTCATCTTGACATCAAGGCCGCATTTGACTAAGTGTGGCATCAAGGAGCCCTAGCAAAACTGGAGTCAATGGGAATCGGGGAAAACTCTCCACTGGTTGGAGTCATACCTAGCACAAAGGAAGATGGTTGTGGCTGTTGGAGGTCAGTCATCTCAGCTCCAGGACATCACTGCAGGAGTTCCTCAGGGTAGTGTCCTCAGCCCAACCATCTTCAGCTGCTTCATCAATGACCTTCCTTCCATCATAAGGTCAGAAGTGGGGATGTTCGCTGATGATTGCACAATGTTCAGCACCATTTGCGACTCCTCAGATACTGAAGCAGTTCATGTCCAAATGCAGCAAGACCTGGACAATATCCAGGTTTGGGCTGACAAGTGGCCAGTAACATTGGTGCCACACAACTGTCAGGCAATGACCCATCTCCAACAAGAGAGAATCCAACCATCATCCGTTGACATTCAATGGCATTACCATCACTGAGTCCCCCACTATCAACATCCTGGGGGTTACCATTGACCAGAAACTAAACTGGACTAGCCATATAAATGCTGTGGCTCCAAAAGCTAGGTCAGAGACTAGGAACCCTATGGTGAGTAACTCACCTCCTGGCTCCTCAAAGCCTGTCCATCATCTACAAGGCACAAGTCAGGAGTGTGATGGAATACTCTCCACTTCCCTGGATGAGTGCAGCTCCCACAACACTCAATAAGCTTGACACTGAGCAGGGCAAAGTAGTCCGCTTTATTAGCACCACATCCACAAACATTCACTCCCTCCACCACCGATACACAGTGGCAGCAGTGTGCACCATCTACAAGATGCACTGCAGGAATTCACCAAGGCTCCTTAGGCAGCACCTTCCAAACCCACGGCCACTACCATCTAGAAGGAGAAGGGCAGCAGATAGATGGGAACACCACCACCTGGAAGTTCCCCTCCAAGTCACTCACCATCCTGACTTGGAAATATATCACCGTTCCTTCACTGTCACTGGGTCAAAATCCTGGAACTCCATCCCTAACAGCACTGTGGGTGTACCTACACCACATGGACTGCAGCGGCTCAAGAAGGCAGCTCACCACCGCCTTATCAAAGGTAATTAGGGATGGGCAATAAATGCTGGCCCAGCCAGCGAAGCCCACGTCCCTTGAATGAATTTAAAAAAATAAAGGGGAAGGTAGCTCTACCGGTGCCATTTACGCTGAATTAAAGGCACAATGATAAAAAAAACACTGCTCAGTTAGCAGGAGGATAGCCGTTCCCCTGTGTCCCAGAGCGGCGCTATTGCAATGTGGATGGCGGGTATGGATTCTAGAACCAGCCTGACAGTCAGACCAGAGCAATGTGACCCCAGAAACCCAGGGCTGCACCTGTTAATTCATGGAGATGCTGTAGTATTGGCATAAACACTCTGAGTAACTGACCTCATGTTGTGGCCACTGAGGAAGGGAAGGTGAGGGGGGAGAAAGACTTAACATCTGCACACAGAAAAGTGATGTCACTTTTTTACTGGCAGGTAAAAGTTTCAATTATGAATCTTTTAATGACTTTGACTAATCAATACTCACTGCCATACACCACCTTCTTCCACTCTCCCTTGTTCCCATACCGCCCAGACTTGGCCTGCAAGGTAGAGGCAGCTTGGTGGCTATGGCACTGAGCTAGAAGGTCACCAAAAGCAACCACTTTGAAGCGGATGACTCACCACCAGCACCTCCTCAGTATGCAGAGTGATGGCCAAGTGCTGACCCTGCCAGTGCCACTTTGACAGCAAGTCAAACCAAAAGACATGTCTTTGTTCTGGGGAGCCAAGTCCACTGCCCCTAACCTGAGTCAAAAGGACGCCAAGTTCCCCTGCCCCTTCAACTCACATTTTATGGGCCACTGCAAATATTCCCAAACTTTTACCTCATTCCTCATTGAATGACGATGGTCCTTGCGATGGGGAAAGTTTGGAAGTGTACCTCATGAGCAGTGAGCCAGCGCTGAAAGATCAATGGTGTTCCCCATCGCCACCCCCATTTCATTCCAGCAATTCATACCAGAATCCCAATCAATAGCTCCAGATCCTCACAATCAAGTACAAATTCCCTATTGCTCTGCTCATGGTAAATGCCTGGCTTGCCTGAAAGGCCTGGATCAGGTATTCCTGGTATGGGTGATCAGGTGTTCCCGGTACGGGTGATCAGGTGCTCCCGGTACGGGTGATCAGGTGTTCCCGGTACGGGTGATCAGGTGTTCTCGGTACGGGTGATCAGGTATTCCCGGTACGGGTGATCAGGTATTCTCGGTACGGGTGATCAGGTATTCTCGGTACGGGTGATCAGGTGTTCCCGGTGCGGGTGATCAGGTGTTCCCGGTGCGGGTGATCAGGTGTTCCCGGTACGGGTGATCAGGTGTTCCCGGTACGGGTGATCAGGTGTTCCCGGTACGGGTGATCAGATTCCCGGTACGGGTGATCAGGTATTCCCGGTACGGGTGATCAGGTGTTCCCGGTACGGGTGATCAGATATTCCCGGTACGGGTGATCAGGTGTTCCCGGTACGGGTGATCCGGTGTTCCCGGTACGGGTGATCAGGTATTCCTGGTACAGGTGATCAGATTCCCGGTACGGGTGATCAGGTGTTCCCGGTACGGGTGATCAGGTCTTCTTGGTACTGGTGATCAGGTGTTCCCGGTACGGGTGATCAGGTATTCCCGGTACGGGTGATCAGGTGTTCCCGGTACGGGTGATCAGATTCCCGGTACGGGTGATCAGGTGTTCCCGGTACGGGTGATCAGGTGTTCCCGGTACGGGTGATCAGATTCCCGGTACGGGTGATCAGATTCCCGGTATGGGTGATCAGGTGTTCCCGGTACGGGTGATCAGGTGTTCCCGGTACGGGTGATCAGGTGTTCCCGGTACGGGTGATCAGATTCCCGGTACGGGTGATCAGGTATTCCCGGTACGGGTGATCAGGTGTTCCCGGTACGGGTGATCAGGTGTTCCCGGTACGGGTGATCCGGTGTTCCCGGTACGGGTGATCAGGTATTCCTGGTACAGGTGATCAGATTCCCGGTACGGGTGATCAGGTGTTCCCGGTACGGGTGATCAGGTCTTCTTGGTACTGGTGATCAGGTGTTCCCGGTACGGGTGATCAGGTATTCCCGGTACGGGTGATCAGGTGTTCCCGGTACGGGTGATCAGATTCCCGGTACGGGTGATCAGATTCCCGGTACGGGTGATCAGGTGTTCCCGGTACGGGTGATCAGATATTCCCGGTACGGGTGATCAGGTGTTCCCGGTACGGGTGATCCGGTGTTCCCGGTACGGGTGATCAGGTATTCCTGGTACAGGTGATCAGATTCCCGGTACGGGTGATCAGGTGTTCCCGGTACGGGTGATCAGGTCTTCTTGGTACTGGTGATCAGGTGTTCCCGGTACGGGTGATCAGGTATTCCCGGTACGGGTGATCAGGTGTTCCCGGTACGGGTGATCAGATTCCCGGTACGGGTGATCAGGTGTTCCCGGTACGGGTGATCAGGTGTTCCCGGTACGGGTGATCAGATTCCCGGTACGGGTGATCAGATTCCCGGTATGGGTGATCAGGTGTTCCCGGTACGGGTGATCAGGTGTTCCCGGTACGGGTGATCAGGTGTTCCCGGTACGGGTGATCAGATTCCCGGTACGGGTGATCAGGTATTCCCGGTACGGGTGATCAGGTGTTCCCGGTACGGGTGATCAGGTGTTCCCGGTACGGGTGATCCGGTGTTCCCGGTACGGGTGATCAGGTATTCCTGGTACAGGTGATCAGATTCCCGGTACGGGTGATCAGGTGTTCCCGGTACGGGTGATCAGGTCTTCTTGGTACTGGTGATCAGGTGTTCCCGGTACGGGTGATCAGGTATTCCCGGTACGGGTGATCAGGTGTTCCCGGTACGGGTGATCAGATTCCCGGTACGGGTGATCAGATTCCCGGTACGGGTGATCAGGTGTTCCCGGTACGGGTGATCAGGTGTTCCCGGTACGGGTGATCAGATTCCCGGTACGGGTGATCAGATTCCCGGTATGGGTGATCAGGTGTTCCCGGTACGGGTGATCAGGTGTTCCCGGTACGGGTGATCAGGTGTTCCCGGTACGGGTGATCAGATTCCTGGTACGGGTGATCAGGTATTCCCGGTACGGGTGATCAAGTGTTCCCGGTACGGGTGATCAGATATTCCCGGTACGGGTGATCAGGTGTTCCCGGTACGGGTGATCAGGTATTCCCAGAACGGGTGATCAGATATTCTCAGAACGGGTGATCAGATATTCTCAGAACGGGTGATCAGATATTCTCAGAACCGGTGATCAGATTGAACCATAGAAACATAGAACACTACAGCACAGAAAACAGGCCATTCGGCCCTTCTAGTCTGTGCCGAAATATTATTCCGCTAGTCCCACTGACCTGCACCTAGTCCATAACCCTCCAGACCTCTCCTATCCATGTATCTATTTAATTTATTCTTAAAACTTGTGAGCCCGCATTTACCACGTCAGATGGTAGCTTGTTCCACACTCTCACCACTCTCTGAGTAAAGAAGTTCCCCCTAATGTTCCCCCTAAACCTTTCCCCTTTCACCCTAAAGCCATGTCCTCTCATGGTTATCTCTCCTAATCTAAGTAGAAAGAGCCTACTCGCATTTACTCTGTCTATACCCCTCACAACTTTGTAAACTTCTATCAAATCTCCCCTCATTCTTCTACGCTCCAAGGAATAAAGTCCTAACCTGTTTAATCTTTCCCTGTAACTCAACTCCCCAAGACCCGGCAACATCCTAGTAAATCTTCTCTGCACTCTCTCAATCTTACTGATATCCTTCCTGTCGTTAGGCGACCAGAACTGCACATAATACTCCAAAGTTGGCCTCACCAATGTCTTATACAACCTCACCATAACATCCCAACTCCTATACTCAATACTTTGATTTATGAAGGCCAGTATGCCAAAAGCTTTCTTTACAACCATGTCTACCTGTGAAGCCACTTTCAGGGAATTATGTATCTTTTCTCCCAGATCCCTTTGTTCCTCCGCACTCCTCAGTGCCCTACCATTTACTGTGTATGTCCTACCTTGGTTTGACCTTCCAAAATGTAACACCTCACACTTTTCCACATTAAATTCCATCTGCCATTTTCTGGCCCATTTTTCCAGTTGGTCCAGATCTCTCTGCAACCTTTGAAAGCCTTCCTCGCTGTCCACAACGCCTCCGATCTTAGTGTCATCAGCAAACTTGCTGATCCAATTCACCACATTATTATCCAAATCATTGATATAGACAACAAACAACAATGGTCCCAGTACAGATCCCTGAGGCACACCACTAGTCACAGACCTCCAGTCTGAGAAGCAATCATCCACTACCACTCTCTGTCTTCTCCCACACAGCAAATTTCGAATCCAGTTTACAACCTCTCCATGGATACCAAGTGTCTGAACCTTCTGAACTAACCTCCCATCTGGGACCTTGTCAAAGGCCTTACTAAAGTCCATGTAGACAACATCCACAGCCTTTCCTTCATCTACTTTCTTGGTAACCTCCTCGAAAAACTCTACAAGGTTCGTTAAACACGACCTACCACGCACAAAGCCATGCTGATTATCCTTAATCAGCCCTTGGCTGTCCAAATAATTATATATCCGATCTCTCAGAACACCTTCCACTAATTTACCTACTACTGACGTCAGGCTCACTGGCCTGTAATTACCTGGTTTACTTTTGGAGCCTTTTTTAAACAACGGAACAACATGAGCTACCCTCCAATCCTCCGGCACCTCACCCGTGGCTAAGGACATTTTAAATATTTCTGCCAGGGCCCCTGCAATTCCTACACTAGTCTCCCTCAAGGTCCGAGGGAATATCATGTCAGGCGCGGGGGATTTATCTACCTTTATTCGCTGTAAGGCAGCAAGCACCTCCTCCTCTTTAATCTCTATATGTTCCATGAAACTACTGCTTGTTTCCCTTCCTTCCTTATACACTATGCCAGTTTCATGAGTAAATACTGATGCAAAAAAAGCTGTTTAAGATCTCCCCCATCTCGTGAGGCTCCACACATAGACGACCACTCTTATCTTCAAGGGGACCAATTGTGTCCCTTACTATCCTTTTACTCTTAATATACTTGTAGAAACCCTTTGGGTTTACCTTCACATTATCTGCCAAAGCAACCTCATGTCTTCTTTTTGCCTTCCTGATTTCCTTTTTTAGTATTTTCTTACATTTTCTATACTCTACAAGTACCTCATTTGCTTCTTGTTGCCTATACCTGCTATACACCTCTCTCTTCTTCTTAACCAGTTCGCCAATATCCCTTGAAAACCAAGGTTCCCTATGCCTGTTAACTTTGCCTTTAATCCTGACAGGAACAAGCAAACTCTGCACTCTCAAAATTTCGCCTTTGAATGCCTTCCACTTACTGAACACATCCTTGCCAGAAAACAACTTATGCCAATCCTCTCTTCCTAGATCCTTTCTCATTTCCTCAAAATTGGCCTTTCTCCAATTTAGAATGTCACCTCGAGGACCAGACCTATCCTTATCCATAATTAGTTTAAAACTAATGACATTGTGGTCACTGGACCCAAAAAGTTCACCTATACATACTTCTGTCACCTGACCTGTTTGGTTTCCTAATAGGAGATCAAGTATTGCATCCTCTCTCGTTGGTACCTCTATATATTGATTTAGAAAACTTTCCTGAACACATTTGACAAACTCCAAGCCATCCAGCCCTTTTACAGTATGGGAGTCCCAGTCAATATGTGGAAAGTTAAAATCTCCTACTATCACAACTTTCTGTTTCTTACATCGGTCTGCTACCTCTCTACAGATTTGCTCCTCCAATTCTCTCTGACTATTGGGCGGTCTATAATACAACCCTATTAGTGTGGTCACACCTTTCCCATTCCTCAGCTCCACCCGTATGGCCTCTGTAGACGAGCCCTCCGGGCTGTCCTGCTTATGCACAGCTGTGATATTTTCCCTGACTAGTAATGCCACTCCTCCCCCTTTCATCCCTCCCCCTCTATCACGTCTGAAACAACGGAACTCCGGAACATTGAGCTGTCAGTCCTGCCCCTCCTGCAACCAAGTCTCACTAATAGCAATAATGTCGTAATCCCACGTGCCAATCCACGCCCTAAGCTCATCTGTCTTTCCGACAATACTCCTTGCATTGAAATAGATGCACCTGAGAACATTTCTATCATGGACGGACCCTTGATTTCTGTCTATACATGCATTCCTCGCTTGACCTTTATCCTCCTCCACCTCACTATCTGCTCTAACACTCTGGTTCCCCTCCCCCTGCAAATCTAGTTTAAACGCCCCGGAGCAGCACTAGCAAACCTACCCGCAAGGATGTTAGTCCCCCTCCAGTTCAGGTGCAAACTGTCCCGTCGGAACAGGTCCCACCTTCCCTGGAACAGAGCCCAATTGTCAAGAAACATGAAGCCCTCCCTCCTGCACCATCTCCTTAGCCACGTATTTACCTGCATTATCCTCCTATTTCTAGCCTCACTAGCACGTGCACGGGTAGCACTCCTGAGATCGTAACCCTGGAGGTCCTGTCCTTCAACTTTGCACCTAGCTCCCTAAACTCTCTTTACAGGACCTCCTCCTCCTTCCTATCCACGTCATTGGTCCCTACATGGACCACGACATCTGGCTGCTCACCCTCCCTCCTGAGAATACTGAGAACTCGATCCGAGATATCGCGGACCCTGGCACCAGGGAGGCAACAGACCATCCGGGATTCTCGATCTCTCCCACAGAACCTCCTATCTATCCCCCTAACTATCGAATCCCCTATCACTACTGCTCTCCTCTTTTCCCTCCCTCCTTTCTGAGCTGAGGGTCCAGCCTCGGTGCCAGAGACGCGACCACTACAACTTGTCCCTGGTAGGTCGTCCCCACCAACAGTATCCAAAACGGTATACCTATTGTTGATGGGAACGGCCACAGGGGTGCTCTGCTCTTTCTGTCTATTCCCCTTCCCTCTCCTGACAGTCACCCAGCTGCCTGGCTCCTGACTTTTAGGGGTGACTGTCTCCCTGAAACTCCTAAACAAAAACAGAATTACCTGGAAAAACTCAGCAGGTCTGGCAGCATCGGCGGAGAAGAAAAGAGTTGACGTTTCGAGTCCTCATGATCCTTCGGCAGAATGTACTCGTCGAACGGGCTCGCCTACTGAGGTCATGAGGACTCGAAACGTCAACCCTTTTCTTCTCCACCGATGCTGCCAGACCTACTGAGTTTTTCCAGGTAATTCTGTTGTTTTGGATTTCCAGCATCTGCAGTAGTTTTTTGTTTTTATCCCTGAAACTCCTGTCTATTACTGCCTCTGCCTCCCGTATGATCCGAAGTTCATCCAGCTCCAGCTCCAGTTCCACTAACTCAGTTTCTCAGGAGCTGCAGCTGGATGCACCTTTTGCAGGTGTAGTCATCAGGGACAATTGTGCTGTCCCAGACTTCCCACATGCTGCATTCAGAGCACTCGACTGCCCCAACTGCTGCCTCCATTACCTACTCCTAATTTAATTAAAAGGACTTTACCCGGCCCTACCCCAATGGGAGCAAGCTCGTACTCAGCCTCTGCTTGCCGAAGCCTCTCGAGCCAAAGCCTCAAAGCTCCACTCCTTCACTGGGCCACTCACACACTGGCCCCTCACAGGCTGGCCGCTCCTCTTCAGTTTCCCCTCCTTTTATTTTCAATCTCCGCGCTCTTTTTCAACTGATCTGCCTTCAAGATCCGCGCTCTTTTTCAAATGTTGAGTGCAAGAGTCATTCTCCTCGATTCCCTCCTGAGTTGTGGTGACTGCGCTGACTTCTCCCAGAATGCTTCAGTCACTTCTCACCAGCGCCCTCTGTTGGATATTCCCAGAATGGGTGATCAGATATTCTCAGAATGGGTGATCAGATATTCTCAGTACGGGTGATCAGATATTCTCAGTACGGGTGATCAGATATTCTCAGTACGGGTGATCAGATATTCTCAGTACGGGTGATCAGATATTCTCAGAACGGGTGATCAGATATTCTCAGTACGGGTGATCAGATATTCTCAGTACGGGTGATCAGATATTCTCAGTACGGGTGATCAGATATTCTCAGTACGGGTGATCAGATATTCTCAGTATGGGTGATCAAATATTCTTGGTACGGGTGATCAGATATTCTCAGTACGGGTGATCAGATATTCTCAGTATGGGTGATCAAATATTCTCGGTACGGGTGATCAGATATTTGGGTTGAAAGGTTTGGGGCAGCAGGGTGATCTGATCTCTATTATACCAGCCCCAGGCTCTCGCTTTATCCTTTCCGCAGCAAAAACCTTTTCTCTATTTAGCTGATGTTCGCCCTTGTGATCTCCCTGGGCCACTTCATTTTCATCAAGCAGACCAGTGTGGATCTGCTGTTGAACATCCATCAATCTGCGTACGCTGGCTCTAGAAGGCACATGGGTTGTTGCCAAGGGATCATTCTACCTCCACTCTTTCCTGTGGTGAGACAGTCACCTCCCCACAGACGCGGGCTGAAATAAGAAGTGGGAGATTGTCCTGGTGTCCTGTCATTCTGTGGTACTACACCTTGGTGCTCGAACGCACAGTGTCTGCAGGCTAGCTATATCCTACTTGCAATGATGTGCGATCACAGCCTCAGTTCACACCCTTTCCTTTTCTCTTCCCCTCACTTAGCAACCAAACTTTAAACAGAAATTCGTTGCCTTGCTGAAGAGATTCAAAGTGACCGATGAGGTATGTATTGCTGGATCAACTGTTGGGTCAGTCTGCTTTCTTCTACAGTTCACACACTTTGAGTAAGCACAAAACACTTGATGTTGGAATGTACGGAATAGGTGATGAAAGTAGTAGCTTTTCGTTTCTCTCTTTCAAACTCTGCAACTAACTGTGGAAAACCTTCCTGCTTTATACACCTGTTTGCCTACTTCAAAGATACATTTCACAGATAAGACTTCATGATTTATCTGTTCTCAGATCCTTTAAAGAACACTTTTATTGAGAGTTTATTTGCCTAAAGATTCACTTTATACTATGGCTAATTGATCCATCTGCCAATATTCATTAGACTAGTCACTCATGAACAATGTTATCCCAATAACATATTTCCTTGTAGATAGTACTGAGACATTTGGAGGAGAACAGGATCCTTCCTTCCCCATCAGTACACTGCTATCGTCCTGCTTATCTAAGAAAACCTGTTGTTCTATGGTACAAGTCAATTCAATTATTAACCTTTAGTGCTCCAAAATGTACATGAGTTAGCTTTCCTGGGTCTTTATTTTTGTTTGTGATTCAAAAAACAAGTTCAATCAGCTTTGCCGTGAATGGTTTCTGGACGTGACATATTATTGATTTTATTCCACTTTATGTTACTGTTGAAAAGTTAACTGCTCATTTTTGGATTCCATAAATACCCCAAGCTGCTGGGAACATCCCTGATAGCTCTTAAAATACGCCCTTGGCTTCTACTGAGACACCTGAAACTAGTGTGTGCAAGTTTCCAGTCCCAATTCCTGTTATTGCTTTGAAAGCTAAGGGGAACTGTGCAGTTTGGTTCTCATTATAGAAATAACAGGGAAAGCTATAGGAGCCAGAGGAGGGATTTGAGAAACTGCGACTATCCCACTGGAGCAGGACAGCTAAGGCAGATATAGTAGAGGGTTCATAAAGTTCTGAAGTTCTGCACATCCATTTTTTAAATCACTCTACCATTGGCTGCTTTGCTTTCACCTGCTTTGGCCAAAGTTCTGCAATTCTCTCCCTATGCCTCTCTCCTCTTTTAAGATGCTCTTTAGAACCTACCTCTTGGCATTAAGATTTTGGTCATCTTTCCTGCTTTCTCCTTCTGTGCCTTGGTGTCAAAGAAAGTGCCAAAAATGTCTTTATTGGTATCACTCATGTTAAGCACCTTGGGATATTGTATTAGATTAAATGTGCTATGTAAAGGAAAGTTGTTGTTAGAGAGTCTGATTGGATTACTCCAGCAAACAGCTAGCCCAGAAATAATTGGCTGAATGGCTTCTTTCTGCCTGTGGAATTCGTTACCACAGAAAGTAGTTGAGACCAAAACATTGTATGTTTTCAAGAAGGAGTTAGATATAGCTCTTGGGGCGAAAGGGATCAAAGGATATGGAGAGAAAGTGGGAGAAGGTTATTGAGTTGGATGATCAGCCATGATCATAATGAATGGCGGAGCAGGCTCGAAGGGCCGAATGGCCTACTCCTGCTCTTAATTTCTATGTTTCTATGCTAGAAAAGTCTGGGTATCAGAAGTTTAGGTTCTGATGAAAAGTTAAGGAGTAAGATTCATTTCCTTTGGAAAAAATGTTGACTTTGATGTGTCCTAATTGAAGTTTTTAAAATTATGAAGGGCATTCACAAAGTTGACATAGGCAAATTGCTCAATGTGATAAGACAGAAATTTACAACAAAGAAGGAGACCATTTGGCCCATCATGTCTGTGCCAACCCAAAAAGAGCTTTCCAATCT
Organism: Cetorhinus maximus; assembly: GCF_964194155.1. Lineage (NCBI taxonomy): Eukaryota > Metazoa > Chordata > Chondrichthyes > Lamniformes > Cetorhinidae > Cetorhinus > Cetorhinus maximus. The sequence goes on from NW_027596151.1 coordinate 321,379, forward strand.
AATCTCTCTTTCCATCTCTTGGTCAATAGCCCTATAGGTTACAACACTTCAAGCACACATTCAAATATTTTTCAATGTGAGGAGGGTTTCTGCCTCTATCACACTTACAGGCAGTGAGCTCCAGATCCCCACCACCCTCTGAGTGAAAAACTTTCTCTTCAACTTCCCTCTAATTATTCTGTCAATTACTTTAAATCTATACCCCTGGTTACTGATAAAGGCAAAATACTGCAGATGCTGGAAATCTGAAACAAAGACAAAAGGTGCTGGAAAAACTCAGCAGGTCTGGCAGCATCTGTGGAGAGAAAGAGAGTTAACCTTTCGAGCCCGTATGACTCTGCTTCAGCTCTGAAGAAGAGTCATACTGATTTGAAACGTTAACTCTGTCTTTCTCTCCACAGATGCTGTCAGACCTGCTGAGTTTGTTCCAGCACTTTTTGTCTTTACTCCTGGTTACTGACCTGGTTATGGGTCCTTCTGATCCATTCTATTTAGGCCCCTCTTAATTTTATATACCTCAATTAAATCTACCGCAGCCTCTTGTGCACCAAACAAAACGACCCCAGCCTATCCAATCTTTCCTCATAGCTAAAATTTTCCACTCCCGACAACACCCTCATAAATTTTCTTTGTACCCTCTCTAGCATGATTATATCCTTCCTGCAATACGTTGATCAGAACTGTAAACTGTACTCTAACTGTGGCCTAACTAGTGTTCTCTACAGTTCTAACATAACTTCCCTCCTCTTATATTCTATGCCACATAATAAAGGGAAGTATCTTGTATGGCTCCTCAAACACCTTATGTCCTTATCTACCTGTTCTGCTACCTGTGGACACGCATTCCTAGGTCCCCCTATTCCTCGATATGTCTCAGAAACCTACCATATATTGCCTTGTTTGTCCTTCCCAAATGCATTATTACCTCACACTCCTTCAGTGTGAATGCCATTTGCCTCCTTTCTGTTTACCCAGCCAGTACTGAGCCCTGTGGGACCACACTGGAAGCAGCCTTCCAGTCACTAAAACACCCATCCATCATTATCCTTTGCTTCTTTTTTTTTTTGCTCGAGGGATGACTTTCAATAGATCGCAGCGAGGTAGCTGCTCTGCTACGCACGAAACCCTGAGCCAGAATCAGGTCGTCTACGAATGATTTAGCACCAGGTTCCCCACGAACATGCTATGCGTTAACAGGAGAGAGGCGGATCCTTTGCTTCCTGCCACTGAGCCAGTTTTGGATCCAAATTGCCACTTTCCCTTGGATCCTGCTGTCATTGTGGCAATTACCTTGTTAAAGACAATTGTGAGTTAAACATGTGATGGACATTGATTATCCCATCTAAATAGAATAAAAAGTTACAGCTGGAACATTTTGTGTGGAAGCAACTTGGAAGTCAGTAGCAATGAGGAGCTGTCTTGAAAATAAACCAGCTTGAACCAGAAGAGCAGCCTGGATTAATTCTTCTACCACAACCTCTTATTGTGACTAACACTGTAGTAGAGGATGAACTTTAAGCTTTGCTGATGGATTGCTGTATGTCAAGATTTCTGTCTCACTCCTCTGAGGGAAAAGAACTGCACTGTTGCTGACAACTTAAGTTATGGAATGGCAGAAGGATGGTGCAAAATTGCAAGCCTTGACTATCCACTAATTATTTCTGACTCTGCACCTTGTTAGCAATGGAAGGCTGAAGTTGAAATGTGGACCTGGGTTACTGCTACACCCTGGAAGAAGCAAGGCATGGCTTTGGCGTTCTCATTACCAGCCAAAAGTAAGATAAGCAGTAAGGTATTTTCAGAGTGGAAAGTGGATGATTTGGATCATGAAGAGGGATTAAACCTTCTGTTACAATTTTTGGATAAGTTTTACAAAAAGGATGAGTTTATTGGAAGCGGATGAAGCCTGGATGATCTTTGATAGGTTTAGGAAACCAGATGATCAGTCCATGGAAGAACATATCATGGATTTTGATAAATGGTACAGGAGACTACAGAGATTTGAACTTGAAATTCCGGAATCGGTATTGGCATTTAAATTATTGGACTGTGCTTGCATTTCCCATGTTGATAGTCTTTTAGTACTAACAGGTTCAATCCTGGGGGAAAGAACCTCTCTCCCAGATCAAATGGCTTCTTCCCTAAAAAAATTTCTGGGGAAACAGTTGTTCCTTGCCACTTTCTTAGCAGATGCGAACAACTATAACAGCTGTAAAATAAACGAGTCTTTTTCCGAATGGCAGGCAGTGACTAGTGGGGTACCACAGGGATCGGTGCTGGGACCTCAGCTATTCACAATATATATTAATGATTTAGATGAGGGAACTAAATGTAATATCTCCAAATTTGCAGATGACACAAAGCTCGGTGGGAAGGTGAGCTATGAGGAGGATGCAGAGATGCTTCAGGGTAATTTGGACAAGCTGAGTGAGTGGGCAAATGCATGGCAGATGCAATCTAATGTGGATAAATGTGAGGTGATCCACTTTGGTAGCAAAAACATGAAGGCAGATTATTATCTGAATGGCTATAAATTGAGAGAGGGGAACGTGCAACGAGACCTGGGTGTCCTTGTACACCAGTCACTGAAGGTAAGCATGCAGGTGCAGCAGGCGGTAAAGAAGGCAAATGGTATGTTGGCCTTCATAGCAAGAGGATTCGAGTACAGGAGCAGGGATGTCTTGCTGCAATTGTACAGGGCCTTGGTGAGACAATACCTGGAATATTCTGTGCAGTTTTTGTCTTCTTATCTGAGGAAGGATGTTCTTGCTATAGAGGGAGTGCAGCGAAGGTTTACCAGACTGATTCCTGGGATGGCGGGACTGACATATGAGGAGAGATTGAGTCGGTTAGGATTATATTCGCTGGAGTTCAGAAGAATGAGGGGGGGGATCTCATAGATACCTATAAAATTCTAACAGGACTAGACAGGGTAGATGCAGGAAGGATGTTCCTGATGGTGGGGGAGTCCAGAACCAGGGGGTCACAGTCTGAGGATACAGGGTAGACCATTTAGGACTGAGATGAGGAGAAATTTCTTCACCCAGAGAGTGGTGAGCCTGTGGAATTCGCTACCACAGAAAGTAGTTGAGGCCAAAACATTGTATGTTTTCAAGAAGGAGTTAGATATAGCTCTTGGGGCAAAAGGGACCAAAGGGTATGGGGAGAAAGCGGGAGCAGGCTATTGAGTTGGATGATCAGCCATGATCATAATGAATGGTGGAACAGGCCTGAAGGGCTGAATGGCCTACTCCTGCTCTTACTTTCTATGTTTCTATGTTTTTCAAAACAAGGGATGGAGGATTCAATGGTGGCCGAATTTCGAGGTCGACCAAATATTACATGAAGATTCCAACACAAAGATGGGGTTAATGACAAGAGGTCTGAAAATGGTCGTAACCTTAGCCAATTTGAGAGTCGGGACAAAAAGCACGTCTGGGACAGTGACCATCGGCGTTTAAACCCAAAAAATGCTTGGGGAATGGTTAATCGGTGTTTTCGGTGTGATTCCCAGTATCATTACGCGATGAACTGCCCACAGCAAAGGAATTGCATTTTTGAGGTGACCCACGAGATGGATTCATCTGAAACTCAAAATGATGATGGTGACTGCCATGATGGAATTCTATTGATCACTGAGAGCTTGAATCCGGTGATGAGTTTCTTGATGATAGATTCTTTCAACTGTGCAGTTCTGGTCAGTGGCTGCACTTCAACGGTGTGAGGCATGGACTGGCTTGACTGCTATCTGGAATCTCTCGATGAGGCAGACTGGCAGAAGCTCAAGGAGTATGAAAGCTCTACCTGCTTCAGGTTTGGAGATGACAATACATTAACATCTTCCAAACAGGTAGTCCTCCCTTGTAAGATAGGAGGGATCAATCTGTTTATCAGCACTGATGTGGTTTCTAGGGAGATACACTATTGTTGAGTTGATCTGCGATGACGAAGGCTCAGATGACGCTAGATATGAAGAATGATAGAGCAGTCGTGTTTGGGAAAAAATGTGGATCTACGTTTTACTCGGTCAGGCCATTACTGCTTGCCGCTAAGGAAGCCAGAGATTTCCCATCAATAAGTTCATGAAGTTTTGTTAACTGCTGAGAACGAGAATTTGGTGGACAAAAAGAAGATCATTTGGATATTACATAGGTTGCACATCCGGCGCCACAGAAACTGAAAACTCTGCTTCGAGATGCGGGAGTGGTCGATAAAGGATATGATGATCTTATTGAACAAATCACTGCTCAGTGTGAAATTTGCCTTAAATATTGCAAGACAGCACCGTGTCCTGCTGTGAGCTGCCACTAGCCAGGGAGTTTAACGATGCAGTGGCAATGGACTTGAAAGTTTGGGACAAAGATAGGGGTATTTTTTTACTACACTTCATAGAAATGGCAACCATATTTAGCCTATCCACTGTGATACAGAGTAAAGACAAAAGGACCATTGTCAATAAGGTCATCGAGAAATGGGTAGGAAAAGGATTAGGAACACCAACAAAGTTCCTCACAGATAATGGTGGGGAGTTCGTCAATGAGGAATTTTGAGATATGTGCGAAAACTTAAACATCATAGTTATGCACACTGCAGCTGAGAGTCCGTTTAGTAATGGTCTTTGTGAAAGAAACCATGCGGTAATAGATGACAGGTTACATAAAATATTACCTGACCAGCCAGATTGTAAATTGCAAACGGCACTAGCATGGGTGGTGCACACAAAGAACTCTCTGCAAATGGTTGGGGGGTACAGTCCCTACCAGTTAGTGTACGGAAGAAATCTGAAGATACCTTTGGTGTTGTTTGATGCTCTCCCTGCTCTAGAAGGGACGAGCATTAGCTCCACCTTTTCTGCTTATCTGAACGCTTTGCATGTGGGCAGAAAAGCTTTCATTAAAGCTAAGGTTTCGGAGAAAATTCGGCGGGCCCTACGGCACCGCATAAGACCATCAAGAATGCAGTTTAGACAAGGAGACATGGTATATTATAAAAGAGAAGGCTGGAAAGAGTGGAAAGGACCTGGCAATGCAATAAGGAGTGATGGGAAAAAATAATTGTGCAACACGGCAATCAAACTGTTAGGGTACATTCTTCACGGTTAATTGGTACTGACTATATCTTTACAGGCTCTGAACAGGACATAGAACACGAGGCATCATGCACTTCACACACACACACACAATCACACGAGGTAGTTAGGAGGAGCAGACGACGGCAGATACAGGGTTGACTGACTATGAACAGAGTAATACTGAGGTACAGGATAATGCTATTCATCCAAAAGGGCAACTACGTAAAGTACGAGCAAAGGTAACATACATGCCAGAAGGGACCAGTGTGTGGAGGGATGCCACCATCATAGGGAGAGCAGGAAAGGCCACTGGTAAGTACAAACATTGGCTAAATGTGCAGGCTGAAGAACAGGAGACAAGACCTATCGATTGGCAAACCGAGGTAAAGACGTGGAAAGCCAGAGAGCGCAGTATGAGTTCTGACAGTGGACGAGAAAGTGGTTGTGACCCTAGAAAAAAATCGCGGGGTTCTGCTCGCACAGGAGAAAGATCATATAGTAGTAGTCCAGAAAGAGAGAGGAATGTGAGTAGAGGCCATAGCTTAACAAGAATAGGACTAGAGAGCAAGCTAGGAATCTCAATAGGAGTAGAGTCCTTATGACCGAGGAATTCTAGTAGCTGCTAATAAATTGGAAAATAAGCTGATAAAGGAAGCCAAATGGAAAGTTAGAAAGTTGGAAGGAATTTGGGGTATATTCTGAAATACCTGACAAAGAACAGCCAGCTTTTTCTCACAGATGGATCTGTACAGAAAAGGTGCTCCCAGACGGCACATATAAGGCCAAAGCGAGATTAGTAGCCCACGCTTTGAAGAGAGACTAGGAGATCAGGATGTCAGAGTGGACTAGCCTACTGCGGGGAAAGTGAGTTTGAAGATTTTTTTTAGCTATTTTGGCATCCTATTCCTGGGAGTGCAAATCGATTGATATAAAGGCTGCATTTTTACAGGAGAAGTTTCAAAGGGAAATTTTTTTGAAACCACCCAAGAAGTCGGGGATGTAGAAGGAAAGCTATGGAAATTGAATAAGTGTGTTTATGGATTGAATGATGCATCGAGAGTTTGGTATTTTTCTGTGAGGTCTGTCCTGTTGAAAACAGGTTGCATTCAGTTAAGTGCAGACCCCGTGATGTCCTACTGGTACCATAAGGAGAAACTAGCTGAAATCTTTATCATGCATGTTGATGATTTCCTGTCAGGAGGTTCTGTAGAATTTGAACAATGGGCAATCGAGAAGATAAAGGAGTTCCTGGTTGAAAGTCAGGCTTCAGGAGCCTTTAAATACATAGGTTTAGACATTAAACATAGCAAATTAGGAGTGACATTGAATCAACAATTTTATCTAGAAAATATTAATTATATCCCAATAATTCGTGGTAGATCCTCACAAGAAGAGGATCCTGCTATCAAAGAAGAAATGGAACAGTTGAGCAGTTTGATTGGGCAGTTGAACTGGTTGTGCACTCAGACTAGGCCTGACGCTAGTTCACAGAATCTCACAGTGCAGAAGAGGCCCTTCGGCCAATCGAGTCTGCACCGTCATGTGAGCAACACCTGACCTACCTACCTCACCCCATTCAAGGCCCATAGCCTTGAATGTTATGAGGTGCCAAGTGCTCATCCAGGTACTTTTTAAATAATGTGAGGCAACCCGCCTCCACCACCCTCCCAGGCAGTGCATTCCAGACCGTCACCACCCTCTGGGTAAAAAAAGTTTTTCCTCACATCCCCCCTAAACCTCTTGTCACTCACCTTGAACTTGTGTCCCCTCGTGACTGACCTTTCAACTAAGGGAAACAGCTGCTCCCTATCCACCCTGTCCAAGCCCCTCATAATCTTGTACACCTCGATCAGGTCGCCCCCTCAGTCTTCTCTACTCCAACGAAAACAACCCAAGTCTATCCAACCTCTCTTCATAACTTAAATGTTTCATCCCAGGCAACATCCTGGTGAATCTCCTCTGCACCCCCTCCAGTGCAATCACATCCTTCCTATAATGTGGCGACCAGAACTGCACACACTACTCCAGCTGTGGCCTCACCAAGGTTCTATACAACTCCAACATGACCTCCCTACTTTTGTAATCTATGCCTCGATTGATAAAGGCAAGTGTCCCATATGCCTTTTTCACCACCCCACTAACATGCCCCTCTGACTTCAGAGATCCATGGACACATACACCAAGGTCCCTTTGTTCCTCAGAACTTCCTAGTGTCATGCCCTTCATTGAATACTTCCTTGTCAAATTACTCCTTCCAAAGTGTATCACCTCACACTTTTCAGGGTTAAATTCCATCTTCCACTTATCTGCCCATTTGACCATTCTTTCTATATCTTCCTGTATCCCAAGACATTCAACCTCACTGTTAACCACCCAACCAATCTTTGTGTCATCCGCAAACTTACTAATCCTACCCCCCACATAGTCATCTATATCATTTATATAAATGACAAATAATAGGGGACCCAGCACAGATCCATGTGGTACGCCACTGGACACTGGCTTCCAGTCACTAAAGCAGCCTTCTGTCATCACCCTCTGTCTCCTACAACTAAGCCAATTTTGAATCCCCCTTATCAAATTACCCTGTATCCCATGCACATTTGCCTTCTTTATAAGTCTCCCATGTGGGACCTTGTCAAAGGCTTTGCTGAAATCCATATAAACGACATCAACTGCACTACCCTCATCTACACACCTGGTCACCTCCTCAAAAAATTCAATCAAATTTGTTAGGCATGACCTTCCTCTGACAAAGCCATGCTGACTATCCCTGATCAAACCTTGCCTCTCCAAGTGGAGATAGATTCTCTCCTCCAGAATTTTCTCCAATAGTTTCCCTACCACTGACGTGAGACTCACTGGCCTGTAGTTCCCTGGCTTATCTCTACAACCTTTCTTGAATAGCGGAACCATTTTAGCTGTTCTCCAGTCCTCTGGCACCTCCCCCGTGGCAAGAGAGGAATTAAAAATTTGGGCCAGAGCCCTTACAATCTCCTCCCTTGCCTCCCTTAGCAGTCTGGGACACAAATCATCCGGACCTGGAGATTTGTCCACTTTTAAGCCTGCCAACACCTCCAATACCTTGTCACTCCCGATATCAATTTGCTCAAGAACCTCGCAGTGTCTCTCCCCGAGTTCCATACCTTCATCCTCATTCTCTTGGGTGAAGACGGATGTGAAGTATTCGTTCAACACTCTACCGATGTCCTCTGGCTCCACCCATAGATTGCCCCGTTGGTCCCTAATGGGCCCTACTCTTTCCCTGGTTATCCTCTTCCCATTGATATACTTATAGAATATCTTGGGATTTTCCCTACTTTTACCAGCCAGAGCTTTCTCATATCCCCTCTTTGCTCTCCTAATTGCCTTCTTAAGCTCCACTCTGCTCTTTCTGTACTCCATTAATGCCTCTGCTGATTTGCTTCCCTTGTACCTGCTAAAAGCCTCTCTTTTCCTTCTCATCATACCCAGAATATCTCTGGTCATCCATGGTTCTCTGGGCTTTTACCCCCTCCTATCACCCTCCCCATTTCCTTTTTGAACACCCCCCACTGTTACTCTGTAGATTTCCCCACTAGTAACTGTTCCCAGTCTACCTTGGCCAGATCCTGCCTTATTTTACTAAAAACCACTCTCCCCCAATCCAAAACATTTTTTTGCAACTTGTCTATTTCTTCGTCCATAACAAGCTTAAATTATACCATGTTGTGGTCGCTATCACTAAAATGCTCGCCCACCACCACCTCAGCTACCTGTCTGGCTTCATTCCCCAGTATTAGGTCCAGCACTGCGCTGTCCCTTGTTGGACCCTCTCCATATTGACCTAAAAAGTTCTGTACACATTTCACACACTCCATCCAAGCCTTTAACACTATGTCTATCCCAATTAATGTTGGGAAAGTTGAAATCACCTAATATAATTACCCTATTATTGTTTTTACACACCTCTGCAAATTGAGCACATATTTGCTCCTCAATTTCCTGCTGACTATCTGGGGGTCTATAATAAACACCTAACAATGTGGCTGCCCCTTTTTTATTCCTAAACTCTACCCACAAAGCTTCATTCGATGCCCCCTCCAAAATATCATCTCTCCCATCCCGGAATGTTGAGCTGCCAATCCTGACCCTCCCTATGACGTGTTGGAGCTGAGTACCATGATGAAACATGCTACAGTTGAGCAAGTTCTGAGAGCAAATAAAGCACTTAAAAAATTAAATTCTGAGAGATATGTGCTCAAGTTTTCAGCCTTGGGTGATCCAGAAGATACGAAGTTAGTCACTTTTAGTGATGCTTCACATGCCGATCTTCCAGATGGGTACTCTAGCACAGCAGGGTTTATCATATTCTTGGAAAGAATGAAAAATGTTGCCCACTGGCTTGGGAGGCCAAAGAAATAAAAAGGATAGTGAAAAGGACCTTAGCTGCTGAAACGCTGGCCTTGGTAGAAGCATTAGATATGGGGGTTTACTTATCCAATGTACTGACAGTAATATTACATAAAGGGCAATGTGGGAAAAGTTTGTTCGTAGAATGTTATGTTGATAACCGGTTTCTTTGGGACAACATTCATTCCACGAAAAGTATCATTGAGAAAAGGCTAAGAATAGACCGAGCCAGCATAAAAGAGATGTTAGAGAGAAGAGAGATCTCTAAGATACAATGGGTTGACACAGGTCACCAACTATATGACTGTTTTACAAAAAGAAGTGCCTGCTGTAAGAAATTATTAAATGTATTGGAAGAGGGGGATGTTATAATGATGCAATGGGGAAATAAACTTTTTTTATTTTATAATTGTTTATATATATATTTGGTAAAAGAAATATGGGAATTATGAGATGTGGAAATATGTGACATTATTTCCTTCTGTTTGTTGAAAAAAAAACTTAAAGAACACTTTTTAAAAAGTTTTAATTTAAAAAGAAAAGAGGGGAATCTGTCAATCACCTTGTTAAAGACAGTTGCTAGTTAAACTGGTGATAGGCATTAATTATCCCATCTAAATAGAATAAAAAGTTACAGCTGGAACACTTTTGTGGGGAAGCTACTTGGAAGTCAGTAGCACTGAGGAGCTGTCTTGGAAATAAACCAGCTTGAACCAAAAGACCAGCCTGGATTAATTCTTCCACCACAACCTCTTATTGTGACTAACACCTGTGAGCTTTTAATCTTCTGCCCAACCTGTTAAAAATGGTACTAAAATCCCTGGAAGACTACATACAGAGCACTACCCTATTGATCCTATTGTTACTCCCTCAAAGAATTCAACAAGTTAGTTGGACATGACCTTCCCTTAATAAATCTTTGCTGACTGTCCTTCATTTATCTATGTCTTTTTAAAAGATGATTTTTCCTGTCTCTCAGGTCTTTTTCCAATAATTTGCCCACATCTGACCGGCCTGTAATTACTCCATAGAACCATAGAACACTACAGCACAGAAAACAGGCCATTCGGCCCTTCTAGTCTGTGCCGAAATATTATTCCACTAGTCCCATTGACCTGCACCTAGTCCATAACCCTCCAGACCTCTCCCATCCATGTATCTATCCAATTTATTCTTAAAACTTAAGAGTGAGCCCGCATTTACCACGTCAGATGGCAGCTCGTTCCACACTCTCACCACTCTGAGTGAAGAAGTTCCCCCTAATGTTCCCCCTAAACCTTTCCCCTTTCACCCTAAAGCCATGTCCTCTCATGTTTATTTCTCCTAATCTAAGTGGAAAGAGCCCACTCGCATTTACTCTGTCTATATCCCTCACAATTTTGTAAACTTCTATCAAATCTCCCCTCATTCTTCTATGCTCCAAGGAATAAAGTCCTAACCTGTTTAATCTTTCCCTGTAACTCAACTCCTTAAGACCCAGCAACATCCTAGTAAATCTTCTCTGCACTCTCTCAATCTTACTGATATCCTTCCTGTAGTTAGGCGACCAGAACTGCACACAATACTCCAAAGTTGGCCTCACCAATGTCTTATACAACCTCATCATAACATCCCAACTCCTATACTCAGTACTTTGATTTATGAAGGCCAGTATGCCAAAAGCTTTCTTTACAACCTTGTCTACCTGTGATGCCACTTTCAGGGAATTATGTATCTGAACTCCCAGATCCCTTTGTTCCTCCGCACTCCTCAGTGCCCTACCATTTACTGTGTATGTCCTACCTTGGTTTGACCTTCCAAAATGTAACACCTCACACTTTTCCGCATTAAATTCCATCTGCCATTTTCTGGCCCATTTTTCCAGTTGGTCCAGATCCCTCTGCAAGCTTTGAAAGCCTTCCTCGCTGTCCGCAACGGCTCCAATCTTAGTGTCATCAGCAAACTGGCTGATCCAATTTACCACATTATCATCCAGATCATTGATATAGACAACAAACAACAATGTTCCCAGCACAGATCCCTGAGGCACACCACTAGTCACAGACCTCCAGTCTGAGAAGCAATCATCCACTACCACTCTCTGTCTTCTCCCACACAGCCAATTTCGAATCCAGTTTACAACCTCTCCATGGATACCAAGTGTCTGAACCTTCTGAACTAACCTCCCATGTGGGACCTCAGGTATACTCAGTATACCTCTTCCTCCCAACATTAGCTGTCTTCCAGAAGCCCGTCTATAACCAGAGAGGATTGGAAAATAATGGTCAGAGCCTCTGCTGTTTCCTCCCTTGCTGCTTTTTGCAGCCTGAGATACCTTACATCTGGGCCTGGGGATTTATCTATTTTAATAGATGGTAAACACCTTGATATATCCTCCTTCATGTTTCTTTAAGTATGAACTGGACAGGGAGCAAAATAGGAAGGAGCAAGAGCTGGGCTCCAGCTCTGCTTTGCTATTGAAAAACATTCAGTGAAAAGCTGAATGACTAACAGCTCCTCATCCTGACTCACTGGAAATACACCTTACATCTACACTGAGCTTTCATGTAGGAAGAAAGAAGAAAGACTTGTATTCCTATAGCACCTTTCAGGACCTCAGGATATCCCAGAGCACTTTGCAGCCAATGAAGTGCATTCACTACTGGAAGGTAGTAAACACTATGAACAAACTGTGCATAGCAAGATCCCACAAGCAGCAATGTGATAGTGACCGGATCTCTTGTTTATTTAGTGAGGTTGGTTAAGAGATAGATATTGGCCAGTACTTTCAGGAGAGCTCACCTGCTGTTGTTCAAAATAATGCTATGGGATCTTTTACATCCACCTAACAAAGCACACTGGGCCTCGGCTTGAGATCTCATATAAGACAGCACCTCTGACAATGCAGCACTGGGTCAGTACTGCACTGAAGTAGCCCTGAGATTTTTGTGTTCAAGTCTCTGGAGTGGAACTTGAACCTGCAACCTGCTAACTCAGAGGCAAGTGTGCTACCAACTGAACCGCAGCTGACACATAGCAGTACCATTGTGGACTGTCAGTCACCTTGAGTACTGATTCTGATAGCAGTGTGATTGATGTCTTTCTGATAGTTAAATTGTGCTGATTTATTTTGTGTAAGGTGCTGGACTCTGATCCTGTGGACCAGACCCAGGAAGCAGAAGAGGATCTTGACCTACTTTACGAAAGCCTGGAAGTTTACAACCCCAGTGACAGTGGCCCAGAAATGGAGGACAATGAAAGCGTTCTCAGCACACCAAAGCCCAAACTAAAGTAAGTGATAAAGACTGACTGCAGTACAGGCAGAAGAGTATGTGTGTGTTGATAAGTTCACCCTGAGTGTTGCTAGGACTTAGGAGATCTTGTGGTTTCCACCACTTCCTCTCAGTCAGAAGCTCTGAGTTCAAGTCCCACTCCAGGACTTGTTGACCATTGGAAGGAATGTTCATGATGAGGTTTAACAGATTGATAGTCAGCCTGCTAATCCTTCCCACGGTTCCTCAAAGGCAAAACGTGTGTGAAGATACAAAGGAAAAAAAAATGGAGGCTCATGGAATAAAAGGATCAATGTCAGCTTGGGTAAAATATTTTGTTGTGCTTTTTCAGACTGGAGAGTGGTAGACAGTGGCGTTCCCCAAGGGTCAAAGCTAGGACCACTGATTTTTTGACAAATATAAATGAATTGGATATTGGAATACAGAGTAAAGCTTCAAAATTTGTCAATGATACCAAACTTGGAGGGTGATACCATTTGCCTGCAAAAGGATGTAGATAGGCTAGAAGAATGGGCAGACAAGCAGAGATGGAATTAATACAGAGAAGTATGAGGTGATGCATTTTGGCAGAAGGGGAGAGACAATATTGACTTAGTAGCCCAATTCCAAAGAGTTTGCAGGGACAAATAAACCTTGGGGTGATGTGCCTATCCTTGAAGTGACAGGACATACTGAGAGAGTGATTAGCAAAGCTAATCCTTGGATCCTGAGCTTCATAAATCGAGGCATTGAGTACAAAAGCAGGGCAGTTATACTGAACCTTTATAAAGCTCTGGTTAGGCACCAACTAGAATATTGTGTCCAGTTTTGGTCAACACGCTTTAGCGAGGATGTGAGGGTCTTTGAGAAGGTGTGGAGGAGATTTACCTGAATGGTTCCAAGGATGGGGGATTTGAGCTACAAGGTTAGGTTGGAGGAGCTGGGACTTCTCCTTGGAGAGAAGGAGATTGAGGCAGATTTGATAGAGGTGTACAAGATGATGACAGATTTAGATAAGGGAGACAGAAAAAAGCTGTTCCCATTGGCTGATGGTACATGGACTTGGGGGAACACAGATTTAAGGTTTTGGGCAAGAGATTCTGTGGAGGAAAAGGATGTGTGGAAGAACTTGTTTGCACAGTGAAACCGGCTGCTTACGAGGGCGGTGGAAGTGAAAATGATTAATGATTTCAAAAGGAAATTGGACTTGAGGGAAATAAACTTGCAGGGCTATGGAGATAGAGCGGGAGAATGTGATGACTGGATTGCTTTACAGAGAGCTGGTATGGACAAGATGGATTGAATGGCTTTCTCCTATGTTGTAATGACTCTATGTGAGGCAAAGTTCAGTCTACCCAGTAAACACCTTCGGAACTGCCAGCTGCCAATTCATACCAACACATAGCTATGAGGAGCTACCTCCACTATCGATGCACATCTCCTACAGGCCACTTTTGGAATGCAGTCAACAGTGCTTAGGAACAGGAGGGCAGGGGAAGAAGACCAGCATAAAAGGACCTTTGGATCGGGAAGGGCAGCATTTGTTGTCCATCCTCGATGCCCAGACAACTGAGAGGCTCCAGAATAAGGTTCATAGTGTGGGACTGAAATTAAATGTTGGCAGGACCATCTATGATGATAGATTCCCTGCCATACCTCACATCAATGCTGTGCTCGCTGACCTATATTGCAAAACTTTAATTTTAAAGTCCTCATCCTTCTTTTCAAATCCCTCTATGGCCTCACCCTCCTTATTTCTGCAATCTTTTCCAACCCCACAACCATCAAGCTCTCTGCACTTATCTAATTCAGGCCTCTTGACTATTCCCAATTTTAATTGCTCCACTATTGGTGGCCATTCCCTCAGCTGCCTAGGCCATAACTTCTAGAATTCCCTCCCTGAACCATTCTACCTTTCCCCCTTTAAAACTACTTCATTGACCAAATTCGGTGTCATATTTTATTGATACTGCCTTGGGAACACTGGAAGTCAGTTGGGATTTTACAAGAATCAAGAGAGCCCACCAAAGACCAGATTTCATTTTCACAACTAGTAACAATGGGAATTGAACTCCTGATCCCTGGGTTATCATTGCAAAACCAAACCAATCCATAGAGAGCAAAGAAAATGAAAATGACATCAAACTCTTGACCATTCATCAATCAGAAGAAGCCTGTGTTTTAAGAACACCTTCCACAACTTCAGGAGGGCGGAAAACACCTTACAGCCAGTGAGTTACTTTTAAGTGTTGTAATATAGGAAGCGCAATGGCCAATTTGCACACAAGAAACTCCCAGAAACAGGAAAGCAATATCAGCCATAAAATCTGTTTGTGATGTTGGTTGGTTGAGGGATATATATTAACTTGGACACCAGGTAGAAGTCCACTGATGTTCTTCAAATAGTACCTTGGGATCTTTTATATCTAGCTTAGAGATAGATGGGGCCCTGGTAAAAGATCTCATTCAAATAGACACCTCAGTGCAGCACTCCCTGAGCATTGGGAGTATCAACCTGGTTATGTGCTAACAGCTCTGAAGTGGATCTTGAACCTACCCCTCTGATTCGGAGGTTAGTACAATATCCACTGACACATTTGGCAGGAATTTGCCAGGTTTCTGGTGGTGAACTGTCCACATTCAGTATTTTTATACATTACAACAGTGACTAGAGTTCAAAAAGTACTTCATTGGCTGTAAAGTGCTTTGAGACGTCTGGTGATCATGAGAGAGAGATCTGCATTTTTCTAGCGTTTTCATTTCTTTTTTGACCAATCGTTCTGTCCCTGAGAAAGTAATTTTACATTTTTGAACTGTTGTTAAATGTCTCCGTTATAATTGATTATTAGATTTTTGAAACTAATTTTTGTTAAAATAATTATTTAAAAGTTTATTCGTGTGTATGTCCCAATTTTTATTTTACTCTGTAAATGTTTTTAAAAGTGATTTGTGATTTTCGTTTCCTGGTTGGCTGTCTGTGGGTATTCTTTAATGTGATTAGCTGCTTGGATTTTGTTTGACAACACTGTCGCTCCATGCTGGAAATGCCCATAAAAGAGCACTGTCATTTGCTGCACAAGGAGAGGTAAAGTTCTTGGCACAGTGTTCTCTAGATCAATCAGCAAGACTTTCTTCAAGGTCAGTGGAGAACACCCAAAGTTTAGGTTCCTTTATCCATCACATCTTCAATAAATGGAGGACACAACACAGCTAGGTCTGTGTTTGCTTCTCTATGTATATCAAAAAAGTAACCTGTAATTTATTCTCATTCCAACAGGCCATTTTTTGAAGGAATGTCACATTCCAGTTCACAAACCGAGATTGTCAGCCTGCAGAACCATAAGAGCCAAGCGAAGGAACAACCAAGTCCAGTGAGTCTCTCTCTATATAATTGATGGACCTTCACTCCAGTCCAGTGAGTTCTCTCTATATAACTGACGGACATTCACTCCAGTCCAGTGAGTCTCTCTCTCTATAATTGATGGACATTCACTACAGTCCAGTCAGTCTCTCTCTATATAATTGATGGACCTTCACTCCAGTCCAGTCAGTTTCTCTCTATATAATTGATGGACCTTCACTCCAGTCCAGTGAGTCTCTCTCTATATAACTGATGGACATTCACTACAGTCCAGTGAGTCTCTCTCTATATAATTGATGGACCTTCACTCCAGTTCAGTGAGTCTCTCTCTATATAATTGATGGGTCGTTCACTCCAGCCCAGTCAGTCTCTCTCTATATAACTGGTGAACATTCACTCCGAGCACGTCAGTCTCTCTCTATATAACTGATTGACCTTCACTCCCAGTCTAGTCAGTCTGTCTCTATAAAACTGTTGAGTCTTCACTCCCAGCCCAGTCAGACTCTCTCTATATAGCTGGTGAACATTCACTCCCATCCCAGTCAATCTTTCTCTCTCTATTTAACTGGTGAACATTCACTCCCAGCCCAGTCAGACTCTCTCTTTATAACTGATGGACCTTCACTCCCAGTCTATTCAGTCTGTCTCTCTATTTAATTGATGATCATTCATTCCCAGCACATTCAACCTGTCTCTATATAATTGATGGACCTTCACTCACAGCCCAGTCAGACTCACTCTATATATCTGATTGACCTTCACTCACAGCCCAGTCAGTCTCTCTCTATATAACTGATGGACCTTCACACTCAGTCCAGTCAGTCTCTCTCTATATAACTGGTGAACATTCATTCCCAGCCCAGTCAGACTCTCTCTTTATAACTGATGGACCTTCACTCCCAGCCCAGTCACTCTCTCTCTATATAACTGGTGAACATTCACTCCCATCCCAGTCAGTCTCTCTCTCTATTTAACTGGTGAACATTCACTCCCAGCACATTCAACCTCTCTCTCTATATAAAAACAAAAAACTACTGCGGATGCTGGAAATCCAAAACAAAAACAGAATTACCTGGAAAAACTCAGCAGGTCTGGCAGCATCGGCGGAGAAGAAAAGAGTTGACGTTTCAAGTCCTCATGACCCTTCAGCAGAACCGAGTAAAGTTAGGAGAGGGGTGAAATATAAGCTTATATTTCACCCCTCTCCTAACTTTACTCAGTTCTGCTGAAGGGTCATGAGGACTCGAAACATCAACTCTTTTCTTCTCCACCAATGCTGCCAGACCTGCTGAGTTTTTCCAGCATTTTCTGTTTTTATTTCAGATTTCCAGCACCCGCAGTATTTTGCTTTTATCTATGGAAACTGGGCTGTCAGTGCACATTGAAAACAATAAGTCCCTCTCACAAATGTGGTAAGCAATTTCTACTCATTTTTTGTCCAGTTGAAAACAGCCATCCAAACCATGCTGGACTGTCCAATTCTAAATGGTCATCCTCGCACACAACTCCCTGCCCATTCCTTGCCTCTCGCCCTGCCCTATGACGGAGTAACCGAGCAGGATAACTGAATAGTCATTCTGACAATAACTGCATTATGTTTAGCTGCACCTGAGCCATATTTCACAGTGTAAAACTGTTGACCAAACCATGGACACTGGCTTCCTGCATTTTGACAAATTCAACTTTCCCACTCCATGGTGAACATGTGATTCAAAAATTGTTGCATGTAGAATGTACTTTCAGTGGTTGAAACTATAATTACAGCTGTGATGTCACTCGTCCCCTTCTCCCTCCACAGGCTGAATTCTGTCCAGTGGAGAATAAGAATGCGAGCAGCACCAGTCTGCAGGAAGAGGCTGCTGTCGATGCCGTATCCCTCGTAAGTATAATGTTCCAGAGCAGGTGTCGCAGTTACAGACTGTGATGGGTGACAGGGACAGTGTTACACAGACTGTGATGGGTGACAGGGATAGTGTTACACAGACTGTGATGGGTGACGGAGACTGTGTTACATAGACTGTAATGGGTGACGGAGACTGTGTTACATAGACTGTGATGGGTGACAGGGACAGTGTTACACAGACTGTGATGGGTGACAGGGATGGTGTTACACAGACTGTGATGGGTGACGGAGACTGTGTTACATAGACTGTAATGGGTGACGGAGACTGTGTTACATAGACTGTGATGGGTGACAGGGACAGTGTTACACAGACTGTGATGGGTGACAGGGACAGTGTTACATAGACTGTGATGGGTGACAGGGACAGTGTTACACTGACTGTGATGGGTGACAGGGATAGTGTTACACAGACTGTGATGGGTGACAGGGACAGTGTTACATAGACTGTGATGGGTGACGGAGACTGTGTTACATAGACTGTAATGGGTGACGGAGACTGTGTTACACAGACTGATGGCTGGCGGGGTCTGTGTAACACTGACTGCCCTGGGTGACGGGGACTGTGTTACACTGACTGCCCTGGGTGACGGGGACCGTGTTACACTGACTGTCCGGGGTGACGGGGACTGTGTAACACTGACTGTCCTGGGTGACGGGGACCGTGTTACACTGACTGCCCTGGGTGACGGGGACTGTGTAACACAGACTGCCCTGGGTGACGGGGACTGTGTTACACTGACTGTCCGGGGTGACGGGGACTGTGTAACACTGACTGTCCTGGGTGACGGGGTCTGTGTTACACTGACTGTCCGGGGTGGCGGGGACTGTGTAACACTGACTGTCCTGGGTGACGGGGACTGTGTTACACTGACTGCCCTGGGTGACGGGGACCGTGTTACACTGACTGTCCTGGGTGACAGGGACTGTGTTACACTGACTGTCATGCGTGACGGGGACTGTGTTACACTGACTGTCCTGGGTAACGGGGTCTGTTTACACTGACTCTCCTGGGTGACGGGGACTGTGTTACACTGACTGTCCTGGGTGACGGGGACTGTGTTACACTGACTGTCCTGGGTGACGGGGTCTGTGTTACACTGACTGTCCTGGGTGACGGGGACTGTGTTACACTGACTGTCCTGGGTGACGGGGACTGTTTTACACTGACTGCCCTGGGTGACGGGGTCTGTGTAACACTGACTGCCCTGGGTGACGGGGACTGTTTTACACTGACTGCCCTGGGTGACGGGGACTGTGTTACACTGACTGTCCTGGGTGACGGGGACTGTGTTACACTGACTGTCCGGGGTGACGCGGACTGTTTTACACTGACTGTCCTGGGTGACGGGGACTGTGTTACACTGACTGCCCTGGGTGACGGGGACTGTGTTACACTGACTGCCCTGGGTGACGGGGACTGTGTTACACTGACTGTCCTGGGTGACGGGGACTGTGTTACACTGACTGTCCTGGGTGACGGGGACTGTGTTACACTGACTGTCCGGGGTGACGGGGACCGTGTTACACTGACTGCACTGGGTGACGGGGACCGTGTTACACTGACTGTCCTGGGTGAAGGGGACTGTGTTACACTGACTGCCCTGGGTGACGGGGTCTGTGTTACACTGACTGCCCTGGGTGACGGGGACTGTGTTACACTGACTGTCCTGGGTGACGGGGACTGTGTTACACTGACTGCCCTGGGTGATGGGGTCTGTGTTACACTGACTGTCCTGGGTGACGGGGTCTGTGTTACACTGACTGTCCGGGGTGACGGGGTCTGTGTAACACTGACTGCCCTGGGTGACGGGGACTGTGTTACACTGACTGTCCTGGGTGACGGGGACTGTGTTACACTGACTGTCCTGGGTGACGGGGACTGTGTTACACTGACTGTCCTGGGTGACGGGGACTGTGTTACACTGACTGCCCTGGGTGACGGGGACTGTGTTACACTGACTTTCTAGGGTGACGGGGACTGTGTTACACTGACTGCCCTGGGTGACGGGGACTGTGTTACACTGACTGCCCTGGGTGACGGGGACTGTGTTACACTGACTGTCCTGGCTGACGGGGTCTGTGTTACACTGAATGTCCTGGGTGACGGGGACTGGGTTACACTGACTGTCCTGGGTGACGGGGACTGTGTTACACTGACTGTCCGGGGTGACGCGGACTGTTTTACACTGACTGTCCTGGGTGACGGGGACTGTGTTACACTGACTGTCCTGGGTGACGGGGACTGTGTTACACTGACTGTCCGGGGTGACGCGGACTGTTTTACACTGACTGTCCTGGGTGACGGGGACTGTGTTACACTGACTGCCCTGGGTGACGGGGACTGTGTTACACTGACTGCCCTGGGTGACGGGGACTGTGTTACACTGACTGTCCGGGGTGACGGGGACCGTGTTACACTGACTGCCCTGGGTGACGGGGACTGTGTTACACTGACTGCCCTGGGTGACGGGGACTGTGTTACACTGACTGTCCGGGGTGACGCGGACTGTTTTACACTGACTGTCCTGGGTGACGGGGACTGTGTTACACTGACTGTCCTGGGTGACGGGGACTGTGTTACACTGACTGTCCGGGGTGACGCGGACTGTTTTACACTGACTGTCCTGGGTGACGGGGACTGTGTTACACTGACTGCCCTGGGTGACGGGGACTGTGTTACACTGACTGCCCTGGGTGACGGGGACTGTGTTACACTGACTGTCCGGGGTGACGGGGACCGTGTTACACTGACTGCCCTGGGTGACGGGGACTGTGTTACACTGACTGTCCTGGGTGAAGGGGACTGTGTTACACTGACTGCCCTGGGTGACGGTGACTGTGTTACACTGACTGTCCTGGGTGACGGGGACTGTGTTACACTGACTGTCCTGGGTGTCGGGGACTGTGTTACACTGACTGCCCTGGGTGACGGGGACTGTGTTACACTGACTGTCCGGGGTGACGGGGACTGTGTTACACTGACTGTCCTGGGTGACGGGGACAGTGTTACACTGACTACCCTGGGTGACGGGGACTGTGTTACACTGACTGTCCTGGGTGACGGGGTCCGTGTTACACTGACTGTCCGGGGTGACGGGGACCGTGTTACACTGACTGTCCGGGGTGACGGGGACTGTGTAACACTGACTGTCCGGGGTGGCGGGGACTGCGTAACACTGACTGTCCTGGGTGACGGGGACTGTGTTACACTGACTGCCCTGGGTGACGGGGACCGTGTTACACTGACTGTCCTGGGTGACGGGGACTGTGTAACACTGACTGTCCTGGGTGACGGGGACTGTGTAACACTGACTGTCCTGGGTGACGGGGACTGTGTTACACTGACTGCCCTGGGTGACGGGGACTGTGTTACACAGACTGTCCTGGGTGACGGGGTCTGTGTTACACTGACTGCCCGGGGTGACGGGGACTGTGTTACACTGACTGTCCTGGGTGACGGGGACTGTGTTACACTGACTGCCCTGGGTGACGGGGACTGTGTTACACTGACTGCCCTGGGTGACGGGGACTGTGTTACACTGACTGTCCGGGGTGACGGGGACTGTGTTACACTGACTGTCCTGGGTGACGGGGTCTGTGTTACACTGACTGTCCGGGGTGACGGGGTCTGTGTTACACTGACTGCCCTGGGTGACGGGGACTGTGTTACACTGACTGCCCTGGGTGACGGGGACTGTGTTACACTGACTGTCCTGGGTGACGGGGACCGTGTTACACTGACTGTCCGGGGTGACGGGGACCGTGTTACACTGACTGCCCTGGGTGTCGGGGACCGTGTTACACTGACTGTCCTGGGTGACGGGGACCGTGTTACACTGACTGTCCTGGGTGACGGGGACCGTGTTACACTGACTGTCCTGGGTGACGGGGACCGTGTTACACTGACTGTCCGGGGTGACGGGGACCGTGTTACACTGACTGTCCTGGGTCACGGGGTCTGTGTTACACTGACTGTCCTGGGTGACGGGGACTGTGTTACACTGACTGTCCTGGGTGACGGGGTGTGTGTTACACTGACTGCCCTGGGTGACGGGGACTGTGTTACACTGACTGCCCTGGGTGACGGGGACTGTGTTACACTGACTGCCCTGGGTGAAGGGGACTGTGTTACACTGACTGTCCGGGGTGACGGGGACTGTGTTACACTGACTGTCCGGGGTGACGGGGACTGTGTTACACTGACTGCCCTGGGTGACGGGGACTGTGTTACACTGACTGTCCGGGGTGACGGGGACTGTGTTACACTGACTGTCTTGGGTGACGGGGTCTGTGTTACACTGACTGCCCTGGGTGACGGGGACTGTGTTACACTGACTGTCCTGGGTGAAGGGGACTGTGTTACACTGACTGCCCGGGGTGACGGGGACTGTGTTACACTGACTGCCCGGGGTGACGGGGACTGTGTTACACTGACTGTCCGGGGTGACGGGGACTGTGTTACACTGACTGTCCGGGGTGACGGGGACTGTGTTACACTGACTGTCCGGGGTGACGGGGACTGTGTTACACTGACTGTCCGGGGTGAGTGGGACTGTGTTACACTGACTGTCCGGGGTGACGGGGACTGTGTTACACTGACTGTCATGGCAAGGAGGATTTGCCTTTCTGCTTTAACAACTTTTCCTTAATCAATTTTAATGGACCTCTTATTTCATGATCATAGATCAATTCGAATTGACTAAATCTAGTCGATTCATTCGGAGAATCTCTGATAGCAAATATTAAGCAACCTAATTGTTTGTCCCAATCCTTTGGGTATTCATGACAACAAGTCTTAATCATGGTTTTGAGAGTTTGATGGTGTCTCTCTAAAGCTCCCTGTGTCTGTGGGTGATAGGCCGCAGACTTTCGTTGTTTGATACCTAAACTGCTGATATGTCCTGGAAAATTTTGGACATGAAGTTAGAACCTTGGTCAGATCGTATTTCAGTTGGTGGCCATAATGAGTGGAAAATCTGAGTTAATTTTTCCACTACTACCTTAGCTGTAATTCCCCTTAAAGGAATGGCTTCTGTAATTCGGGTGGTCATATCCATGAGTGTAAGGATATACAGATGTCCTGCTTTCGTTTTGGGTAATGGTCCTACACAATCTTCTAATACCCGACTGAATGGTTCTTCAAAAACTGGTATGGGTATCAAAGGTGTTGCTTTGATTACATGTTGAGGTTTACCTACTACTTGACTTGTATGACTTGTTCTACAAAATTGCACAACGTCCTTATGAAGTCTTGGCCAGGTAAAATGCCTGTTTATCGATGCTTGGGTTTTCCGTATTCCTACATATCTTGCCATAGGGATTTCATGTGCTACTCGTAATGTCTCCTAATGATATTTGGGCAGTGCCACTATCTCATGAACAACTGTCCATTCCTCATCTGCAGGTCTGTGAGGGTGTCTCCATTTCCTCATCAGAACTCCGTTTTTAATGTAATAGCACTCCGGAACTTCTTCCACCTCAGCTTCAGTGTGAGCTGACTGTGCTAACTTGTTTAACTCTGGATCTGCTTTCTGAGCCTCAATTAATGAAGACCTGCCAAACACTTCCTTTAAATTATCCTCATCCTAAAGAAAGTTTCAGCTACTTTAACATTTGCTCGTGGTATCACTTTGACCTCTGGTGAAGGACTTTGTTTAGCCATTGCTCTGGTTACCACACACGATGGAAAAATACCAGGAACTTGCTCTTGTAACTGCTCCGTCTCTTTAGCCTCTCTCAAACTTTCTGTAATGATGAATGTAGCTATAACCTTCACTCCTGCCAAATCTTTCCCCCAGAGTAAATCAACTCCATCCACGGGTAATTTCTTAACCACTCTTACCACCACCGATCCAGACAACAAATCGCACTCTAATTACATTTTGTACAATGGAATTGGGATATACTCTCCACTTATCCCAGTTACCAATTTTATTGAACACTCTGGAGGGAAAACTAGGTCCTTCTCCGGCAAAAGAGTTTGAGTAGCTCCTGTGCCCCTTAATATAGTTATGGGTTTAGCTGCATCTTTTGTTGAAAAAGGGGTTATCTTCCCTTTAGACAAAATCCCTTTATATCTCTCATCTACCTTATTCACATCACCTGCATTCACAGCAGTGTTTACCTCCAGATCCTTATTTGTAGTTAAAGCTACAATTTGATTGGTAGCTCTTTCTTTTTGAGTTCCCTTTTCAGACTCACTCTTACGAACTCTACTAAGCCCCATGGGCTTCCCTCACAACTTCCAGCATTCTGAATGAATGTGTCCCACTTTATTACAATAGAAACACTTAGGCCTTCAAGTTTCACCTCCACCCTCAGTACCTTCCTTCCTGATCTGGGGTGAGATCTCAAGGTATTCCCAGCTATCCATTCTTTACCCTGGCTACTTGACTTCCTTTCACACTCCCACTTTCTATCCTTTTCAAATTTATGGGGGTAATGGGAAAAAGGTTTAGTTTTATGGATCATAATCGTCAGCCGTTACTGCTGCCTGTCTAGCAGTTGTAACGCTTTGGTCTTCAACATGGGTTCTTAATACAGAAGGTGGGGAGTTTTTAAATTCTTCCAAGAGAATGGTTTCTCTGAGAACTTCATAGGTAGTTTCAACTCCTAATGCTCGTATCAACATGTCAAAACTACTTTGCTTAATCCTTTCAAATTCAATGTAGGTTTGCCCAGGCTGTTTCCTTAAATTTCAAAACTTTTGTCCATATGCTTCAGGGATCAACTCATGCACTCAGAATAGGCCTTTTCACCACATCATAATCCCTAGAAACTTCCTCCGACAGTGAAGCATAAATTTCCTGTGGTCTACCTGTCAATTTGCTCTGAATGGGCAGTGTCTGTTTTCTTTTGGTCAGTTCATCTGTTTAGCTATCTTCTCAAATGAAATAAAGAATGCTTCAACATCCCTTTCCTCAAACTTTGGAAGAGCTTGTACAAATTTAAACATCTCCGCACTGGGTACTGATTTGGAAATAAGTCCTGCCTCACCTACGGGTGTCTCTTTTTTAACTGTCAGCATTTTAAGCTGGAATTCTCTCTCTTTTTCTCTTTCTTCCTTTTCTAACTTCACCATTTCTAACTCCCTTCGAAATGTACTCTCTCTTTACTTTTCTTTTTCTTGTTCTGCCCCTTCTGCCTGTTCCCTGTGGAATGCCCCTTCTCTTTCCTTTTCTTTTTCTTTCTCTGCCCTTCTTTTTCTGCTGCCTCTAGTACCAACTTTTTTATTTGCAACTGAATTTGAGCCCATTCCAATAAACCACCCCTTGGAGAACTCGGTCTATCGGGTATTCCTTCCAATTTTAAATGCTGTGCCATCTATTCGATTATCTCTACCTTACTAGCTTTGGCAAGTAATCCTACTCTTAATTTACTTGCCAATTTGATTAACCTGGCTTTTGGGATCCCCTTGTAAAATCATCAGGGACATTTCTTCCACTTTCAGAAAAGCATTAGCAGTTTCCAGTGCCATCTTATTTTTGATAGTACAAACCTGGTGTTTCCTTTTAGCTTTTATTACATACTAAATCTGCACCCAAATCGTCGCTGTCTTTTGTTCTAAAATATCCCAGACCCAAGCCCCCGAACTTCGCCATGACTCACTGGGGATAGTGCACTGTAATATCAAGCCCCACTGCTCTCCGAGCTGCGACAAGGTGAAAAATTTGATCAAATCACCAGATTGCCCCAATTCAACCTGACTGTTTCATTGAGGTTAACAGAAAACGAGCACCAGGTTTGTAAACTTAATAAGTAAATAACTGTTTATTGACCAAACTGTCGTGAACCAGTGGCAAAAGAAAGAAATATGAACTGCTAATTTCTAACACCATAATTTAAACTCTGCCCCTTTCTTAAATTCCTATGCACGCACGCACACACACACACACACACACACACAGCCACACACGCACACACACACATAAGACACACAAAACATGGATTTTAAGGGTGGAATAAAACAGTTCAGTAGCACCAATCCTGAGTACAGGATTCAATGGGTTGATTTTGATTGATGTCTTCCAAATTTCTTTCCGTTCTTATTGATGACACGAGATGGTCTTCCAGCACTTTCAGCATTTAGTTCACTGGTTGAGCACTTCCCTTTCAATGTCTCTAACAGTGATTTTCCGCTTTGCCTCTTGATAGGGATTTTCATAGGGAGAGAGCAGGTTATAGAGAAATGAGTAGAAAAAGCCAGCTAGCTATTAATGTGGAATTACTGGAATCTTCCACACAAAGGAAAGAGAGGTTTTAGGTCTTGTTCCATTCAGGCTACGAGCTAATCGGCTTCACTGCCCTCACACAAAAACCTGGTCACCAGATCAGGAGCCAATTAAAACTCTGTTGCCAGGCAGCTCCATTGGTCCAGAACTCCTTTCCGGCACCATCTTGTCTTTCATGGCACACTCTGTTCCAGGACTGCAACAATGTGTATATATCTCATCCTGTTTCAGTGGACATATCTCTCAAACTGCAGCCATTGCAATCCCAACCCATAGTCCAACAGAAAATAAAAAGATATGTTCTTTACAGCAAAATGAGGGTGTCAGCGACTGTGTTACACAGACAGTGATGGATAACAGGGCCTCTGTTATACAGACAGTGATGGGTGACAGGGACTGTGTTACACAAAGTGTGATGGGTGACAGGGTCTGTGTTACACAGACTGTGATGGGTGACAGGGCCAGTGTTACACAGACTGACTGTGAGAGATAATAGGGACTGTGTTACAGACACTGTAATGTGTGACAGGGATTGTGATGGTTACAGGACCTGTGTTACACAACCTATGGGTGGAATTTTCTGTTCTGGAGACAAGGACTGTATTTTCCGGCCCCACCCACCGCCATGATCGTACAGACCCACCGAAAGTCAATGGACTTTTGCCTGGGCTGCCGAATCTCCCTCGGCGGATCCCACCACTACGGGGCTGGAAAGTCCCGGCCAAAGTCTGGTGCCGGGCGGGAAACCTGGTGTGATTCCTGCTGGTTGGCACGTCGGGTTCTCACGCTAGATCATCTGCTTTTCAGCTCATTAATTATGCATCAGCGAGGAGCTCGATGAATCCCATGGCTGGGCGGGCAGCGATTTGTCCAGCCCGTCGTTACCTCATGGCTCAAAAGACCTGGCGCCATATTTAAATGGCACCCACACACACATTCACTCTCGGCAGCCCAGAACTTTTTGTGGTGAAGACAAAAATAGCCCCAAGATGAAATTAGCCCTCTGCCCCCAAGTTCTGCAACAAGTGCCTGGAGAGACTCTTCCAGGCAGTGCAGGACAGGCAGGAGATCCTCTACCCTCAGGATGGGAGCCAGAAGTCCACCAACCTCACAACACCAGCCTGGAGAGATCACCACCAGAGGGAGATCAGCACCTGCGGACCTCAGAGGAGGACCTCCAGCAGTGCAGGAAGAGGATGAATGATCTCATCTGTTCCGCCAGGGTAAGTCAATCTTCTCCTCACTCCAAACTCACACTCTCATAAGGTCATCAGGCAGTCTAAAGGTTACAATCAACAGGGCTGTCACACACTAGCAGCAGAAGGGACATCAGCACTGATTGTCTGACAGGCATTTTAACATCGCCGTCTCCTGTAAGATCCTGCACAAATGGCGCCGTCAGCCCTCACCGGGTAGGACTCAGCACACACAGCAGGCACACATGCTTCAGAATTCCTCTTTCATCCGTGGTGCTCACACCCAATTCATCTGTCTTTATGCAGGACAAAACCTCCTGAAACAAAAAGGAGAGATTGCAGACTGGAGGGAGGCTGAAATTGAGGCCACTCTCCCGCTAGGAGGGGCAGGCGACAGAGCTCGCCAGGGAGGACACAGACTGTTCCTGCATGGAAGGTGAGATTGGTCTCTCCCTACAAGCCAGTGTCTGCCTTGCTAATCATTATCTCTTTTCTCTGTTCCAGACACTAGCAAGGAAAGGTGGAGGAGGAGCTCCAGCAAGTGCCTCAGCCCCAGCCCATCTTGGATGAGCAGGGTGAGGAAGCATCTGAGGAAGACCTGTCATTGCATTTACCTGCACCCCCCCACCAGCACAGATACACACACCTCAGCAGGCCCTAGTTCTAGATTAGGCTTGGGGGTCACTATCCAGTAAGCAGCTCACAGACATGTGTCCAAATCGGATGGAGGAAGTGTCAGCTGAGGTCTCTGACACTCGGACGACTGCTGGAGACCAGGCCACTGCTGAGTCTGATGACAAGCCTCTGGAATCTGCCCTCAGGGAAATGTTGGAGCTCCAAAGGCAGGCAGGGAACAGCAGGCAGTGTCGCCAGAGGCTGTCAGCAGATTAGACCGAAGGGTGGAGGAGCCTATCTGCATTTTGTCTGATGTCATGGCTCTGACATACAAGTGCATCAAAGTTTCCATTGGAAGGGTGGCGACTGTCTTGGAAACCCAGGTCCAACAGTTTCTGCCGGATATACTCTCTGGACACCATTGCTCCAGCCATGAGTGGGATCCATCAGTGGCTAGATGAGAGGGGGACAGGGCACCTCAACCTCTTTCCAGGTAGCCCATCTCCTCAAGGAGTCAGGGAGGGGCCCTCAGCCACCCATAGGAAGGACTGTCAGCTGGACACACTGGGCCATCCACCCAAGACACTCTTAAGGTTGTCCAGCTGCTCTAAACACCCTCTGCCTGTGACCCCATCAACTCCAGCAGGTCAGGCCTAGGATGATACCACTGCCTCAGAGCAAGAGGCCATTATCAGGCCAGGGCCCTCCAGGCCTTGGGCCTCCAGAGATCGTCCACCAAGGTCATCTCAGACAACAGGACATAACAGTCAGAAGGCTGCCTCCACTACTGCTGCAGATGTCAGGGATGCACCTAGACATAGCAGTAGGGTTAGGAAAATCAAGAAGTATTGAGAGCACAATGGTGGCATGTATGTTCACTTAGTGTATATACTTTGCACCTTTGTAAATCTATTTTAACTCTATCCCTAAAAGTCTCAGGTTCTAAATGGCCTTTCCATGTGATGCAAAGTTCAAAGGTCATCCAAGGATAACAGATCCCCCCTCCCCACATCCTCCAGTATCTCCCATTGCATCCCACAGGTCTATGTTGTCTCCCTCAATCTCAGCTCAGTCAGCCACATTAATGCCACATAAGGAAGATTGACAAGGCCAGATCCTACATGAACATGGTGTTTGGACAATGTTTATGTAAGCCTTGCATCAGAGGATCATATACTGTGCCCTCATGAATATAGTTCTTGGAAGTTTATTTATTATCCTGCAGCTGTACCAAATTCTGTTCTCTATAGGATATAGGTATTTATCGCAAGCTGCCTTGGAGTCATTCCAACCAAATGCACTTGTCAATGGCCTCCATGTGATGACTGTCAAGTTTGGGTTAAAGTTTAATTAATCGTAAAGGACCTTAGCAAGTCAGGAGTGTGATGGAATACTCTCTACATGCTTGGGTGAGTGCAGCTCCAACAACACTCAAGAAGCTGGACACCATCCAGGACAAAGCAGCCCACTTGATTGGCACCACATCCACAAACATTCATTCCCCCCACCACCAACACACAGTAGCAGCAGTGTGTACCATCTACAAGATGCACTGCAGGAACTCACAAAGGCCCCTTAGACAGCACCTTCCAAACCCATGACCACCACCATCTAGAAGGACAAGGGCAGCAGATAGATGGGAACACCACAACCTGGAAGTTCCCCTCCAAGCCACTCACCATCCTAACTTGGAAATATATCGCTGTTCCTTCACTGTCACTGGGTCAAAATCCTGGAACTCCCTCCCTAACAGCACTGTGGGTGTACCTACACCACATGGACTGCAGTAGTTCAAGAAGGCAGCTCACCACCACCTTCTCGAGTGTAATTTTAGAGACCCAGGGTAATGCTCTGGGGACCTGAGTTCGATGGTAGATGGTGAAATTTGAATTCAATAAAAATCTGGAATTAAAAGTCTGATGATGATCACAAAACCAGTGCCAGTTGTAGTAAAAACCCACCTGGTTCACTAATGACCTTTAGGGAAGGAAATCTACTGCCCTTACCTGGCCTGGCCTACATGTGACTCCATACCCACCCACCAGCAATGTGGTTGACTCTTAAATGCCCTCTGAACAAGAGCAATTAGGGATGGGCAATAAATGCTGGCCTAGCCAGCGACGCCCATGTCCCATAAATGAATTAAAAAGTCTTTCTTGACTGCCCGCAGCATTAAATCGTTACCACCTTTATGGCAGAATCCTAATTCCCACTCCCCACATGCATGATGCAAAGCAATGGAAGTAGTTTCCACTTGGTGCCTCTTGAAATGTCTGCTGGACAGGAATGAAGTGTGTGCCTAGCCTCATGATGCTGGCCTATTACATGTGAGGATGCTAGTTCACACCTGAGGGTCTAGCTGATGTGGTTTTACAGAATCTCTGTGCTAGGTCTTATAAGGCGAATCGACATGGATCTCTGAACGTGACAGTGCCATCAGGCATGAGGCTTCCTTGTACACATCACATTCTGGTAGAATGAAAATGTGGAGGACTGTAAATGGGATGAGAGCGAAATTCCTGCACATTTCCTGAGTGCTCTTCAGTATTTACAAAGATACAAAGTTATCTTTAAATGCTGTGTCGACATTGACTGGGCCAAATCTCTCCCAGATGCCAAGACAATGTTGGACATGAACTTGGGAAGCTTCTGATGAATGCAGGGTCGTGAGTGCTTCTCACTGATCAGACGATGGTCCTGCTGAAGCAGTCTCTAAGCACACAAAAGTAACCTGGCTCTCAGGCTCGCTTCCATGCTGTAGAGTGACAGATCACTGTGTCCGGAAGAGCGATGTCATCCTGGGGGTTCAGTGTCAGGATGAGGCCTCACCATTGATCGTGCATGAGAGGTAGGTAGCCTTTGGAGAGATGCCGTGCTGTGCAGATTTAGATCCATCTTCAGACGGTCAAGTAATAACCAGTGACTGATGACGTTCCTCTCTGAGGCAGCTTTCAATGCTCTTGGCATGTTGCCATGAGTGCATTGATGTTTGTAGTGGCCTTCCTGCCTCTTGAAGACCGCCACAGGCACTGAAACGTAGGCACAATGCTTGAAAGGAAAGCAACATGTCTACTTGCTTCAGATGGAGCGTTTCAGATTGATTGCTGGTGGATTCTTATCCATTATCCCATTACAGAATGTCCACATGCTCCTTAGGCTGCTTAACCTTCCAAGCATGAGGCCATCATGACACATGATTGTGACTACTCAGTCTGAGATTGATGTTCTTCATTGAGATGTTGAAGATTATCAAGAAGGTGTTGATGTCTACCCTGCATTGAAGGGACAGATGAAATGCGCTCGTATGAGCTAGTCTTAACCTTCATTGCCCTGGAACTTTGTCACTATAAGGGTCTCACGGGCACATCTGCCGTGTCTTGCCCATGCAATGGCCTCTAGAGTCATAGGGTTATACAGCACAGAAACAGGCCCTTTGGCCCATTGTGTCTATGCCGGCCATCAAGCACCTATCTATTCTAATCCCGTTTTCCAGCACTTGGCCCGTAGCCCTGTATGCTATGGTGTTTCAGATGCTCATCTACTTCTTAAATGTTGTGAGGGTTCCTGCCTCTACCATCCCCTCAGGCAGTGTGTTCCAGATTCCAACCACCCTCCGGGTGAAAAACTTTTTTCCTCAATCCCCTCTAAACCTCCTGCCTCTTACCTTAAACGTATGCCCCCTGGTTATTGACACCTCCGCTACGGGAAAATATTTCTTCCTATCCACCCTATCTATGCCCCTCATAATTTTGTATACCTCTATCAGGTCCCCCCTCAGCCTTCTATGCTGTAAGGAAAACAACCCCAGCCTATCCAGTCTCTCTTCATAGCTGAAACGCTCCAGCCCAGGCAACATCCTGGTGAATCTCCTCTGCATCCTCTCCAATGCAATCACATCCTTCCTATAGTGTGGTAACCAGAACTGCACACAGTACTCCAGCTGTGGCCTAACTAGTGTTTTATACAGCTCCAATATAACCTCCCTGCCCTTATATTCTATGCCTCGGCTAATAAAGGCAAGTATCCCACATGCCTCCTCAACCACTGTGCTACTGCCTTCAGGGATCTATGGACATGTACACCAAGGTCTCTCTGATCCTCTGTACTTCCTAGGGTCCTACCATTCATTGTGCATTCCCTTGCCATGTTAGTCCTCCCAAAATGCATCACCTCACACTTCTCAGGATTAAATTCCATTTACCACCGCTCTGCCCATCTGTATCGCCCTGTGCCTCACCCATATCCAAGTATGAGGGGCTTCTTCTGTATATCCTGGGTTGTGCGAAACGCCTCCATGGAATTTGTCTCTCCTCCTCAGCATCTGGGTCTTCATGGGGCCTCACTGGCCCAAATTCCTCAGGGCGAGGCTCTTCCCTGAGCCCTGCCAGACGGTAACGTCTTCTCTTCCTTAGTCACGTCTAAGCTATGAAGAAGGCAGCTTTGGCTACAGCCTGCGTTCGGCACTCCTCCTTGTTTCTGTGGACAAATAGATTAGAGACATGATTGCACCTTACCCTGCAATGATCACCTTCCACCACCAAGCCAGAAAGCCATTGTGAAGCGCTCGGGCTGCTCTCATTCCATACATGCCATCCACAGGTCTACCCTTGAAGCTGAAGCACATCCTGAAGGTGCTGAGCACACCCCTCTCCTGACATGACAGCACATTCACAAAGAGGCTTGGATCTGGGTGAGTACCGCCATGTGCTATCAACCCAAGCCATGGCACATTGTCAGGCTGCTTCCTTTTGACTAGAGTGCAGCCCAGCCTTACATTGATGACTACAAGCATTCGGCCCTGGAATCCATGAGCATCCTAACTACAATGTGCAAGGTTGTCTGGAGCATGTTGCATTTGTCCTACAGTCATGCCTCCCGAATAGTTTGATCCTTCTTCCCTTTCCACATTTCTCTGTGACAGACAAATGGTTATTCAGACCAAATCAAACTTTGCCCCAAGCCCTGAGGAATTCCAGCATGAATCTGCACCACGGGTTAAGGTGGCCAGATCCTTCAATTGTCATTTGACTCATTTTAACATATCTCAGCTGAGCCTTGCTCTCCATGTCTTCAGCTGCTAATTGTTAGGGTGCCCCTTCAATCAACCCAAAAGTGCAGTAGTCGACTTCTCCCATGTGCCTCAGACCCATTCCTTGGTGATTTTTTTTCCAATTCCAACCACCTCCTCTTACTGTCCAAGTCCCTCCTACCCACCTCGGTCCTCACTCTTCTGCCTCCCCCTGTAACCATGGAGCCCATTGTCATTGTTGACAATATTCCTGTCCTCCCCGAACCATTTTCTGTCGATGTCCCAATGCTGCTGTTGACCTCACCCAACCCCATCTTGAGGCCATACGCACAGTGACCTTCAGGGACTGTCCCATGAGACCATTGACTATCTCCGCCCCGCCCCCACCCCACCACACCCCCCCAACCCGCTTACTGACCATTTCCCATTTTACAGGCTGCAGATACCTCCACTGACTGTGATAGTGCCATCTGGTGCCCAATACCAAGCCAAGAATCCCCAGGACCCAAATGTATGAGCAACTGACCACACTGTGAATAGCATGTTGTGCACAGACAGGCTTTCCCCCTCCCTGCACCAGGACCATGGTCTGTGCAGCCCCAGGACCACGAGAGTATGAGGCGTGAGTTGGCAATGATGGATTGGGGAACCTTACTAAAAGGGTTGACAGTGGACAGGCAATGGCTAACATTTAAGGAACGTATGCATGAATTACAACAATTATTCATTCCTGTCTGGCGCAAAAAGAAAACAGGAAAGGTGGCTCAACCATGGTTTACAAAATAAATTAGGGATAGTATTAGATACAAAGAGGAGACATATAAAATTGCCAGAAAAAGCAACAAGCCTGAGGATTGGGAGCAGTTTAGAATTTAGCAAAAGTGGACAAAAAGATTGATCAAGAAGGGGAAAATGGAGTTTGAGAGTAAACTTGCAGGGAACATAAAAACTGACTGTGAAAGCTTCTATAAATACGTGAAGAGAAAAAGATTAGTGAAGACAAATGTAGGTCCCTTACAGTCAGAAATGGGGGAAATTATAATGGGGAACAAAGAAATGGCAGAAGAATTGAACACACATTTTGGTTCTGTCTCCACAAAAGAGGACACAAATAATTTCCCAGAAATGTTAGTGAACCAAGGGTCCAGTGAGAGGGAGGAATTGAAGAAAATCAGTATTAGTAAAAAAATGGTGCTAGAGAAATTAATGGGGTTAAAGGCTGTAAAATCCCCGGGGCCTGATAATCTACATCCCAGAGCACTAAAGGAAGTGGCCCTGGAAATATTGGATGCATTGGTGGTCATCTCCCAAAATTCTATAGACTCTGGAGCAGTTCCTACAGATTGGAGGATGGCAAATGTAACCCCGCGATTTAAAAAAGGAGGGAGAGAAAACACAGAAAATTACAGACCAGTCAGCCTAACATCAGTAGGGGAGAAAATGCTAAAATCTATTATAAAAGACATGGAAACAGAACACTTGGAAAATATTAACGGGATTAGACAAAGTCAGCATGGGTTTATGAAAGGGAAATCATGCTTAACTAATCTACTGGAATTTTTTGAGGCTGTAACTAGTAGAATAGATAAGGGAGAACCAGTGGATGTGGTGTATTTGGATTTCAAGAAGGCTTTTGATAAGGTCCCAAATAAGGGCTTAGTGGGAAAAATTAAAGCACATGGGATCTGGGGTAAGATACTGGCACGGATTGAGAATTGGTTGACAGACCAGAAACAGAGAGTGGGAATAAATGAGCCTTTTTACGGGTGGCGGTGACTAGTGGGGTACCACAGGGTTCAGTGCTTGGGCCCCAGCTATTCAGTATATATATAAATGACTTGGATGAGAAAACCAAATGCAGTATTTCCAAGTTTGTTGATGACACAAAACTGGGCGGGGCTGTGAGGAGGATGCAAGGAGGCTTCAGGGTGATTTCGACAAAATGTCTTTACATTCTGTACCTGACAATGTGATCCACACAGCCCCAGGACTGTCTTTACATTCTGTACCTGACAATGTGATCCACACAGCCCCAGGACTGTCTTTACATTCTGTACCTGACAGTGTGATCCACACAGCCCCAGGACTGTCTTTACATTCTGTACCTGACAGTGTAATCCACACAGCCCCAGGACTGTCTTTATATTCTGTACCTGACAGTGTGATCCACACAGCCCCAGGACTGTCTTTACATTCTGTACCTGACAATGTGATCCACACAGCCCCAGGACTGTCTTTACATTCTGTACCTGACAATGTGATCCACACAGCCCCAGGACTGTCTTTACATTCTGTACCTGACAGTGTGATCCACACAGCCCCAGGACTGTCTTTACATTCTGTACCTGACAATGTGATCCACACAGCCCCAGGACTGTCTTTACATTCTGTACCTGACAATGTGATCCACACAGCCCCAGGACTGTCTTTACATTCTGTACCTGACAATGTGATCCACACAGCCCCAGGACTGTCTTTACATTCTGTACCTGACAGTGTGATCCACACAGCCCCAGGACTCACTTTACATTCTGTACCTGACAATGTGATCCACACAGCCCCAGGACTGTCTTTACATTCTGTACCTGACAATGTAATCCACACAGCCCCAGGACTGTCTTTACATTCTGTACCTGACAATGTGATCCACACAGCCCCAGGACTGTCTTTACATTCTGTACCTGACAATGTGATCCACACAGCCCCAGGACTGTCTTTACATTCTGTACCTGACAATGTGATCCACACAGCCCCAGGACTGTCTTTACATTCTGTACCTGACAATGTGATCCACACAGCCCCAGGACTGTCTTTACATTCTGTACCTGACAGTGTGATCCACACAGCCCCAGGACTGTCTTTACATTCTGTACCTGACGGTGTGATCCACACAGCCCCAGGACTGTCTTTACATTCTGTACCTGACAGTGTGATCCACACAGCCCCAGGACTGTCTTTACATTCTGTACCTGACAGTGTGATCCACACAGCCCCAGGACTGTCTTTACATTCTGTACCTGACAGTGTGATCCACACAGCCCCAGGACTGTCTTTACATTCTGTACCTGACAGTGTGATCCACACAGCCCCAGGACTGTCTTTACATTCTGTACCTGACAGTGTGATCCACACAGCCCCAGGACTGTCTTTACATTCTGTACCTGACAGTGTGATCCACACAGCCCCAGGACTGTCTTTACATTCTGTACCTGACAATGTGATCCACACAGCCCCAGGACTCACTTTACATTCTGTACCTGACAATGTAATCCACACAGCCCCAGGACTGTCTTTACATTCTGTACCTGACAATGTAATCCACACAGCCCCAGGACTGTCTTTACATTCTGTACCTGACAATGTGATCCACACAGCCCCAGGACTGTCTTTACATTCTGTACCTGACAGTGTGATCCACACAGCCCCAGGACTGTCTTTACATTCTGTACCTGACAATGTGATCCACACAGCCCCAGGACTGTCTTTACATTCTGTACCTGACAATGTGATCCACACAGCCCCAGGACTGTCTTTACATTCTGTACCTGACAGTGTGATCCACACAGCCCCAGGACTGTCTTTATATTCTGTACCTGACAGTGTGATCCACACAGCCCCAGGACTGTCTTTATATTCTGTACCTGACAGTGTGATCCACACAGCCCCAGGACTGTCTTTACATTCTGTACCTGACAATGTGATCCACACAGCCCCAGGACTGTCTTTACATTCTGTACCTGACAATGTGATCCACACAGCCCCAGGACTGTCTTTACATTCTGTACCTGACAGTGTGATCCACACAGCCCCAGGACTGTCTTTACATTCTGTACCTGACAATGTGATCCACACAGCCCCAGGACTGTCTTTACATTCTGTACCTGACAATGTGATCCACACAGCCCCAGGACTGTCTTTACATTCTGTACCTGACAATGTGATCCACACAGCCCCAGGACTGTCTTTACATTCTGTACCTGACAGTGTGATCCACACAGCCCCAGGACTCACTTTACATTCTGTACCTGACAATGTGATCCACACAGCCCCAGGACTGTCTTTACATTCTGTACCTGACAATGTAATCCACACAGCCCCAGGACTGTCTTTACATTCTGTACCTGACAATGTGATCCACACAGCCCCAGGACTGTCTTTACATTCTGTACCTGACAATGTGATCCACACAGCCCCAGGACTGTCTTTACATTCTGTACCTGACAATGTAATCCACACAGCCCCAGGACTGTCTTTACATTCTGTACCTGACAATGTGATCCACACAGCCCCAGGACTGTCTTTACATTCTGTACCTGACAATGTAATCCACACAGCCCCAGGACTGTCTTTACATTCTGTACCTGACAGTGTGATCCACACAGCCCCAGGACTGTCTTTACATTCTGTACCTGACAGTGTGATCCACACAGCCCCAGGACTGTCTTTACATTCTGTACCTGACAATGTGATCCACACAGCCCCAGGACTGTCTTTACATTCTGTACCTGACAATGTGATCCACACAGCCCCAGGACTGTCTTTACACTTCTCCCTGCTCTTCATTTAACCACCCCCTGCCCCAGTTATGTGTCTACGTCCACAGACTGTGACGGGTGACCGGGCTTGTATTACACAGACTGTGTCAGGTGACATGGCCTGTGTTACACTGATTGTGACGGTTGACAGGGCCTGTGTTACACTGACTGTGATGGGTGAGCCGGCCTGTGTTACACTGACTGTGACGGGTGACAGGGTCTGTGTTGCACTGATTGTGACGGGTGACAGGGCCTGTGTTGCACTGACTGTGATGGGTGAGCGGGTCTGTGTTGCACTGACTGTGATGGGTGACCGGTCCTGTGTTGCACTGACTGTGATGGGTGAGCGGGTCTGTGTTACACTGACTGTGATGAGTGAGCGGGTCTGTGTTGCACTGACTGTGATGGGTGAGCGGGTCTGTGTTGCACTGACTGTGATGGGTGAGCGGGTCTGTGTTGCACTGACTGTGATGGGTGAGCGGGTCTGTGTTGCACTGACTGTGATGGGTGAGCGGGTCTGTGTTACACTGACTGTGATGGGTGACCGGTCCTGTGTTGCACTGACTGTGATGGGTGAGCGGGTCTGTGTTACACTGACTGTGATGGGTGAGCGGGTCTGTGTTACACTGACTGTGATGAGTGAGCGGGTCTGTGTTACACTGACAGTGATGGGTGAGCGGGTCTCGTTACACTGACTGTGATGGGTGAGCGGGTCTGTGTTGCACTGACTGTGATGGGTGAGCGGGTCTGTGTCGCACTGACTGTGATGGGTGAGCGGGTCTGTGTCGCACTGACTGTGATGAGTGAGCGGGTCTGTGTTACACTGACTGTGATGGGTGAGCGGGTCTGTGTCGCACTGACTGTGATGGGTGAG
Source organism: Cetorhinus maximus (assembly GCF_964194155.1). NCBI lineage: Eukaryota > Metazoa > Chordata > Chondrichthyes > Lamniformes > Cetorhinidae > Cetorhinus > Cetorhinus maximus. The sequence continues at coordinate 359,837 of NW_027596151.1, forward strand.
CGGGTCTGTGTCACACTGACTGTGATGGGTGAGCGGGTCTGTGTTGCACTGACTGTGATGGGTGAGCGGGTCTGTGTTACACTGACTGTGATGAGTGAGCGGGTCTGTGTTGCACTGACTGTGATGGGTGAGCGGGTCTGTGTTACACTGACTGTGATGGGTGAGCGGGTCTGTGTTACACTGACTGTGATGGGTGAGCGGGTCTGTGTTACACTGACTGTGATGGGTGAGCGGGTCTGTGTTACACTGACTGTGATGGGTGAGCGGGTCTGTGTTACACTGACTGTGATGGGTGAGCGGGTCTGTGTTACACTGACTGTGATGGGTGAGCGGGTCTGTGTTACACTGACTGTGATGGGTGAGCGGGTCTGTGTTGCACTGACTGTGACAAATGACAGGGTCTGTGTTACACCAACTGATGGGTGACAGGGCCTGTGTTACACAGTCTGTGCAGTGTGACAGGGCCTGTGTTACCCAGTCTGTGCAGTGTGACAGGGCCTTTGTTACACAGACTGCGATTGGTTTCGGGGCCTGTGTTATACAGGCTGTGAAGAGTGACAGGGCCTGTGTTACACACACTCTGGCAGGTGACAGGGCTTGTATTACACACACTCTGACGGGTGACAGGGCGTGTGTTATACAGACTGTGATGGGTGACAGGGCTTTTATTACATAGACTGTGACTGGTGACCGGGCCTGTGTTACACAGGTTGTGAAGGGTGACCGGGCCTGTGTTACACTGATTGTGACGGGTGACAGGGCCTGTGTTACACTGATTGTGACGGGTGACAAGGCCTGTGTTACACTGACTGTGACTGGTGACCGGGCCTGTGTTACACTGACTGTGACGGGTGACAGGGCCTGTGTTACACTGACTGTGAAGGGTGACAGGGCCTGTGTTACACTGACTGTGATGGGTGACAAGGCCTGTGTTACACTGATTGTGACGGGTGACAGGGCCTGTGTTACACTGATTGTGACGGGTGACAGGGCCTGTGTTACACTGATTGTGACGGGTGACAGGGCCTGTGTTACACTGATTGTGACGGGTGACAGGGCCTGTGTTACACTGACTGTGACTGGTGACCGGGCCTGTGTTACACTGACTGTGACGGGTGACCGGGCCTGTGTTACACAGACTGTACGGGTGACAGGGTCTGTGTTACACTGATTGTGACGGGTGACCGGGCCTGTGTTACACAGACTGTATGGGTGACAGGGTCTGTGTTACACAGACTGTGATGAGTGCAAGGGCCTGTGTTTCACAGTGACGTGTGACAGGGCCTGTGTTACACAGACTGTACAGGTGACAGGGCCTGTGTTACACAGACTGTACGGGTGACAGGGTCTGTGTTACACAGACTGCACGGGTGACAGGGTCTGTGTTACACAGACTGTGACGGGTGACAGGGCCTGTGTTACACAGACTGTATGGGTGACAGGGTCTGTGTTACACAGACTGTGATGAGTGCAAGGGCCTGTGTTTCATAGTGATGTGTGACAGGGCCTGTGTTACACAGACTGTACGGGTGACAGGGTCTGTGTTACACAGACTGTGACGGGTGACAGGGCCTGTGTTACACAGACTGTATGGGTGACAGGGTCTGTGTTACACAGACTGTGATTAGTGCAAGGGCCTGTGTTTCACAGTGACGTGTGACAGAGCCTGTGTTATACAGACTGTGACGAGTGACAGGGAGTGCATTACCCAGACTTTTTTTTTGTTTCTTGGATGTGGGCATCACAACAAGGCCAGCATTTGTTGCCCATCCTTATTTGTGAAGTTGAGGATGAGCTGCCTTCTTGAACTCCTTCAGTAGGTGTGGTGCTTATCGTAGCAGGGGTTTGATAGAACTAAATTGTGCCCAAGTTACATATTTGATGGGGAATGAGTTAACACTTTTCAGGGAAACAAGATGCAGTGTGTATCTCATCTGTATGTAGAGTCCATTATGCAGTTGTAGATGGTGATATCTGTGTTACATGGACCATTAGAATAATGGTGGCAATACATGCGGAAGCTGAATGGCTGGCAATTGGTATTTCTGATTCCTCACTAGGATCTAGAGGAAGAGGAAGCCATAGCTGGAGATGGGAATAACTGGGAAGCATCTCTGGAGAAACTGCCACCATTAGGCAAAATCACAAAAACTGAATCGCAGGTTATTGTATCTCCCAGGTAAGGAAATACGAACAGAGCAAGGGACAAATATTATTCTGTCAACCAAACACCAACCCTTTAGGATAGAACCTCATTTCATCAGCACACTTTCTCCATCCAGCCCCATGAATCTCCGTGCCACCTCGTCCCTACCACACTCAACGCCACCTCGTCTCCAGCACACTCAACACCACCTCATCTCCACCACAATCAACCCCACCTCGTCCAGCACACTCAACCCCACCTCGTCCAGCACACTCAACCCCACCACACTCAACCCCACCTCATCCCCAGCACACTCAATGCCACCTCATCCAGCACACTCAACCCCACCTCGTCCAGCACACTCAACCCCACCACACTCAACCCCACCTCATCCCCAGCACACTCAACCCCACCTCATCCCCAGCACACTCAACCCCACCTCATCCAGCACACTCAACCCCACCTCATCCAGCACACTCAACCCCACCTCATCCCCAGCACACTCAACCCCACCTCGTCCCCACCACACTCAACCCCACCTCGTCCAGCACACTCAACCCCACCTCATCCCCAGCACACTCAACCCCACCTCATCCCCACCACACTCAACCCCACCTCGTCCAGCACACTCAACCCCACCTCGTCCAGCACACTCAACCCCACCTCGTCTCCACCACACTCAACCCCACCTCATCCAGCACACTCAACCCCACCTCGTCCAGCACACTCAACCCCACCTCGTCCACCACACTCAACCCCACCTCGTCCAGCACACTCAACCCCACCTCGTCCAGCACACTCAACCCCACCTCATCCCCACCACACTCAACCCCACCTCATCCCCACCACACTCAACCCCACCTCATCCCCACCACACTCAACCCCACCTCGTCCAGCACACTCAACCCCACCTCGTCCCCAGCACACTCAATGCCACCTCGTCCAGCACACTCAACCCCACCTCATCCCCACCACACTCAACCCCACCTCATCCAGCACACTCAACCCCACCTCGTCCAGCACACTCAACCCCACCTCATCCCCACCACACTCAACGCCACCTCATCCCCACCACACTCAACCCCACCTCATCCAGCACACTCAACCCCACCTCGTCCAGCACACTCAACCCCACCTCATCCCCACCACACTCAACCCCACCTCATCCCCACCACACTCAACCCCACCTCGTCCAGCACACTCAACCCCACCTCGTCCCCACCACACTCAATGCCACCTCATCCAGCACACTCAACCCCACCTCATCCCCACCACACTCAACCCCACCTCATCCAGCACACTCAACCCCACCTCGTCCAGCACACTCAACCCCACCTCATCCCCACCACACTCAACCCCACCTCATCCAGCACACTCAACCCCACCTCGTCCAGCACACTCAACCCCACCTCATCCCCACCACACTCAACCCCACCTCATCCCCACCATACTCAACCCTACCTCATCCCCACCACACTCAACCCCACCTCATCCCCACCACACTCAACGCCACCTCATCCCCACCACACTCAACCCCACCTCGTCCAGCACACTCAATGCCACCTCGTCTCCAGCACACTCAACCCCACCTCATCCCCACCACACTCAACCCCACCTCGTCCAGCACACTCAACCCCACCTCGTCCCCACCACACTCAATGCCACCTCATCCAGCACACTCAACCCCACCTCATCCCCACCACACTCAACCCCACCTCATCCAGCACACTCAACCCAACCTCGTCCAGCACACTCAACCCCACCTCATCCCCACCACACTCAACCCCACCTCATCCAGCACACTCAACCCCACCTCGTCCAGCACACTCAACCCCACCTCATCCCCACCACACTCAACCCCACCTCATCCCCACCACACTCAACCCCACCTCATCCCCACAACACTCAACCCCCACCTCATCCCCACCACACTCAACGCCACCTCATCCCCACCACACTCAACCCCCACCTCATCCCCACCACACTCAACGCCACCTCATCCCCACCACACTCAACCCCCACCTCATCCCCACCACACTCAACCCCACCTCATCCCCACCACACTCAACCCCCACCTCATCCCCACCACACTCAACGCCACCTCATCCCCACCACACTCAACCCCCACCTCATCCCCACCACACTCAACGCCACCTCATCCCCACCACACTCAACCCCACCTCATCCAGCACACTCAACCCCACCTCGTCCAGCACACTCAACCCCACCTCATCCCCACCACACTCAACCCCACCTCATCCCCACCACACTCAACCCCACCTCATCTCCAGCACACTCAACCCCACCTCATCCCCACCACACTCAACCCCACCTCATCCCCACCACACTCAGCGCCACCTCGTCTCCAGCACACTCAACGCCACCTCATCTCCAGCACACTCAACCCCACCTCATCCCCACCACACTCAGCGCCACCTTATCCCCACCACACTCAACCCCACCTCGTCCACCACACTCAACCCCACCTCGTCCAGCACACTCAACCCCACCTCATCCCCACCACACTCAACCCCACCTCGTCCAGCACACTCAACCCCACCTCATCCCCACCACACTCAACCCCACCTCATCCCCACCACACTCAACCCCACCTCATCCCCACCACACTCAACCCCACCTCATCCCCACCACACTCAACCCCACCTCATCCAGCACACTCAACCCCACCTCATCCCCACCACACTCAACCCCACCTCATCCCCACCACACTCAACCCCACCTCATCCCCACCACACTCAGCGCCACCTCGTCTCCAGCACACTCAACGCCACCTCATCTCCAGCACACTCAACCCCACCTCATCCCCACCACACTCAGCGCCACCTTATCCCCACCACACTCAACCCCACCTCGTCCACCACACTCAACCCCACCTCGTCCAGCACACTCAACCCCACCTCATCCCCACCACACTCAACCCCACCTCGTCCAGCACACTCAACCCCACCTCATCCCCACCACACTCAACCCCACCTCATCCCCACCACACTCAACCCCACCTCATCCCCACCACACTCAACCCCACCTCATCCCCACCACACTCAACCCCACCTCATCCAGCACACTCAACCCCACCTCGTCCCCAGCACACTCAATGCCACCTCGTCCAGCACACTCAACCTCACCTCATCCCCACCACACTCAACCCCACCTCGTCCAGCACACTCAACCCCACCTCGTCCAGCACACTCAACCCCACCTCATCCCCACCACACTCAACGCCACCTCATCCCCACCACACTCAACCCCACCTCGTCCAGCACACTCAACCCCACCTCATCCCCACCACACTCAATGCCACCTCGTCCCCACCACACTCAACCCCACCTCATCCCCACCACACTCAATGCCACCTCGTCCCCACCACACTCAACCCCACCTCGTCCCCACCACACTCAACGCCACCTCATCCCCACCACACTCAACCCCACCTCATCCCCACCACACTCAGCGCCACCTCGTCTCCAGCACACTCAACGCCACCTCGTCTCCAGCACACTCAACGCCACCTCGTCCCCACCACACTCAACCCCACCTCATCCCCACCACACTCAACCCCCACCTCGTCTCCAGCACACTCAACCCCACCTCGTCCAGCACACTCAACCCCACCTCGTCCAGCACACTCAACCCCACCTCATCCCCACCACACTCAACGCCACCTCATCTCCAGCACACTCAACCCCACCTCATCCCCACCACACTCAGCGCCACCTTATCCCCACCACACTCAACCCCACCTCGTCCAGCACACTCAACCCCACCTCGTCCAGCACACTCAACCCCACCTCATCCAGCACACTGAACCCCACCTCATCCCCACCACACTCAACCCCACCTCATCCCCACCACACTCAACCCCACCTCATCCCCACCACACTCAACCCCACCTCGCCCAGCACACTCAACCCCACCTCGTCTCCAGCACACTCAGCCCCACCTCATCCCCAGCACACTCAACCCCACCTCATCCCCAGCACACTCAACCCCACCTCATCCAGCACACTCAACCCCACCTCATCCCCACCACACTCAACCCCACCTCGTCTCCAGCACACTCAACCCCACCTCATCTTGCACACTCAACCCCACCTCGCCCAACACACTCAACCCCGCCTCATCCCCAGCACACTCAACCCCACCTCATCCAGCACACTCAACCGCACCTCATCCCTAGCACACTCAACCCCGCCTCATCCCCAGCACACTCAACCCCACCTCGTCCAGCACACTCAGCCCCACCTTGTCCCCAATTCTGTTATGGTCCCCAGCTGAGGTTACCACTGGATAAGCCTGATCCCAGGGTGGAACCCATATTAATAAATCCTAACTTTTATTTGTTTGTTTAGATGCATGGGGAGGGGCTACTGAACAAAGTCACCAGTGTCAGCTGATCAACTTATAACAAAAGCACAAAACAATTTGACCTTTTCTTAACTCGCAAATACAGAAATACAAATCAAACTTAAACTTTAAAGCTACAACTCAATCCTAACACCCACAACTACAAATATAACTTACTTAAACTATCTCTGTTTCAACACCTCTCCCTTTGGAGGAAAGAAAGCTTCACAACAGTGGAGGTTTCTTTCCAATGGACATCCATCTGCCTCACACAAACATAACATCATAAACCTGGAAACCAGCTTATTATCTATTGTACAAATAAATTTTCCATTTGCTTCACAACTACACATCTTATTGTACCATTACAAAAACGTACTTAAACAATGTCAATAAATGTAACAACATTAGCAGAATTTGTACATCGTAGCATGATCATAATTTTCCTCTTATTCCCAGTCTTTAATTCAGCAAAGAATGTTTCATTTAAGTCTATAGCCCAATTGTCCTTTTTGTTCATTGTAGATGTAATTCCATCCTCAAGCTCATTTTCCAAACTCAAGTGTGGTAAATTCTCAATTCGATTTAGCAAAGTCAAAATGACATTTTTGTGTGTAAACGTCTCATTTCTTCTCTGGTCAAAATCTAATTTTGCCATTTCAAAGATGTTATTGAGATGTTTTTTATGTTCACACAAAAGGGTTTCGTATTCCTGTTTCGTTTGATTTTTAAGCTTTTTATGATATTGTTGTTTCTCCAGAACCCATTTCAAACAGGCCTTTTCCACTTTTTTTAAATTCATTCACAGGATGTGGACGTCGCTGGCTGGACCAGCAATTTTTGCCTATCCCTAGTTGCCCTTGAGAAGGTGGTGGTGAGCTGCCTTCTTGAACCCCTGCAGTCCATGGCGTAGGTACACCCACAGTGCTGTTAGGGAGGAGGCAAAGTCTCCCTGTGGAGTTTCATAGTTTGTTCTAACCCTTCAACTCTTTTACATAACCCACAAACTATATCATTCCAGGTTTTGAATGGTCTTTTGCAAATCATCCAATTGCCTGGATTCCAACTGCTGTATTTTGTATATCAGCTCCGGCAATCACCTGTAAATCAGTGTTTCTGGTCATTGACTTTTCCAGACCATTTTGTGATTTCAGTCTTTTTTGTTGGCAATTCTTGATTTCCAATTCTACAGGCACTTCAGTTGTTTTCATATTGTCCATTACTGAGGTTAATATACCAGTAATTTTACTTGGATCAGTTCTTTGCTCAACTGGACCACAATTCGGCAAAGATTTTTTATTCACAGGAACAACTTTGGAACTGTGACACTCCATACCACATATCTTCCCCTCCATTTTCTCCAGTTCGCACTGAAGTTCAAGAATCCCGACCAAGTTCTAACAGTTCGTTAGTTTTGCTTTTTAATTCCGCGTTCAACCAGTTATTCTGATTTACCAAGAATTCCTTTTCCTGTTCAAGGCACTTTCCATATTTCATAGCAACTATTGATGCTTGAAGTTCATCAAGTTTTAACTGAAGATTGACCTTTGTTAAATTTGCTTCTACAAGTTTATCATTTAGACATTTCAAGTCCTCAGTCAAGTATTCTACTTTCTGTAACTGATTCTCATTTGTTCTCAAATTCTCTTCTTTCATTAGCAAATTCCTCTTTCAAACGTGAAAGTTGGTTTTCTACATTAATCAGGTTTTTCTTCAATTGCTTGTTAGCGGAAATAAGTGTTTCAATTTTGGCCACAGTAGTTTTCTGAAGATGGTTGTGTTATGGCAGACAGATGGTAAATGCCAAGCTGCCCAAATCCCAGAGGGAAACTTGAAGCAGATGCCACAACTATTTTTGCAATTTGTACTTATTTCAAGATGCGGGCTTTGAATTCAGTAAAAAGAAGGCCCCCAAGACTTATAGGTTTCTTACAAAACCGAACTAAACCTTTATTAATAGAAAAAATGATTTCAAACACTTACAAATTACTATGATAACTTCTAAATCCCCAGTTAATCTAACTCCCAGTTACACTTTCATTAAGGCGACAGTAAGATGCAGATTTTAAAAGACCCAGGCAAAGAAACGCAAGACCCTGAACAATCCAATTCAAAATGAATTTTCTCAGCTTCAGTTCTTTGTAGACAGCAGCTTGAGGCGTAGATGCTGAAGGCTTTTTCACACTTGTTTTAGACCTTAGAATGCCTGCCCGCACACTCAGCCTTCTCTCCTTTATACATATTTTCCCCTTTGAATGCAAATTCGCAGTGTTTCACTATGTCTTTGGACTTTTATCTCTCTAATAATGAAATCTATCATAGTACCAATTTTACCAGTAATCTTTGGGAAAAAATAAACACACTGTTTCTTAACTTCTCTTGACTAGGTGTAATATTTCACTCCCTCTTTTGAATTCAATCTAGTCTGGCTTATTTAAAAATGCAATTGTTCCCTTTACACCTCACATCCTAAAACTTCCCCCATGTTTACCTACTTATTTCAAACCTAGCTTGTTTTCTATTACATCAAAGCCTTCAGACCAGCTGCCTTTAATGCAATTAAATCACACACACAGACTATTACTTTACATTACAATAAATTCCAATAACATTATGAAAATTATTATATTTTCCTGGCAGTTAAGATCACCATCAATTGCCTGCTGCAATACAGCCGTTGCCACATTACTGCCTCCACTAGCCAAATCACTACCCAGAGTAAAATCTACCCCTTCAACAGGTGATTTGGGAATAATTCCCACCGTAACAATTCCATTTACAAAGTGATTTTATGAGCCGGGCTCATAAATTCCATTAATATCCCTTATTAGTACTTTTTGCTTCATAAAACTAGCTGGAACACAAATTGTATCATCAGCCACCATCAATGATTGATCTGCCCCTGTACCTCTCAAAATTTTAATCGGTTTACTTGTTTTGTTGGAGGAGTAAGGGATCACTTCTCCCTTTGACATAAAACATCCAGACCCTCTGTTAGCCTGACTTCCTTCACCAGCAATCAAAGAAGAATTCTTCTGACTATCCTGAACCATATCCCCCTTCCCTGTATGTTCTGAAGGAACACGTTTCACCAGTACCATTGCTACAATTTTAACAATCATTTCCTTTTCTGATGCAACCTTTACTGAGGACTCCTTAGCCGTTCTTACTACTGCAATAGATCTACCATTTAATCTCCAGCAACCTGCCCTAACATGTCCTACCTTGTTACAATGGAAACACTTCAGCTTTTGAATGTCACTGCCTTCCTTTCTGGTTTGAGGAGAAATTGCATGAGAATTCCCAACTGTCCCCCTTCTTCCCTGGCTACTTGCTTTCCTTTTGCCTCCCGAGCTTCTATCCTTCTCGGAATTATGGGTGTGATGGAAAAAGGATTTAGATTTATGGACCGGTTCATAATCATCAGCCATCTCCGCTGCCTGTCTAGCAGCCTTAACTCTCTGGTCTTCAACATGGGTCCTAACTACAAGAGGAAGTAAATCTTTAAATTCTTCCAAGAGAATTATTTCCCTAAGAGCTTCATATGTTGTCTCTACCTTTAATGCAATTTAATCCAACAGTCAAAATTACGTTGCTTTACCCTCTCAAACTCAATATAGGTCTGCCCAAGCTGTTTCATTCCATTCTGAAATTTCTGCCTATCTGCCTCAGGGACTAACTCATACGGACTCAGAATAGTCATTTTTACTGCATCATAATCCACCGATACCTCTTCTGACACCATTGCATAAACCTCGTGAGCTCTACCTACCAACCTACTCTGTAAGAGCAATGTCCAGAGATCTTTTGGCCACTTCATTTGCCTAGCTACCTTATCAAATGAAATAAAGAGTGCCTCTACATCCCTTCACTCAAACTTTGGGAGAGCTAGCACAAACTTAAACAGGGTAATTTGATAAGGTGGATTCAAAATTGGCTTAGTTGTAGGAGGCAGAGAGTGATGACAGAAGGATGCTTTAGTGACTGGAAGCCAGTGTCCAGTGGCGTACCACATGGATCTGTGCTGGGTCCCCTATTATTTGTCATTTATATAAACGATATAGATGACTGTGTGGGGGGTAGGATTAGTAAGTTTGCGGGTGACACAAATATTGGCCGGGTGGTTAACAGTGAGGTTGAGTGTCTTGGGCTACAGGAAGATATAGACGGGATGGTCAAATGGGCAGATAAGTGGCAGATGGAATTTAACCCTGAATAATGTGAGGTGATACACTTTGGAAGGAGTAATTTGACAAGGAAGTATTCAATGAACGGCATGGCACTAGGAAGTTCTGAGGAACAAAGGGACCTTGGCGTATGTGTCCATAGATCTCTGAAGGTGGACGGGCACGTTAGTGGGATGGTGAAAAGGGCATATGGGACACTTGCCTTTATCAATCGAGGCATAGATTACAAAAGTAGGGAGGTTATGTTGGAGTTGTATAGAACCTTGGTGAGGCCACAGCTGGAGTACTGTGTGCAGTTCTGGTCGCCACATTATAGGAAGGATGTGATTGCACTGGAGGGGGTGCAGAGGAGATTCACCAGAATGTTGCCTGGGATGAAACATTTAAGTTATGAAGAGAGGTTGGATAGACTTGGGTTGTTTTCGTTGGAGCAGAGAAGACTGAGGGGTGACCTGATCGAGGTGTACATGATTATGAGGGGCTTGGACAGGGTGGATAGGGAGCAGCTGTTCCCCTTAGTTGAAGGGACAGTCACAAGGAGACATAAGTTCAAGGTGAGGGGCAGGAGGTTTAGGGGGGATGTGAGGAAAAACTTTTTTACCCAGAGGTTGGTGACGGTCTGGAATGCGCTGCCTGGGAGGGTGGTGGAGGCGGGTTGCCTCACATCCTTTAAAAAGTACCTGGATGAGCACTTGGCACGTCATAACATTCAAGGCTATGAGCCAAATGCTGGTAAATGGGATTAGGTAGGTAGGTCAGGTGTTTCTCACGTGTTGGTGCAGACTCGATGGGCCGAAGGGCCTCTTCTGCACTGTGTGATTCTGTGAACCCCACTAGGTTTTAAATTGAAGGTTTTTCCATCATTAGAACTTTCCTCAGCATCTGAGATCTCTTTTTTAACTTCCATCCTTTTAAGCTGCTATTCATTTTCTTGTACCTTCTCTCTTTCCTTTGCCATTCTTTCTTTATCCTTCTACCTTACCTGAAATTCCAGTTCTAGCTGCCTAAACTCTTTCTCTTTCCTTTCCTTTATCATTTGCCTCTAGTTTTTTCAATTCCAATTCTCTTTTTTTCTTTTCCTCCAATTCAAGTTTCTTCGTTTGTAACTAAAGTCTCACTACCTCAAGCTGTGACTCACCCCCTGGAGAAAGTGGTCTGTCTGGTATCCCTTCCAGGTTTAAATGCTGTGCTATTATCTCAACTAGGTCTACTTTCCTCATCCCTTTGGGTAATTCTAACTCCAGTTTATCCATCAATTCTATTAGCTTACTCTTAGTTAATTTCTGTAAACCAGTCAGAGTTACATCTTACAACTGTAAAAAAGGCTCAGCAACCTCCAAAGCCATTTTGAATTCCAACCCACATCATATACCTCACAGCAACTCCAATTCCTATGTCCAGTACCTCTTTACCTCCCACATACTTGTTTTATGAGGGTTCACAGATCCCACCAATGTTAAAGGATCTCTAATCTCGCTTTATAATGATAATCCTGGACCAATTATTATTCCGGGTCCAATCACCTGCTGTCCATGTTTCCAATCCCACAAGAGCCCCCACTTTGCTTTGATTCCCAGCTGAGGTTACCCCTGGACAGGCCTGATCTCAGGGTGGAACCCAGCTTGATAAACCCTAACTTTAATTTGTTTGTTCAGATACGTGGGGAGTGGCTACTGAACAAAGTCACAAAAGCATAAAACATTTATTAAACAAGAATAGATCAACTATATTATGATACTCCTTCACCCACAACTATATCTTTACAGATATATACAGATTTGTAAGGATAACACAAGTTACAAAAGAGTTCTTATACTCTAATGTTCACAGTAAGTACACAGCCCATGTAAACCAATATTCAACCTATGGTGAGACACACCACACTCTGAAACCAAGTGACAGATGCCACCTCAACCAGATGCCATGGAACCTCTCCTCAACTCCCCCCCAGATGCTTGCCCCACCATGAGCCAACTGGTCTCACTGAACTCCGTAGTTCATATGAGGGTTTTCCATCTCCACTCTCCAAGAACTCTCTTTGAATCTTCTCCCAAACTGACGCTTTATTTCAGATGCCTTCCGCGAGGGCCCAGCTCCAACATTTCAAACCCTCCTTCCGATGTTCCTCTCCCCTGGGTCACCACATGCATTCAAGCTTCATTCCACGTACTCTCTCGCATCGACTCAGCCGTCAACATGACACCATCATACTTCACATGCCCATAGCAAAGAGTTACAGACCTTCAGTTGACTCTATGGACCTTCTGGCCTCTTTCAAGCTGTTCTAGCTTTAAATCTGTTTTCCGCAGCTTTTGTCTTTTTAAGGCTTGAAGCCTTTCTCTCTGCCCCTCAGTCTTAACTTCACTTAACAGGCCTTTTTCCAGGTTTTTGCCCTTCCTTTGACTAGAAGGTTTGCTTTGGACTTTCTCCTGTTCCACTCCCCTGGATTTTGGGGTCCTTTCTTTAGTTTGGGACTGGCTATCTGTCCCCTTTGCTCCAGTCTCTCCTGGCAACTACTTTCAAAACCAACTGAACCCAAATAGCTTCCAAATCAAACTACTGTTCCATGTTTCATCTTTCGGTGGGGCCTGCCTCTCTGGACCCCTGTTGCTAGGCAACAGCCCAGTTTCTCTACACTTGTGGTTGCCTAACTTCTCGTATAGTTGTAAAACTTATTAGAAAGGAAGGCACCTTTTGAAATGAACCTAAACTCAGTTTGACCTCTTGCTTAACAGAAATACAGTTCAGACTTAAACATTGAAGCTAAAACTCATTCCCAACACCAATAAATACAAATATAACTTACTTAAACAATCTCTATTTCCTAATAATTCACACAACCCCACCCCTCCCCGGTTCCCACAACCCCACCCCCTCCCCACACAACCCCACCCCCTCCCCGGTTCCCACAACCCCACCCCCTCCCCGGTTCCCACAACCCCACCCCCTCCCACACAACCCCACCCCCTCCCCGGTTCCCACAACCCCACCCCCTCCCCGGTTCCCACAACCCCCATCCCCTCCCCGGTTCCCACAACCCCCACCCCCTCCCACACAACCCCACCCCCTCCCCGGTTCACACAACCCCACCCCCTCCCACACAACCCCACCCCCTCCCCGGTTCCCACAAGCCCACCCCCTCCCCGGTTCCCACAAACACACCTCCCCGGTTCACACAACCCCACCCCCTCCCCGGTTCCCACAAACACACCTCCCCGGTTCCCACAACCCCACCCCCTCCCCGGTTCACACAACCCCACCCCCTCCCCAATTCACACAACCCCACCCCCTCCCCGGTTCACACAACCCCACCCCCTCCCCGGTTCCCACAACCCCACCCCCTCCCCGGTTCCCACAACCCCACCCCCTCCCACACAACCCCACCCCCTCCCACACAACCCCACCCCCTCCCCGGTTCCCACAACCCCACCCCCTCCCACACAACCCCACCCCCTCCCACACAACCCCACCCCCTCCCCGGTTCCCACAAACACACCTCCCCGGTTCACACAACCCCACCCCCTCCCCGGTTCCCACAAACACACCTCCCCGGTTCACACAACCCCACCCCCTCCCCGGTTCCCACAAACCCCACCCCCTCCCACACAACCCCACCCCCTCCCCGGTTCACACAAACACACCTCCCCGGTTCACACAACCCCACCCCCTCCCCAGTTCCCTCAAACACACCCCGTCCCCGGTTCACACAACCCCCACCTCCTCCCCGGTTCACACAACCCCCACCCCCTCCCCGGTTCACACAACCCCACCCCCTCCCCGGTTCCCACAACCCCACCCCCTCCCCGGTTCCCACAACCCCACCCCCTCCCCGGTTCACACAACCCCACCCCCTCCCCGGTTCCCACAACCCCACCCCCTCCCACACAACCCCACCCCCTCCCCGGTTCACAGAACCCCACCTCCTCTGCGATTGACTCAACCCCGCCTCCTCCCCATATCGCCCACCCGCCTCCTCCCTGTATTTCCCTCCTGCTGTCTCCCCATATCATCCCTCCCCCACCTCCCCTCCCCATATCCCTCCCCCACCTCCTCCCTATACCCTTCACCCGCTTCCTCCCCATATCGCCCACCCACCCTGTCATATAATTAAAGAAATTAATTGAAAGGGAGGAGGTTCTAAGTGGTCTGGCAGGCTTAAAAGTAGATAAATCTCCAGGCCCGGATGAAATGTATCCCAGGCTGTTGAGTGAGGCAAGGGAGGAGATAGCAGGGGCACTGGCAATAATTTTCAATACCTCTCTGGCCACAGGAGAGGTGCCAGAGGACTGGAGGACAGCCAATGTGGTACCTTTATTCAAGAAGGGAGGAAGGGATAAACCAGGGAACTACAGGCCAGTCAGTCTAACCTCAGTGATGGGGAAACTATTGGAAGCAATTCTGAGGGACAGAATTAATCTACACATGGAGAGGCAGGGATTAATCAAGGACTGTCAGCATGGTTTTGTTCAGGTCATGTCTGACCAATCTGATTGAATTTTTCGAAGAGGTGACCAGGTGTGTAGATGAGGGAAATGCATTTGACGTCGTCTGCTTGGACTTCAGCAAGGCTTTTGATAAGGTCCCTCATGGGAGACTGATAACGAAGGTAAGTGCCCATGGGATCCAAGGCAATTTGGCAAATTGGATCCAGAATTGGCTGAGTGGCAGGAAGCAGAGGGTGATGGTCGAGGGGTGTTTTTGTGACTGGATGCCTGTGTCCAGTGGGGTTCCACAGGGATCGGTGTTGGGTCCCTTGTTGTTTGTGGTATATATAAACGATTTAGACTTGAATGTTGGACGGTTGATCAGATTCACGGATGACATGAAAATTGGTGGGGTGGTAAATACTGAGGAGGAAAGCCTTAGATTACAGGACACAGATGGGCTGGTCAGATGGGTCACAGCTAGAGTATTGTGTGCAGTTCTGGAATCCGCTTTATAGGAAGGATGTGATTGCACTAGAGAGAGTGCAGAGGAGAGTTACCAGGATGTTGCCTGGGCTGGAGAGTTTTAGTTATGAGGAGAGATTGGATAGACGGGGGTTATTTTCCCTGGAGCAGAGGAGATTGAGGGGGGACGTGATTGAGGTGTATAAAATTATGAGGGGCATAGATAGGGTAGACAGGAAGGAACTTTTCCCTTTGGTGGAGGGATCAATAACCAGGGGGCATAGATTTAAGGTAAGGAGCAGGAGGTTTAGAGGGGACGTGAGGAAGAATTTTTTCACCCAGAGGGTGGTGGGAATCTGGAACTCACTGCCTGAAAGGGTGGTAGAGGCAGATACCCTCATAACATTCAGATGTGCACTTGTGATGCTATGGCATACAAGGCTATGGGCCTATGCTGGAAAATTGGATTAGAATAGTTAGGTACTTGTTTGACTGACGCAGACTTGATGGGCCGAAGGGCCTTCTTCTGTGCTGTAAACCTCTATGACTCTATGCCTCATCCCCCTCCTCCCCACATCCTGCCCCCACCTCCTTCCCACATTCCTTACCCACTTCCTCCCCATATCCATCACCCACCTACTCTCCATACCCCTCCCCCACCTGCTCCCCAAACTGCAAGAAGTGGGCCTCATGGGGGTCTCCACACCTTAGCAGTCGGAGCATGCAAAGTCTAGCCATACCCCTGAACATGGAAGTTTAGAAAGGACCGTTCTTAGTCCTGGTGCCCCACTAGTGTTTACAAGAATGGATATATTATTGAACCATCAGCCCAGAGGCTGCCCACCCAAATTCCAGAAGGTAAGTTTCAGTGATTCATTTAAAAAATCCATGGGGTGTGGGCATTGCTGACAATGCCAGCATTTATTGTCCATCTCCAGCTGCCCCTTCAGAAGATGGTGATGGGCCTTCTTCTTGAACCACTGTGGTCTGTTTGGTGCAGATACTCCCACTGCTGTTTGGGAGGGAGTTACAGGATTTTAATCCAGTGACAATGAAGGAACGGCAGTATAGTTCCAAGTTCAAGTTGTGTATGCTGGTGTTCCCATACGCCTCTTGAGCCTGCCCTTATAGCTGGTGAGGTGAGTGGATATGGAGTCCAGTGGTCACTTGTGGCCAGAGCTTCAGGGCCACATGAGGCTGCAGTTTGGACAGGCCTGCTTTTACAAGCTGTGCTCTTCCCATGTTGGCACTAGATGTCCCAGAATCATGGCAAGCCCTTCCCCTGCAATATGAAAGTATTTGCAGCAGTGAGGACAGCACCCAGAGCTTAATCCTAATGTTTCCTTAGTTAGGGATGCTTCTTTTTGTTCTCACAGGAACTACTGAAATCATTCTTGTTATTCCCTCATTCAGTAAGTCAGAAAGTAGACAGCTGCGACGACCCAGGAGTACTTCGCTGAAAGATCGGCACAACTCAAGGACACAAGGTGACAGAGCCAGCAGTTTCGACAGCGAGTGCTTGCCAGACTCCAGATTCAATACTCAGGTTAATCAGAACGCCGGTTTTCTTTCCCCTCCGCAGTTTAGCTCCCATCTCATGAAGTCACTGCCTTGCTGGGGACAGTTAAACAGGCGGCAGCCAATCTCCAGTATCTTGTCCAAGAAGCTATTCTTAATGTCAGATCCCAGATAGCAGTACTGACCCTCCGACAGTGCAGTGCTCGCTCAGTATTGAACCTCTGACAGTGCAGCAGTCCCTCTGTACTGACCCTCCGACAGTGCAGCACTCCCTCAGTACTGACCCTCCGACAGTGCAGTGCTCCCTCAGTACTGACCCTCTGACAGTGCAACAGTCCCTCCGTACTGACCCTCCGACAGTGCAGTGCTCCCTCAGTACTGACCCTATGACAGTGCAGCGCTCCCTCAGTACTGACCCTCCGACAGTGCAGTGCTCCCTCAGTACTGACCCTCCGACAGTGCAGCGCTCCCTCAGTACTGACCCTCCGACAGTGCAGTGCTCCCTCAGTACTGACCCTCCGACAGTGCAGCACTCCCTCAGTACTGACCCTCTGACAGTGCAGCACTCCCTCAGTACTGACCCTCTGACAGTGCAGCACCCCCTCAGTACTGACCCTCTGACACTGCAGCACTCCCTCAGTATTGATCCCCTGACAGTGCAGCACTCCCTCAGTACTGACCCTCTGACAGTGCAGCACTCCCCCCGTACTGACCCTCTGAGAGTGCAGCACTCCCTCAGTACTGACCCTTCGACAGTGCAGCGCTCCCTCAGTACTGACCCTCCGACAGTGCAGCACTCCCTCAGTACTGACCCTCTGACAGTGCAGCACTCCCTCAGTACTGACCCTCTGACAGTGCGGCACTCCCTCAGTACTGAGCCCTTGACAGCGCAGCACTCCATCTGTACTTATCCTCTGACAGTGCAGCACTCCCTCAGTACTGACCCTCTGACAGTGCAGTGCTCCCTCAGTACTGACCCTCCGACAGTGCAGCACTCCCTCAGTACTGACCCTCCGATAGTGCAGCACTCCCTCAGTACTGACCCTCCGATAGTGCAGCACTCCCTCAGTACTGACCCTCTGACAGTGCAGCACTCCCTCAGTACTGACTCTCTGACAGTGCAGCACTCCCTCAGTACTGACCCTCTGACAGTGCAGCACTCCCTCAGTACTGACCCTCTGACAGTGCAGCACTCCCTCAGTACTGACCCTCTGACAGTGCAGCACTCCCTCAGTACTGACCCTCTGACAGTGCAGCACTCCTTCAATCCTGCACTTCAACTATCAGCCTGGATTTTGTCCTCAAGCCTCTGAAGTGAAGCTTGATTCATTGAACTTCTGACTTGATGGCACGACTGCTTCCCACTGAGTCATGGCTGGAACATCTGGGGACTTTGTTTAAGCAGGTCTGAGCTGTGACCTGACTGGTCTGTTCCCTTCATTGTGCTGAGTCCTGAGTGGACAGGCAGTGTGAATTACTAAGTATCGCTCTCCATTTTTTTAAAGGTCAGAAAATATTAAGTTAAATTAAGGTGAGATTAAGTAGATTTTTCATTCATTTTTTAAAATTTTAGCTGCCCACCAACTGTAGGAAATTGGAATTTGGAATTCTTGCAGATATCGGGTTGAGGCCAAGGTGTTGTTGTCTGACCTGGTCTTGGGCACTCATGGCTGATACAGGCTGGTTTCTCACACAAAGTCAGTGAGAAGAGGGCACTTGGTAATGAAATTGCTGAAACTGGAGAATGGTCTGCTCCTAAGGAAAGGAACGGCCAATATCAGTGGGCCAAGTTTCCTGTTGACATGCCCATAGAGGAAAATCCAGGGTGAAGATCACAAGGCCTACGTGCTTAATTCTCTGGGGCAACAAAGACATTCGGATGTTTTTCCCCAAATAGTCACTCAGGACTTTCCAATTTGGAAAGGGAGGACTCCAAATAAAAGAGCTTTAACGTATTCCAAGTATCAGGGATTAGGTATCTCTCTATATCTATGGCCAGTCACTGATATCAAGACCTACTACTTTGTTTGCTGCTTAGGTCCCTCGTAAGTCTGTTTATGACCAACTGAACCAGATCCTAATATCAGACGACCAGCTGCCAGAGAGCATTATCCTGGTGAACACTACAGATTGGCAAGGACAGGTAAGGATAACAGTGGCACAGAGATGATCTCTGCGAACGTCTCCATTGTAGAAAATGAGGGTACCACTCCCAGATGGGTGAAGGGACTGAAAGAGAGCTCATTCAGAGAGAGAGAGAGAGAGAAAGCATCCAGAGGGACTGAGGGAGAGCTCGTTCAGAGAGAGAGAGGTCCAGGGGACTGAGGGACAGCTCATTCAGAGAGGGAGAGGTCCAGGGGACTGAGGGACAGCTCGTTCAGAGAGAGAGAGAGGTCCAGGGGACTGAGGGACAGCTCGTTCAGAGAGAGAGAGAGAGAGTCCAGGGGGACTTAGGATGAGCTCATTCAGAAAGAAAGAGGGTCCAATGGGACTGGGGAAAGCTCGTTTGAGAGAGAGCGAGAGAGTTCGTTCGAGAGAGAGCGAGAGAGTTCGTTCGAGAGAGAGAGCTCGTTCGAGAGAGAGAGAGCTCGTTCGAGAGAGAGAGAGAGAGAGGCTTGTTCGAGAGAGAGAGAGAGAGAGAGAGGCTCGTTCGAGAGAGAGAGAGAGAGGCTCGTTCGAGAGAGAGAGAGGCTCGTTCGAGAGAGAGAGAGAGAGAGAGAGAGGCTCGTTCGAGAGAGAGAGAGGCTCGTTCGAGAGAGAGAGAGGCTCGTTCGAGAGAGAGAGAGAGAGAGAGGCTCGTTCGAGAGAGAGAGAGAGAGAGAGGCTCGTTCGAGAGAGAGAGGCTCGTTCGAGAGAGAGAGGCTCGTTCGAGAGAGAGAGGCTCGTTCGAGAGAGAGAGGCTCGTTCGAGAGAGAGAGGCTCGTTCGAGAGAGAGAGAGAGGCTCGTTCGAGAGAGAGAGAGGCTCGTTCGAGAGAGAGAGAGGCTCGTTCGAGAGAGAGAGAGAGAGGCTCGTTCGAGAGTGAGAGGCTCGTTCGAGAGTGAGAGGCTCGTTCGAGAGTGAGAGGCTCGTTCGAGAGTGAGAGGCTCGTTCGAGAGTGAGAGGCTCGTTCGAGAGTGAGAGGCTCGTTCGAGAGAGAGAGGCTCGTTCGAGAGAGAGAGGCTCGTTCGAGAGAGAGAGGCTCGTTCGAGAGTGAGAGGCTCGTTCGAGAGTGAGAGAGAGGCTCGCTCGAGAGAGAGAGAGGCTCGTTCGAGAGAGAGAGAGAGAGGCTCGTTCGAGAGAGAGAGTGAGAGGCTCGTTCGAGAGTGAGAGGCTCGTTCGAGAGTGAGAGGCTCGTTCGAGAGTGAGAGGCTCGTTCGAGAGTGAGAGGCTCGTTCGAGAGAGAGAGGCTCGTTCGAGAGAGAGAGGCTCGTTCGAGAGAGAGAGGCTCGTTCGAGAGAGAGCGAGAGAGCTCATTCGAGAGGGCGGGAGCGAGAGAGCTCATTCGAAAGAGCTCATTCGAGAGAGAGCGAGAGAGCTCATTTGAGAGAGTGCTCGTTCGAGAGCACTGAAGGTAAGCATGCAGGTGCAGCAGGTGGTAAAGAAGGCAAATGGTATACAAAAACAAAAATTGCTGGAAAAACTCAGCAGGTCTGACAGCATCTGTGGAAAGGAAGACAGAGTTAACGTTTCAAGTCGTATGACTCTTCATCAGAACTAAAGAGGAATAAGAAATGTGAAATATAAGCTGTTTAAGGGGGGTGGGACAGGTGGAGCTAGATAGAGGGCCAGTAACAGGTGGAGGCAAGGGAGAGATTGCCAAAGATGTCATAGACAAAAGGACAAAGGGGTGTTGACGGTGATATTAGCTAAAGGATGTGCTAATGGTGACATTAAGGGTAGAAAGCAGGACGAGCAAGTGACAGATAGCCCTAGTGGGTGGGGGGAAGTGATCGAAATAGGCTAAAAGGTAGAGATAAAACAATGGATGGAAATAAATTTTAAAAATAACAATAGAAATAGGTGGGAAAAGAAATATATATATATAAAAAACAATATAATAATTAGAAAAAAGGGGATCAAGAAGGGGGTGAGGATGGAGGAGAGAATTCATGATCTAAAATTGTTGAACTCAATATTCAGTCCGGAAGGCTGTAAAGTGCCTAGTCAGAAGATGAGCTGCTGTTCCTCCAGTTTGCGTTGAGCTTCACTGGAACAATGCAGCAGGCCAAGGACGGACATGTGGGCATGAGAGCAGGGTGGAGTGTTGAAATGGCAAGCAACAGGGAGGTCTGGGTCAAGATTGCGGACAGACCGAAGGTGTTCCGCAAAGGCCACCCAGTCTGCGCTTGGTCTCTCCAATGTAAAGGAAACCGCATTGGGAGCAGCGAATGCAGTAGACTAAATTGAGGGAAGTGCAAGTGAAATGCTGCTTCACTTGAAAGGAGTGTTTGGGCCCTTGGATGGTGAGGAGAGGGGAAGTAAAGGGGCAGGTGTTGCACCTTCTGCGGTTGCATGGGAAGGTCCTGTGGGAGGAGGTTGAGGTGCAGGGGGTGATGAAGGAGTGGACCAGAGTGTCCCGGAGGGAACGGTCCCTACAGAATGCCGCCAGGGGGGTGAAGGGAAGATGTGTTTGGTGGTAGCGTCATGCTGGAAATGGCGGAGGATGATCCTTTGAATGTGGAGGCTGGTGGGGTGATAAGTGAGGACAAGGGAGACCCTATCATGGCTCTGGGAGGGAGAGGAAGGTGTGAGGGCGGATGCGCGGGAGATGGGCCAGACACGGTTGAGGGCCCTGTCAACCACCGTGGGTGGAAAACGTCGGTTAAGGAAGAAGGAAGACATGTCAGAAGAATTGTTTTGGAAAGTGGCATCATCAGAACAGATGCGATGGAGGCAAAGGAACTGAGAGAATGGGATGGAGTCCTTACAGGAAGCGGGGTGTGAGGAGCTGTAGTCGATGTAGCTGTGGGAGTCGGTGGTCTTGTAATGAATATTGGTGGATAGTCTATCATCAGAAATTGAGACAGAGAGGTCAAGTAAGAGAAGGGAAGTGTCAGAGATGGACCATGTGAAAATGATGGAGGTGTGGAAATTGGAAGCAAAGTTAATAAATTTTTCCAGGTCCAGACGAGAGCATGAAGTAGCACCGAAGTAATCATCGATGTACCGGAGAAAGAGTTGTGGGAGGGGGCCAGAGTAGGACTGGAACAAGGAATGTCCCACATACCCCAAAAAGAGAAAGGCATAACTGGGGCCCATGCGGGTACCCATAGCCACACCTTTTATTAGAGAAAGTCAGACGAGTTTAAGGAGAAATTGTTCAGTGAGAGAAGGAGTTCAGCCAGACGGAGGAGAGTAGTGGTGGATGGGGATTGTTCGGGCCTCTGTTCGAGGAAGAAGCTAAGGGCCCTCAGACCATCCCGGTGGGGGATGGAGGTGCAGATGGATTAGACATCCATGGTGTCTTAGGGCCAGGTTAGGTTAGGGCCAGGGAACTGGAAATTGTTGATATGATGTAGGGCATCAGAGGAATCGTGGATGTAGGCGGGAAGAGACTGGACAAGGGGAGAGAGAATGGAGTCAAGATAGCAAGAAATGAGTTCCGTGGGGCAGGAACAGGCTGACACGATCGGTCTGCCAGGGCAGTCCTGTTTGTGGATTTTGGGTAGGAGGTAGAAGCGGTCTGTCCGAGGTTGGGAGACTATCAGGTTGGAAGCTGTAGAAGGAAGATCTCCAGAGGAGATGAGGTCAGTAACAGTCCTGGAAACAATGGCTTGATGTTCGGTGGTGAGGTCATGGTCCAGGGGGAGGTAGGAGGAAGTGTCTGCGAGTTGGCGCTCAGCCTCTGCGAGGTAGAGGTCAGTGTGCCAAACAACAACAGCACCACCCTTGTCAGCGGGTTTGATGACAATGTCAGGGTTGGACCTGAGAGAACAGAGTACGGCAAGTTCAGAGAGAGACAGGTTAGAGTGGGTGAGAGGAGCAGAGAAATTGAGACGACTGATGTCACGCCGACAGTTCTCAATGAAAAGATCAAGAGAAGGTAAGAATCCAGAGGGAGGGGTCCAGGTGGAGGGAGAAATTGGAGGTGGGTAAAAGGATCCGTTGAACGGGGAGAGGACTCCTGCCCTAAGAAGTGAGCACAGAGACGAAAGCGGTGGAAGAAGAGTTCAGCATCATGCCGAGCCCGAAATTCATTGAGATGAGGGGATAACGGTATGAAACTGAGTCCTTTGCTGAGCAATGAACGTTCAGCATCGGAGAGGGGAAGGTCAGGGGGTATGGTGAATACATGGCCGGGGCTGGGATTGGAAGACGGGATGGGGACAGAGGGACAGGCAGGGGTGGAGGGTCCTGGATGGGTGTTGAATATCGGTGAGTTGTTGGAGCTTGCGTTCCTTAGCACCTGAAAGAAAGAGACAAAGTTTCTTGTTGAGGCGTTGGATGAGACGAAGAATAAAATGAAACTGGGGGCAAGGACAGCTTCGAGATAGGGTGAGTTGGTGCTGCTGGAGGGAGAGGTCGAGTTGTTCATATGGCAGCGCATGGCACTGAGTGTAGATCTCAGAATGCGATGAGAACAGCAGTCTGAGGAGTGTTGTATGTCCCGGAGATACCTGTAATCCTGGTGGGTTCGAAACATGAGGGATGGAACTTCACTTGGAATCCACGTGGGGTAAGTTGGAGACGGAGACAGTCACTGAGGAAGGAAATATGGCTGTGAAAGCGGGTTTTAGTAAACACCCTGTTAAACACCAGGAGAGAAATGGAAAGCAATGAAGGTGAACAGGGCAAAAGAGACAAGCGGAAATCCTGTCGGAGAGAAGAGCAATACTTCTTCAAGGTAGGCACTCCTTGAAGAGAAGTGGCAGTCAATTAAACACTAAGATAAAAGCAAAATACTGCGGATGCTGGAAAACTGAAACAAAAACAAAATACCTGGAAAAACTCAGCAGGTCTGACAGCATCTGTGGAAAGGAAGACAGAGTTAACATTTCGAGTCCGTATGACTCTTCATCAGAACTAAAGAGGAATAAGAAATGTGGTGAAATATAAGCTGTTTAAGGGCAAATGGTATGTTGGCCTTCATAGCCAGAGGATTCGAGTACAGGAACAGGGATGTCTTGCTGCAATTGTACAGGGCCTTGGTGAGACCACACCTGGAATATTGTGTGCAGTTTGGTCTCCTTACCTGAGGAAGGATGTTCTTGCTATAGAGGGAGTGGAGCGAAGGTTTACCAGACTGATTCCTGGGATGTGGACTGATATATGAGGAGAGAATTGAGTCGATTAGGATTATATTTGCTGGAGTTGAGAAGAATGAGGGGGGATCTCATAGAAACCTATAAAATTCTAACAGGACTAGACAGGGTAGATGCAGGAAGGATTGTTCCCGATGATGGGGGAGTCCAGAACCAGCGGTCACAGTCTGAGGGATATGGGGTAGGCCATTTAGGACTGAGATGAGGAGAAATTTCTTCACCCAGAGAGTGGTGAGCCTGTGGAATTCGCTACCACAGAAAGTAGTTGAGGCCAAAACATTGTATGTTTTCAAGAAGGAGTTAGATATAGCTCTTGGGGCGAAAGGATCAAAGGATATGGGGAGAAAGCAGGAGTAGGCTATTGAGTTGGATGATCAGCCATGATCATAATGAATGGTGGAGCAGGCTCGAAGGGCTGAATGGCCTACTCCTGCTCCTAGTTTCTATGTTTCTACGTTCAGAGAGAGAGAGGATCCCGGGGACTGAGGGAGAGCTCATTCAAGAGACAGAGGGTCAGTGGAATAGGACTGAGGAAGAGCTTGTTCGAGAGAGGGGAGAGAGAGAGGGTCCAGGGGAATGGGACTGAGGGAGAGCTCGTTCAGAGGGAGAGAGAGAGAGAGGGTCCAGGGAATGGGACTGAGGGAGAGCTCGTTCAGAGAGAGAGAGAGAGAGAGGGTCCAGGGAATGGGACTGAGGGAGAGCTCGTTCAGAGTGAGAGAGAGAGAGGGTCCAGGGGAATGGGACTGAGGAGAGCTCGTTCAGAGGGAGAGAGAGAGGGTCCAGGGGAATGGGACTGAGGGAGAGCTCGTTCAGAGGGAGAGAGAGAGAGGGTCCAGGGGAATGGGACTGAGGGAGAGCTCGTTCAGAGGGGGAGAGAGAGAGAGAGAGAGGTCCAGGGAATGGGACTGAGGGAGAGCTCGTTCAGAGGGAGAGAGGGTCCAGGGGAATGGGACTGAGGGAGAGCTCGTTCAGAGGGAGAGAGAGAGAAGAGGGTCCAGGGGAATGGGACTGAGGGAGAGCTCGTTCAGAGGGAGAGAGGGTCCAGGGGAATGGGACTGAGGGAGAGCTCGTTCAGAGAGAGAGAGAGAGAGGGTCCAGGGGAATGGGACTGAGGGAGAGCTCGTTCAGAGAGAGAGAGAGAGAGGGTCCAGGGGAATGGGACTGAGGGAGAGCTCGTTCAGAGGGAGAGAGAGAGAGGGTCCAGGGGAATGGACTGAGGGAGAGCTCGTTCAGAGGGAGAGAGAGAGAGGGTCCAGGGGAATGGGACTGAGGGAGGAGCTCGTTCAGAGGGAGAGAGAGAGAGAGAGGGTCCGGGGGAATGGGACTGAGGGAGAGCTCGTTCAGAGGGAGAGAGAGAGGGTCCAGGGGAATGGGACTGAGGGAGAGCTCGTTCAGAGGGAGAGAGAGAGAGAGGGGTCCGGGGGAATGGGACTGAGGGAGAGCTCGTTCAGCGGGAGAGGAGAGGTCCAGGGGAATGGGACTGAGGGAGAGCTCGTTCAGAGGGAGAGAGAGAGGGGTCAAGGGAATGGGACTGAGGGAGAGCTCGTTCAGAGGAGAGAGAGAGGGTACAGGGGAATGGGACTGAGGGAGAGCTCGTTCAGAGAAGAGAGAGAGAGAGGGTCCAGGGGAATGGACTGAGGGAGAGCTCGTTCAGAGAGGGAGAGAGAGGGTCCAGGGGAATGGACTGAGGAGAGCTCGTTCAGAGAGAGAGAGAGAGAGGGTCCAGGGGAATGGGACTGAGGGAGAGCTCGTTCAGAGAGAGAGAGAGAGAGGGTCCGGGGGAATGGGACTGAGGGAGAGCTCGTTCAGAGGGAGAGAGAGAGAGGGTCCAGGGGAATGGGACTGAGGGAGAGCTCGTTCAGAGAGAGAGAGAGAGAGGGTCCAGGGGAATGGGACTGAGGGAGAGCTCGTTCAGAGAGAGAGAGAGAGGGTCCAGGGGAATGGGACTGAGGAGAGCTCGTTCAGAGGGAGAGAGAGAGAAGGTCCAGGGGAATGGGACTGAGGGAGAGCTCGTTCAGAGAGAGAAAGAGAGGGTCCAGGGGAATGGGACTGAGGGAGAGCTCGTTCAGAGAGGAGAGAGAGAGAGGGTCCAGGGGAATGGGACTGAGGGAGAGCTCGTTCAGAGAGAGAGAGAGAGGGTCCAGGGGAATGGGACTGAGGGAGAGCTCGTTCAGAGAGAGAGACAGAGGGTCCAGGGGAATGGGACTGAGGGAGAGCTCGTTCAGAGAGAGAGAGAGAGAGAGGGTCCAGGGGAATGGGACTGAGGGAGAGCTCGTTCAGAGAGAGAGACAGAGGGTCCAGGGGAATGGGACTGAGGGAGAGCTCGTTCAGAGAGAGAGAGAGAGAGAGGGTCCAGGGGAATGGGACTGAGGGAGAGCTCGTTCAGAGGGAGGGAGAGAGAGTCCAGGGGAATGGGACTGAGGGAGAGCTC